>NC_067435.1:13258986-13574819 GCF_009764475.1 Pristis pectinata | reverse complement strand
TCTTTTTGAACAAGAGTCACATTGGCTGTTTTCCAATCTTCTGGTACCCTCCCAGAATTTAGCGAGTTTTGAAAAATTTCAACCAATGGGTCCGCTATCAGCCCCCTCCCCCACATCCCATACTCCCTTCACCTCCTCCCCTCCCCTCCCCTCCCCTCCTCACCCTCTCCCTCTCTCCTCACCACACCCCTCCTTGCCCCTTCTCCCTCCTCTGCAGCCACTTCCTTTAAAACCCTTGGGCACATGCAGTCAGGTCCCAGCAACTTGTCTGCCTTTGGTCCTGTGAGTTTCTCTAATACTTTATCTTCTTTTATTGAGATTTTTAAGTTCTTCACTGTTATTTGAAACAGGCCCATCTATTATCTAAGGGGTATTTGCAGTATACTCCACAGTGAAGATTGATGCAAGAAATGGATTGAATATATCTGACATATTTTTGTTTCCTGTTGTTAATACACTAGCCTCATTCTCTCAAGGTCCCACACCAAGCTGAGCTGCCTTCCTCCTGTTTATATACCCATTGAAACTCTTCCTGTTTGTTTTGATATTACACAGAAATTTTCTAGCAAACTACATTTTCTCCTTTCCTGTGAGCTTTTTAATCTTTTGCTGCTGGGTTCTAAAAACTTCCCAGTCTTCTGCTCATTATCTTTGACCTCTTTTGTTAACCACAGATTATGCCTTTTTCTGAAGGAATCCCTCTTTCTAATTGGAATAAATTCCTGCTAAGTATTATGGACCTGCTGTTTGAATATCTGCCACCATTCATCTACTGCTCTGTCTCTGAGCTTAATTTCCCAGTCCACCTTAGACAACCCCAACTTCATACCGCGGTAGCACAGCAGTTAGCGTAACGTTATTACAGCGCCAGCGATTGGGGTTCAGTTCCCACCGCTGTTTGTAAGGAGTTTGTACGTTCTCCCCATGACTGCGTGGGTTTCCTCCGGGTGCTCCAGTTTCCTCCCGCATTCCAGAGATGTACGGGTTAGTAGGGTAACATGGGTGAAATTGGGTGGTACAGGCTTGTTGGGCCAGAAGGGCCTGTTACCATGCTGTAAAAATAAAAGTTTTAAAATTGCCTTCATTTAAGCTGAAGGCGGTTTTGGTCTGTGCTCCTCATAATCCTTCAGCTGAAACTCTTCCCACTTCTGCCTATGTCGTGGGTGCCAACGTTGATTGTGACAACTGGATCCTTCCCCTCCCACTACTTCCCCTTAGCACTGGCATCACACCATCTCCCGTGTCCACACACACCCTGTCTCCAGCCCTCTCCCCCACATCCCCTACTCCCTTCACCTCCTCCCCTCCCCTCCTGCCCCCTCCTCCCTCCCCCCTCCTCCTCCCCTCCCCTCCCCTCTCCCCCCTCTCTCCCCTCCCCTCTCCCCCCTCCCCTCCCCCCTCCCCTCCCCTCCCCTCCCCCCCCTCCCCCCCCTCCCCTCCCCCCCTCCCCCCCTCCCCTCCCCTCCCCCCCTCCCCTCCCCCCCCTCCCCTCCCCCCCCTCCCCCCCCTCCCCTCCCCCCCTCCCCCCCCTCCCCTCCCCTCCCCCCCCTCCCCCCCCTCCCCTCCCCCCCTCCCCTCCCCCCCCTCCCCCCCCTCCCCTCCCCCCTCTCCCCTCCCCCCCTCCCCCCTCCCCCCCCCCCTCCCCTCCCCCCCCCCCCCTCCCCCCCCCTCCCCCCCCCCCCCCTCCCCCCCCTCCCCCCCCCCTCCCCCCCCTCCCCCCCCCTCCCCCCCTCCCCCCCCCCTCCCCTCCCCCCCCTCTCCCCCCTCCCCTCCCTCCCCTCTCCCCCCTCCCCTCCCTCCCCTCCCTCCCCTCTCCCTCCCTCTCCCTCCCTCCCCTCTCCCTCCCTCCCCTCTCCCTCCCTCCCCTCCCTCCCCTCTCCCTCCCTCCCCTCCCTCCCCGCTCCCTCCCTCCCCTCCCTCCCCTCTCCCTCCCCTCCCTCCCCTCTCCCTCCCCTCCCTCCCCTCTCCCTCCCCTCCCTCCCCTCTCCCTCCCCTCTCCCTCCCCTCCCTCCCCTCTCCCTCCCCCCTCCCTCCCCTCTCCCTCCCCTCTCCCTCCCCTCTCCCTCCCCTCTCCCTCCCCTCTCCCCCCCCACTCCCTCCCTCTCCTCTCCCTCCCCTCTCCCTCCCTCCCCTCTCCCTCCTCTCCCTCCCATTCCCTCCCTCTCCTCTCCCTCCTTCTCCTCTCCCTCCCCTCTCCCTCCCCTCTCTCCCCCCTCTCCCTCCCCTCCGCAACTTAGTCACGGAGTAATACAGCACGGAAACCGGCTCTTCAGCCCAACCTGTCCATGCCGCTTTCCGTTCCGTGCACGTTATTGGCTGCAGACGTTACCTCCTCATCCAATGGGATGAGCAGCCAGTGCCCCGCCCATCGTCGTCCAGCGGCGGGCCGGGCGGGGAGGTGGGGAGCGGGACCGGTGGCGGTCGCGGCTGCGTGTCGGGCGGCTTCACTTCAGGAGGTCGCGGCGTGAGAGCAGGTCAGTCCGGGGCTGTGCGGGGGCCGCGCCATCGGTCCCGGGGCAAGGCCTGGCCTCCTCCCCGTGCCCCTGACACTGAGGCGGGCCAGCGGGAGGGACCGGCCTTCGCATCGAGGTGAAGCCCAGGGTCCGTCCGCCTGTCCCCCCGGTAACGGGGCCGCTGTTGACCCAGTGCCCCCTGTCACTGAGCTCCTTCTGGGATCTTCCTGTGTACCGATTGGCTGCGGCGTTTGCAAAGTGTTTCCCCGTCCGTGGGGCGTCCTGAGAAGGACGTTCAGACCCATGTGTTTCTCCGGCCGGTTCCTTGTCACTGTTTCTGTTCCCAGGTTTTTAATTGTCAGATATCAGAATCAGGTTTGTCATCACTGACATATGTCGTGAAATATGTTTTGTGGCAGCAGCTTGCGTAGCAAGATATAAAAATTACTGTAAATTACAAAAGTAAATAGTGCAAAAGAGGAATAAGGAGGTAGTGTTCATGGGCCATTCAGAAATCTGATGGTGGAGGGGAAGAAGCTGTTTCTGAAACGTTGAGTGTGGGTCTTCAGGTTCTCCTACCTCCTCTCCAATGAATTCAAATAATTTCTAAAGCTGAATTCAAATTCTCGGCCAATGGGACTCCTGTTTTGTTTTTGGTTAGAGGGGATCTGAGGGGGGATTTTATTTACAAAGAGGGTGGTAGTGGTTTGGAATGCACTTGTCGTGAATTATTGTTATGATGTAGGCAGTTTATGAATGAGGAAATTAGAGGTGTTTGTAGTAGGGGTATAGAGTAAACTTGAGGGACTTTATTCTGCATTCTGACTCCAGTTTATCAAATTAATACGAACTGTGTGGAGAATGAATTCTTGGAACGTATACAGGATGGATTCCTAGATCGGTATGTCGAGGCACTTGCTAGGGAACCGACTACTTTAAATCTAATGAAATGGCAGAGGAATTAAACAAGTACTTTCTCTTTCACGAGAGAAAGTATAAATAATGAGGGGCATAGATAAGGTGGATGGTTAGCAGTCTTTCCCCCAGGGTAGCAGAGTCCAAAACAAGGGGGCATAGTGAGAGGGGAAAGATTTAAAAGGGAGCTGAGGGGCAACGCAGAGGGTGGTGAGTGTATGGAACGAGCTGACACAGGAAATAGTTGAGGCTGGTACAATAGTATGAAGCACTTGAATAGGTGCATGCAGGGGCAGGGTTTAGAGGAATATGGGCCGAACACAGGAAATTGGGACTAGATGGGTGGGCACCATGGTTGCTATGGACTCATTGAGCTATATTCTAACTCTATTGCTCTATGTCAAAGAGGTGGATATTCTCGCAACATTTAAGAAACATCTAGGCAACTTGGTCAGCATGGATGAGTTGGGCTGAAGAGCCTGTTTCTGTGCTCTATGAATCAGCTAGGATTAGAAAGTGACGCGCCTAGTGAGAATAAAATGGGATTAAGTATGGATCAGTACAATGCAAAGCATGGGTATGATGGGCTGAAGGGCCTGTTTCTGCACTTTACAACTCTATGACAATGACAGTGCCTCAATTTCTAATTCTGTAACATCATGTCTTTACAGCTGCCTAGTCTCAAACCCTGCCACTAACCTTGGTTTCTTACGTTTCATCCATTCCAAGGCTCTACCCAAGAGAAAGTTTAATTTATTGACCAACTGATGGAAACAGAGGGAATGGCAGAGTCGGCTCCATCAGTGGCCCTGAACGCAGTTCACAAACAGAGCACTGCGATGCTTGAGGGATCTCTGCAGGTCAAGGGCTATGACTTCAACAGAGGTGTTGACCACCATGCACTACTGCAGTCCTACCTGACGACAGGTTACCAGGCAACCAGTTTTGGGCAGGCTGTACAACAGATCAATGCAATGGTAAGTATCTTCGTTCCTTGGGTGGTTATCAGAACATATCATAATGCAAGGCAGGATAGAGATTAGGAATCATAACATGGAGGTGTTAGGCTGGAAGTTGAAGCTGGGGTCTAGGATTAGTTTGAGGGGGGGAAATTGGAGGGGAGGGAGGAAAGAATGAAGGAAAAGTCGGTTGGGGTTACCAAACACCTGGAGTTGCCAGGGTACAGAATCCAAGTATCGGGACTGGACTGCATGGTGGAGAGAGGAGTGTGGAGGCCTGTGTGAACACATTGTGTCGTCTTATGTCAGTGGGAAACTGCAGGTGCTGGAAACCTGAAACAAAATCAGCATATGCTAGAAATGCTCAGCAGACCTGGCTGCATCTGTGGAAAGAGAAATTAAGCCAGATCGGTGCCCTTCATCAGACGCTTCTGACTTGGTTTCTCTCTCTACTAACGCAGCCTGCCTTGCTGAGTATTTCTGGCATGCTCAGTTTCTGTTTTAGGTCAGCCCAGTGCAGTCTGGCTCTGTGCGTTCCATTCCTGGGGCAGTTGGATCTGTGCAGTGGACGTTGATGTTTATCATTTGTTCTTAGTAAAGAGCTTATTTGTCCAGTTGCAGCAGCCAGAGCAGCAGAGGGGAGGAGCCAGCAGCTTTTTAAGTTATTTTTCCCAGATATAAAGGGAAGCAGGCTCTAGCGGAGTGGCCATTTTTGGGGGTGGCCGCGTTTGAGTTGCAAGTGCTCTGGTTGCGTATAAGTGCTGAGGCTTTGGTTCAGGAGGCTTCGGTGAAAGGAGGCTAAGCAGATAAGTCCAGGTAAGGGTTTTCCTTAGAATTTCTCTCCCTGTTAGAGTAGCTGGGATGGCAGTTAGGGCAGTGGCATGCTCTTCCTGCAGGATGTGGGAGATCAGGGAGACTCAGGGATGCTGAGACCATCATAGACAAGAGCTTTAGTGAGGTGGTCACACCTAAGGTGCAGGTTGCAGATAGTTGGGTGACCACTATCAGAGGTAAGGGGAAGAGACAGACAGTGCAGGGTCCCTGTGTGGCCTTTCCCCTCAGCGACAAGTATACCCCTTTGCGGACTGCTGGAGGGGATGACTTATCAGGGAACAGCAGCAGTAGCCAGGTTGTTGGCACTGAGACCGGCTCTGAGGCTTAGCAGGTAAGGCAGGGCAGTAGTCAGGCATGGCTGAGGGAGACTTGATAGTGAGAGGGACAGACAGGAGATTCTGTGGCTGCAAAAGAGATGCCAGGGTGGTGTGTTACCTCCGGGTGCCAGGGTCAGGGACATCTCAGAGTGGCTGCAGAACATTTTTAAGGGAGAGGGTGAACAGCCAGAGTCTGTGGTGCATGTTGGTACCAATGACATAGGTAGAAAGAGGGATGAGGTCCTGTGCAGTGAATATAGGGAATTGGGATAGAACCTGAAGAGCAGGACCTCAAGGGTAGTAATCTCTGGATTACTTCCAGTGCCACATGCTAGTGAGGGTAGAAATAGAAAGATAGCTCAGATGAATGTGTGGCAGAGGAGTGGGTGTAGGGGGCAGGAATTCAAGTTCTTGGATCATTGGGATCCCTTCAGGGGCAGGATGACCTGTACAAGAGGGACGGGTTGCACCTGAACTGGAGAGGGACTGATACCCTGGCTGGAAGATTTGTTAGTGCTACTCCAGAGGGTTTAAACTAGAGTCAGTTCACAGGTTAAGGTCCTGAACTGGGGCAGATCAAATTTTGGAGCCATTAGGCGGGATCTTGCAGAGGTTGATTGGGTGACATTGTTTGTAGGGAAAGGAGCATCTGCCAAGTGGAGGGCCTTTAAAAGTGGAATGTCAAGCGTTCAGGGCCTGCATTGTTCCTGTTAGGGTGAAGGGCGAGGCTGGCAGGCTTCGGGAACCCTGGCTGACGAGTGATATTGAGGCTTTGGTTAAGAAAAAGAGGGAGGCATACACTGTGCATAAGCAATTGGGAATTCTTGATGACTACAAGAAGTGTAGGAGTGCACTTAGGAGAGAAATAAATAAGAGGGCATAGGTTTAAAATTAGAGGCGAGATATTTAAGGGGACATCAGGGGCAGCTTCTTCACGCAAAGGGTGGTGCGTATTTGGAATGAGCTCTCAGAAATAGTGGCTGAGGTGGGCACATTAGCAACATTTAAAAGCCATCTAGGTAAGTACATGTATAGGAGAGGTTTAGAGGGCTATGGGCCAAATGTGGGCAGATGGGACTAGCTCATTGGGCAACACAGTCAGCATGGACAAGTTGGGCTAAAGGGTCTGTTTTTGTGACTCTTAGATTGAGAAGAAGTTGGAGCCCTTGGATGAATCTGAGAAGGATGCAATCAATCTGAACCCATGTCAGCGGGAGCTGTCGGGCTGCACAATTTTCCTGGGATATACCTCAAACCTCATCAGTTCTGGGATCCGAGAAACCATTCGCTACCTTGTGCAGCACAACATGGTACAGTCTGGCTCGCATCGTCTTGTCCCTGTTCCATTGCCCAACTGGCTTCCAGTCTCAGAAGGATAGTTAGTCAACTGCTCTGGACAGTGCTGTCACTGGTATTAATGTGATAGAGTCAAAGAGCCACACAGCGGTGAAACAGGCCCTTCGGCCCACCCAGTCACTAATCCTACAGTAATCCTATCATCACCACCCCCCCCCCCCCCCCCCCAAGATTCTAGCACACACCCACATACTAGGGGCAATTTACAGTGGCCAGTTAACCTACAAGATGCATACATTGTGGGAGAATAAGCAAACTCCACACAAACAGCCCTGCAGGTCAGGATTGAACCTGCACCATTGGAGGAAGCAGCTCTACCAACTGTGCCACTGTGCTGTCCAAATGTGTGAATATTTTAGACCACACTTGTCTGACCTGCAAAAAGCAGTAGAATTTCAGAATTCCTGATGCAGCCACCCATCCATGGACCCTGATAACTCTCCAGGGCCTTGCTCTGCACACAGGAAGCCAATAAAATAATTGCCCACAAGAGGTACCTAACTATAGCCAGGTCCTACCCCTGCCCATATCACTGCGCAGTCACACATTCACGTCAAGTTTGGTGCAGTGTGACATGTTCCTCTCAGACTGTAGATGAGGGTCTCCGTTTGAGGGATGAAGCAGTTTGTTAATCCTGCTTCTCTGAGCATTTTACTCCTCCTGTTTTCTGGCTTGTACCATCCCACCCCCCCCCCACTCCCCAACCCTGTAGGTTGACTGTGTGGTGACCACTGCGGGCGGTATTGAGGAGGATCTCATCAAGTGTCTTGCACCAACCTTCCTTGGGGATTTCAGCCTGAAGGGTAAAGAGCTGCGTCTCAGTGGGATTAACAGGTAGGGAGTTAATGCACTGGGCACTATCATCTGTACAGCCACAACTTTAAACTGTCCCCACAAGGTGCTGTTGATGGGATTATTTCAGAATGAGGGAAACTCCTGGTTCTGAGAGGAGAGTCCAATATCGGGATTGAGCATTGTCAACATGCTGATAATTCGAAGTATCATGCTATAGACTGGTATGAAGGCAAGGTGAGCCACAGCCAGCTGGTTCCTCTTGGAGAGATTGACATGGAGTCCTTGTGTAATTCAAGTGTCAGTCAATCAAACAAACCAGGTGCCCTCAATAGTTCGTGCTGAATGAGTGAATCTCAGCCAGGCAGGCAGTTGGAGTCACAGGTTACCTCTATCTATGAGCCAGGTTGTGGCTTGCATAGTTCCTGGGCACTGGAGTTGTGTGTTCAGATGTCGGGGAAGCTGGGCCTCAGTGTATCACACTCCATTGTTGCATTGTTTGTTGCTGTTCTCTGTCTCAGCTCCTGCTCAGGTGCTGGAGAAAGCTCAATGCCTGTGGATCTGGATCCAGCAACCATCGGCGCCCATGAGACAGGGAGATGCTTGGGGTGCATTGGAAATAGAGGACGTTTCTGATGTATGGAAAAGCTAGGGTGAGTAATGTGGCCCAGGTTAGATACAGTAAAACTCCCTCTACACTGTCTAATCAAACATACCCAGGGCAGGGACAGCTAGATTATAGAGTAGAGCTTGCTACACACTGTCAGCAGTGAAGCTCACTCCAGCCTCTGCGATGTGCCATGTTTCATGTGAACTGGTTAACTGCAGCTCCCAGATGTGCAAGGATGGAATCAAATTCACTGCTTATTTCTAATACAGCTAATTGATGGTTTTGATTTTCAATTATCTCATAATTACTTAACAGAATTGGAAATCTTCTGGTTCCCAATGACAACTATTGCAAATTCGAGGACTGGTTGATGCCAATTCTGGATCAGATGCTCCTGGAGCAGAAGGAGCAGGTGAGGTGACACTCCTGGTCTCTCGGAGACAATGGAAGGAATTGGAGCCTTCATCTTCTTGTAGATTTAAGGATTTTGTAGATTTGAGTGCCTGCATGTTTGTAATGTTTCCTAAAATAACAGACCCTGTTATCCAGGGATTAAAGGCTGTGAATTAATTTTATGCACTGTTCAGATCCTCCCAGTGTGAGAACACTCACTGCTGCACAGAGTAACCATCTCAGGATGGAGCAGTGCCAGGGCTGAGCTGTGTGCCCTCCAGGTATGCATCTGTCAAAAAGCAGCCCACCATCCCCTCCCAGCAGGCTTGTGGAACACTTCCTGCTTTTTATGATGGACTTGGACATTCTTTTATGCAGTTTAATAAGCCTGTAGTCCTTGCTGTACACAGCTGGGAAAAACTTCCTTCCTGATTTGTAGATTTTGACCATTTCTTGTGATCTTCTGGTCTATCAAGGTAACATTGTTGGTGTTGAGTTAGAAGGGAGTGGGACAAATATCAGCTGATGAACTGAATGCAGATGCAGCCACCTTGGTAGTTGTGTGATATTGGAGTTATTGAGATAACCAATGTGCCAGCCTACATCCAGTGCTGAGCCTGGATATAATGTAAACTTCACACACTGTGCAGCGGGGATGTGTTCATACAGGGATTGTCATAGACATAGAGCAGAACCCATATTGCAAATCCACTTCACCATCTCTGCATGGTCCTGGAATTGACAAAGAATATACAGTAAAACTCTGATAATCCACTGTCTGACTATTCAGAAATCCCAATAGTTCGGCATCTGGTAATATTTGTCCCACCTGCTTCTGACTCATCAGGGTCCTGGTACCTCTGCTCCCATGCCATGAGACACTGAAGGAATGCTTTTGTGCTAAGTGGGTGATTATTTAAAGCCTGAACTGTCAGCAGCTTCAATCCTATGCCCAGTTGTCATGTTGTGGTTTTTGTATGGAGGGTGCACTGCAGACACTGATTACATTGTGTTCTTACTATAGGGAGTGAATTGGACTCCATCAAAGGTGATTGCTCGACTAGGGAAAGAGATCGATAACCCAGAATCTGTCTACTACTGGCTTACAAGGTAAAGGGTTTGCCATATGGGTCACTCGCTGAGTCTGTCACTATGTTTTCAACTTTCAAATCTGTGCTGCCTCCTGCTCCTCGTGTGCATCTCTCTACCAAAACACTTATTCATCTCAACACTGAAAACAACCCTGATCAAGGTCATGATCCCTCAGGATAATGCCTGTGTGGACTGAGGCTGTTGGGCATTATCCATCCTCACCGTCTGTGTATCCTGAGGGATGAATGGACCCATCATCCTCCTCTGACATGTATCACCCTGGTGTTCTGTTCAGTGGGACTGCCCTCGCCTGAACATGAGAAAATAGGAGCAGGATTAGGCCGCTTGGCCCCTCGAGCCTGCCCTGCCATTTAATGTGGTCATGGCTGATCTGCCCCAGGTCTTAACTCTTCTGTGCCAGTTCCTCATAGCCCTCAATTACTTGATCTTTCAAAAGCGTACCTATTTCTTCTTTGTACCCCCCATTGACCCAGCCTTCGCAACCCTCTGAGATTTAAAATTCAAAAGGTTCACCATGCTCTGCGAGAAGTTCCTCCGTATTTTCATTGTTAATGTCCACCACCTCGTTTTGTAACCACATCCCTTCATTCGAGAATCTCCCACTAGTGGAAACTTCCTTATGTCTGCCCTGTCATCACCCCTCAGGATCTTCCTGATTCCTCATTCAGTTGTAGCCTCCCTTTCCCTGAAAGGTGTCCTTTGAATCTCCTAAGGAGCTATTTCATGCCCCTCCTCTTCAGCTACAGTTCATACCTTGGGAATATTGTCCATAGACGTTGGGTCAGAATACACTGGTACGCAGACAACACCCAACTGTCCCTCTCCGCCTGCTTAAATTATCAACCGGCTTGTCTGACACCTGGATAAACCAGATAACTCCATTGAAATACTTGGAATACTGAAGCTATTCCCTTCAGCCTCCACCTAAAACTCCTGAACCCTCACCAATTTATCCCTACTTCCCCGATAAGGTTGAACCACTATCTCTGTTTGACTTCAGGCATTAAGATTCAAGCCTGCATCCTCTCCATCACAAAGACTCACAGCTTTCCCCCCTGTAACAACGTCTGCCCATGCACCCACATCTGCTCTTGGAACCCTCATCTGAGTCTTTACCTTACACTCAGCCATGCTAGCACTGATAGCCTTCCCATCTTCCACTCTCAGCACATCAATGTGCCCAAACCATGAAGCCCTCTTCACCCTGCATTTGCTGACCTACATTGTTGATGTTTTTAAAAAATCCCACTCCTCGCCTTTTGATTAAGTTTCTTGTCACTCTTCTTAATGGCTCAATTTTCCTGGTGTTTACTTATTGAATCATTTTCTGTTACCTACATCTCATTTACCATGTAAAAGGCAAATCACAAGATCACAAGATAAGGGAGCAGAAGCAGGCCATTCGGCCCATCGAGTCTGCTCCAAGGAAAAGGGAAAAAGAAATGGGGTGGGAAAAAAAGAAGAAAAAAAACTATTCTAATCCCATTGCCAGCCTTATCCCCATATCCCTTGATACCCTGACTATTTAGATATCTGTCTATCTCCTCCTTGAATACCCCCACTGATCTGGCCTCCACTGCTGTGTGTGGCAAGGAGTTCCACAATTTCACCACCCTCTGGGTAAAGAAACTTCTCCTCATCTCTGTCTTGAAACTGTACCCTCTAATTCTAAGATTGTGCCCTCTGGTCCTGGACACGCCCACCAAGGGAAACAGCCTAGCCACATCTACTCTATCCTTACCTGTCAACATTTTAAATGTCGCTACGAGGTCCCCTCTCATCCTTCTGTACTCCAGCGAGTACAGTCCAAGAGCCGACAAACGCTCATCATACTTAAGCCCTTTCATTCCTGGAATCATTCTCGTAAATCTCCTCTGAACCCTCTCCAACGTCAGCACATCCTTCCTAAGATGTGGGGCCCAAAACTGCGCACAGTATTCCAAATGAGGCCTCACTAGCGCCCCGTAGAGCCTCATCAACACTTGTGTGTGATCACGTGTGTGTGTGTGTGTCCCTGTACACCTGTTCCCACATGTTCAGCTTGTGTCTTGTTTCTGGCTCGGACTACAATTTGCTTCCATGTCTCTCCAACTTTGATCCTCCTTTGCAGAATGACATTCCTGTCTTCAGTCCTGCCCTGACAGATGGCTCTATCGGTGACATGATCTACTTCCACTCCTATAAGAACCCTGGACTGGTGCTTGATATCGTTGAAGGTGTGTGGGCCTTGGGTGTATATAGTATTGCAGCACATTCCAATGGATAAGTTTCAGTGAGCCCAAAGCCTGGTCAGCAAGTGGAGACCTTCACCAAATGGTCAGGGACATTTTTCTGTGTACATGTGTCGGGCATTGTCCACATTTGGAAGTTTACTGCCAGGTATTGCTGAGTATCAGTACTGCAGGCGAGGTGGTGTCGATGTGAGGCACAGTGGGGAAGGGAGATTTAAGATGGCAAGGGAGGGTTGGAGGGACAGTGAATTACGAGTGTTGTGGTAACTCCAGTTCTTTCACTCCTGCCAGACATCCGCAAAATAAACAACCAGGCGGTGTACGCCAGACGGACAGGGATGATCATTCTGGGAGGGGGTGTGGTGAAGCATCATATTGCCAATGCCAACCTCATGGTCAGTGCTCTGCATTTGTTCTGTGAATTATTCCTCTGACCCTGATCCATTTATTGTCTCTTGATCCTACTTTTTTTTCTTCTTTTCCCCATCCCCCAATCACTGACAGAGGAACGGAGCAGACTACTCGGTGTATGTGAACACAGGCCAGGAGTTTGATGGCTCGGATTCTGGAGCCAAGCCGGATGAAGCTATCTCCTGGGGTAAAATTCGCATGGAGGCCAAGCCTGTGAAGGTGGGTTTCTTTCATTTGCCTGCAGTGGTATAAATTACAGAATTATTACCTGCTGTGGGAAGTTCAGGTGGGGGAGGTCTGGTGTTGGGGGGGGAGGTAGGTGCTGGAGAGGTCACTGCATTGAGCACCCGTGTTTTCTCTCTCCTAGATCTATGCTGACGCCACTCTTGTTTTTCCTCTGCTGGTTGCTGAAACATTTGCTTCCAAGTCGAGTGCATTTTTGTCTCGTTCAAAGATGATTTAATCCACTGCCTGCATAAGGCAGGCAAGTCCTGGGACCTGGTGCTGCTGGTGGCACCGTCTCTTGTATTCAGGTGCCATCAGGATCTTGTCCGCCATGTACTCTCTCAACTAGTGGGAAGTGGGTGCTGCTACATTAGGACCATGCTGTGATTCCTAATCTCAGAGGTCCACACCATGGAAGAGAGCAGTGTGGATACACCATGAGGGAACTATCTTTGATTCAAATTCAGCACTTGATCAAACCACTTGAAGAAATTAATGCTTGTTTGGGTTTTAGATAGAATTAGCTGATTTGTGTTCCTGCTTTTACATGCCACCAGAGAAGATGAATAGCAGGCAGTTGGGTGTGTAGATGCACAGATACATAAATTAAGTGAGGAATGAGGAGCAGGGAGTAACTAGGAACACAAGGATTAAGAACATATTTTACTGAAATCTTTTGAGGGCATTTAAAAGGTTAACCACTTGGGCCATTTTCAGCATGAATCCTGAGCTTGGAATGTCTGGATTGCATCACACTTTGACCCAGTGACTGGTTCCTCCTCACTGAGTGTTGGTAGATCCCAAACCCAACATCTTAAGCCCATGTTTACTGCAGGGGTGGGGAGTGGAGGCAGGAGACTGCTCCTGGATGCTGACTGGAGAAACTTCTGCACAACTGTTGTCTTTTTTCCAAATTCTTAATTTTGAGGTTTTGACTGCTGCATGAATATAAATAAAATCATGGGTGAAAACGTGATGGTTGTGTTTGAAGATGATTTTGTTCACCAGGTTTTCCACTTTTACTATTTGGAATTATGACACAAGCTTGTTGAAACTCAGCTTTTCTAAAAACAAATCACTTTATTCATCACAAAACTCATGTTTTAAATTATGGAGGTCGGAGATGCTCGGCACTGGATAACAGCTAGTCACGGTTAACCGCATCGTAGTTCCCCTGCATTGCTCTAACATTGGCACCAGAGTGATGGTGCCTGTCCTTGAGTCTGGAACTAGTGCAAAGACCAAGAGTTCATCTGTTAAACAGGCTTGGAGCCTGTGCCAGAATGTCACAAGGCTGTCTGCATCTCTGCCTCGTATGTTTTATCTCCCCAGAGCTGCACTGTCCCCTCTGTGGCAGTGAGCAAACATGACTGGGTAGGGTGGTAACTTAGAGACTGCACCACACCCTTCCCGACCATCAGCGTTGCAGTCTGGGATCCCTGCAAACAATAATTGCATCAAGTAAATAAATTCAAACATCCCAAGTGCTTCATAGTGCACTAACATCAGAACCATAGTAATCACTGTGCCTAGTGAGATCCCTCTGACAGCAATAGGGTAAAGACAAAATGGTGATCGTA
The DNA here is from genome assembly GCF_009764475.1 of Pristis pectinata. NCBI lineage: Eukaryota > Metazoa > Chordata > Chondrichthyes > Rhinopristiformes > Pristidae > Pristis > Pristis pectinata. The sequence continues at coordinate 13,560,630 of NC_067435.1, read as the reverse complement.
GAGGGATAACAGTAGCACTGGATACTGACAGAAACCTCCCTGCTCCATGAATAGTGCACTGACAAGAGGCAGGGCCTCAATTTCACACCCATCACATAGATTCCCTTCCCTTCCTGCTCATTGATGACAATGCAGTATTTCCCCAGTATCACCCTGATTAGTGAAGCTGGCCCTCAATCCTGCACCTCTCACTGCCCTTCCAACAGTGCAGCACTCCATCAAAACCATCCCTGGAATGTCAGACTAGATTGACCTTCACCACCATAGTGGAACCCAAACCTACGACCTTCTGACTCCAAGGCGAGAGTAGCACTCATGAAGCCACAGCCAAGCCACCAAAAGACGATTCTGTCTATGTGAGCTGGGATTGCAACTGGCGTTGATTCTGTCCTACCCAAGATCTCCATGTCATCTGACAGTGTTCCCAAAGAGAAGCAGAGGGTGGGTGGGTGTTGGGGAATGGGTCTACTCACCTCAACTAGGTCCCAGAAATACACTTGTCCATCCTCAGAGCCACTGACCACATGTGTGTCGGACTCATTGAAGCAGCAGTCCAGCTTATACTGTTTATTCTTGTGACCCGTGTACCTGTTGAAAAGAAGGGAAAGCAGTTCACAAATCCTCTGCATTGGAGAAACCAAACCAGGTTTGATGATTGCTCCATGTAGACAATTTACAACCTTCTGAAATGATCACTGAATTTTCCAATTTGTGGACAATTTCCAAAAAACTGTTCTCTGTTATCGTGCTTATGTCCCTGTCTGTCTTACCCTATCTCCATATAGTCTTTTGTCTTACTCCTTTTCTCCCACCCCCCCACAAAATCCAAGCTCTGAAAACTGTAACCCCTCCGCTCTTCCCCCAGTTGAGGAAGGGTCCATGACCAAAATGCTGACTGGCTTCTCCTTCCACATAAGCTGCTTGATTGACTGAGTTCTTCCAGCATTTCTTTTTTAGAAATGGAAGGAAGCTTGGGCTTGGTTTGTACATCTTGTCTCTCAGTTCTGTTCGACTCAGTTGCCCTTCCTGGACAGGTGACACTTGCCTGTGAAGAATGGGGCAAGGAGTTGTTCTCCTCATCAGTCACAGAATAACAAGGATGAGTCAGTTTTGCACTCCTCCTGTCCCACCCCCAGGTAGCATGTAAATAAGGTCACGTTCTACTGCGAACAGCAGATGGCCCATCCCCAATCCCATGGTCTCTGGCTGCGACGTGGAAGGGCAGGGAGAATCAATGGGGGCAATGGAGATTTCGCCAAGACTGTGGTATAAATCCAGGGCATTTGGTACAGCAACAGGGAGACTCCTGGTTCCCCCAAGTCCAACACTGCCCGAACAATTTAATCTTAACCTGATCATCTGAGCGCTACTTCATTTGTATACAATAGCACCATAAGATGCTGCACATTTACTATGTTTGAGATTGAAATCTAACCCCCTCTCCACCCTCAATATCAAACCTGAAAGCAGGCAGCGAGAGCAGGTTTTCGGTGACTATCTGTTTGCTTGTGGGAAGGGTTCTCTATTCACATTCAGATAGAATTGGGCAGGGAGCTGCACACAGTCAGTGCAAGTGCAACATGATCCAAGAGCTCCTGCTTATGGTACAAAGACACGGAACTGCCAAAGACTTTGGGTGAGTGCTGAGTGACCCGAATTGTCTTAAGTATCTTTTGTTTGGGGACTGGAGGATACCAGCAATTGGACTGTGACACTAAGGGAGTTGTACCAGTGAAAGAAGAGGTTTGGGAGTCAGTGTGTGACTGTGGTCCTCCTGCGTCAGAGCGCCACTTACTGTCCTAGTAGCTCTCCGGTCTCCTTATCCAAGAGGCGCAGTGTGGAGTCCAGGCTGGAGCTAAGTGTACACTGCCCATCTCTGCTGAAACACACACTTGTTATCGGACCTTTGTGAGATAGAGAGGCAGTAATCAGTCAATCACCAGAACAAGTAGGCAAGTTGACCATCAGTAGCACAGTGAGACACCCAGATGATCTGTACAACCAGAAGAGACAGTCTGCTTATAGCACAAGCAGGCACACTGACAATCTGCTCACACTGTAGTGAAGAGAGTCAGACAATCAGCATTAACACGGGCTCTGTTGTCAGTACTCACTTCCAATGAAATCTGCAAAACAGTTGTCCATCCGTAGGTCATATCGCCGAACCCGCCCATCGACAGACCTAAAACAGCACAGTGTTAGGACGGACAGCAAACTTCGTGGACAGAAGACCCACCCTGAAACCTCACCCACTACACATAATTGTCCACCTGTGGATCTGGGTGGGACTGGAACCAACAACCACGGGTGGCACACTGGCACAGCTGGTAAAGCTGCAGCCTCACAACTCCAGTGACCCAGGTTCAATCCTGACCTCCAGTGCTGTCTGTGTGGAGTTTGCACGTTCTCCCTGTGACTGTGTGGGTTTCCTCTGGATGCTCCAGTTTCCTCCCACGTCCCAAAGACCTGCAGCTGGGTGGGTTAATTGACTGTTAGTGTGTAGGTGAGGGGTAGAATCTATAGGTGGTTGATGGCAATGTGGGGAGAATAGGTTACAGGGATAATTAGTACGGAATGATTGCTCTGCAAGCTGGCAAAGGTGATGGGCTTAATGGCCTCCTTCTATGTCATAAGAAAATGTGGCCAATATATATGAAGAAACAACCTTCTGACTCCAAGATCAGAGTACTGCACATTGAGCCAGAGCCAGTCCGTAGACAGGTTTGTACACATTGGGGTGTATGCAGTAGTATTGTGTTCCCACCGTGCGCACCGTCTACAGCGCTGGCGGTTCCCACCGTGCGCACCATCTACAGCGCTGGCGTTCCCACCGTGCACACCGTCTACAGCGCTGGCGTTCCCACCGTGCGCAACCATCTACAGCGCTGGCGTTCCACCGTGCACACCGTCTACAGACAACGGTGGTGTTCCCACTGTCTACAGCGCTGGTGTTCCCACCGTGCGCACCATCTACAGACAACGGTGGTGTTCCCACTGTCTACAGCGCTGGTGTTTCCCACCATGCGCACCGTCTACAGAGACCGGTGGTGTTCCCACCGTGCGCAGTGCTTGGTGTTACCACTGCAGCTCTCACCCTGACAGAATTTCATGGTCTGAAGCTTTCACACTGGAGATCCCGTCCTTCGCTTCATCAAGAATCTGAATGGGCTCTGGTTTCCGGGAGCGACAATCCCAACATCTAATCGAGGAGTCAATGGAACCTGCAATCAGATGATCAGCTTAGTTAACGAGTACAGTGTTAACATAGATCAATCCATCCTCGTCCGAGAACTTTAACAGGGCGGAAAATTGGAGGAAACTCCCATTAAGTCAGCAGCTGGTGCAGCCAACTGAAAGGAGCTGAATGGTGCAACGGACTGGAGGGCTGGATAACAGAGTTATGTATTAATCTTCTCCTCACTACAAGTGGCTTCATTGTTGAGCTCAAGTACTGTACCCGAATGGTGACATACAGGCTATTGACCTTGTACTGGAAGGTGGGAATATACTGGGTCGCTCTTTTGCAACTAGTGCACACAATAGGCTGAATGGCCTTCTGTGCCACTAATTTTCCAATTCTACAAAATAACCACTTCCAAACATGAGCTCCTGACCAGAACCACCGTGTTATACAAGGCTGTGGGGAGGGGAAATAGCTGCCTTATTTGTGTCTCCCTGCTAATCGCATCCTCCACTAACAAACTATTTACCCTCTGCCTTCGGCCACTGATCTGCAACCCAATGACCCCCTCCATCCACTTCACGAATGCGGCCTGAGTGCGACAATGGGTGTTGGGTGAAGTGTCAGGGTGGGTGAAGCTCCACTGAGAAGTCAAACCTCCAGGGAAGGGGTTGGTAGATTCAGGGGAGGAGAGCGAGCTGAGCCAATGTGCAACAATTCACTGAGGCTCAAACTTTATGACTTGCTTGTCCTCACAGTGAATTAATCAGCGCACAGGCTGATCTAAACGCAGGATTATGGAACAGGCTGGAAGTGGACTGTCTGTGTACTGTGATGGGGTTTCAACGTCAGACGCTGCATGTTCTGAGCACGTGCTTCCCTCCAGCACCTTTCTCACCTGAAATAATGACAGTTGACTCCTTCGTTGAAGTGAACACAGTTCACTTTTCTGTAAGAGAGAAATGAGTGGCATTTCAGTCAGAGTAGAGGGAGGGTGAAGAATAGAGTCAGAGTTATACAACATGGACAGGCCCTTCAACCCAACTCATCCATGCCGACCAAGTTGTCTACTTGAGCAAGGACCCATTTCCCTGCATTTGGCCCATAACCCTCTAAACCTTTCCTAACCAGGTACTTGTCTAAATGTCTTTTAAATGTTGTAATTGTACCCACTTCTAACACTTCTTCTGGCAGCTCATTCCAAATACCCACCACCCTCTGTGTTAAAAACTTGCCCCGCAGATCCCTTTTAAATCTTTCCCCTCTCACCTTAAACCTATGCCCTCTAGTTTTAGATTCCCCTACCCTGATAAAAAGACCACATCTATCACCTATGCCATTCATGATTTTATAAACCTCTTATAAGGTCATTACTTCAGCCTCCTACGCTCCAGGGAAAAATGTCCTAACCTAACCAGTCTCTCCTTATAGTTCAAGCCCTCCAGTCCTGGAAATATCCTCATGAATCTTTGCTGCACCTTTTCCAGCTTAATGACATCCCTCCTATACCCAGGCGACCAGAACTACACACAGTATTCCAAATGCAGTCATACCAACGTCTTGTGCCAAGGTAACTCTTGTACTCAGTGCCCTGACTGATGAAGGCAAGTATGCCAAATGCCTACTTCACCACCCTGTCCTGCTGTGTCCCCACTTTCAGAGAACTATTGAGCAACAGGGCAGCACAGTGACGCAGCTAGTGGACCTGCTACCTCCACCCATTCCAACAACCCAGTGCTGTGTGTGTGGAGTTTGTACATTCTCCCTGTGACTGCATGCCACCCCCCCCCCTCCCACCCCGCCCCCTGGTTTCCTCCCACATCCCAAAGAAGTGCTGCTTGGTGGGTTAATTGGCCTCCGTAAATTGCGCTGGTGTGTGGGTAGAATCAAGGAATGATGGGAATGTGGGGAGAATAAGATGGGTTAACATCGGATAAATGTGGAAATGGGTGGTTGGTGGTCGGCACAGACTCAATGGACGAAGAAGCTGCAAACTTCTACAGACGTACAGTGGAGAACATTCTGACTGGTTGCATCACTGCCTGGTGTGGAGGCTCCAATGCTCAGGATCAAAAGAGGCTGCAGAGGGTTGTAGACTCAGCCAGCTCCATCACGGGCACAACCCTCCCCACCATCAAGGACATCTTCAACAGGCGGTGCCTGAGAAGGCGGCATCTATCACTTAAGGGACCCTCACCGCCCGGACGTGCCCCCTTCACGTTACTACCATCAGGGTGGAGGTACAGGAGCCTGAAGATCCACACTCAACGCTTCAGGAACAGCTTCTTCCCCTCTGCCATCAGATTTCTGAACGGTCCATGAACCCATGAACACTACCCCCGTTATTCCCCTTTTGCACAATTTATTTATTTTTGTAACTTATGGTAATTTTTACGTCTTTATGCCTTTGCACTGTGCTGCTGCCACAAAACAACACATTTCACGACATACGTCAGTGATGATAAACCTGATCCTGAATCTGAGCCTGCTGCTGTGCTGTACTTCCCTATGGCACAGCTGGAGGCCGAATCAACAACCGAAACACCAAAGGAGAAGGAAGACGATCGAGGAGTGCTGATTCTTAACAAGGTCATACCGACCCCCCGTGCTGCCACCCCCTCTCCTCAGTGTCACCCTCCGCCATCAGATTTCTGAACGGTCCAGGAACACTACCTCGTTATTCCTTTTTTTTTTGCACCATGTATTTATTTTGTAATTTATTGTCTTTGCACTGTACTGCTGCTGCAAAGCAACTAATTTCACATCATAATAAGACAGTAATAATAAACCGATTCTGATTCCACACCACCAACACCAGAGCCATGCTGCCCCGCATCTAACCCACCCACTTCCCTCAGCATTATTCCACAAGGCCTGTTACACCATAGCCTGTTACTCTCCTCAGGGACATCCGACAGCACATCTAGGTCCCAAAGCCGTTCTTACCCCGCCGTGGCCCCGAAATTTCCGGACCAGCTGTCCTGTCGCCACGTCCCACAGTATGATGGTTTTATCACTACTACATGAGCAGATCTGCTGTTATCGCAGGACCTGAAGGAGGTGAAAGGTCAACATCTGAGAGCAAATCAACATCAGAAAGGTGCACAGTGCACTTGGACAAAGCCACAGGGCCTGGGGATTGGGGATTGGGGATTGGGGAGGCCAGGGGGTTGGAACAGTGTCTAAACTACAGTGGGGTTGAAGAAAACGGGTTGAGGGCAGGGAAGATTAACTGCTCCTTTTTTGATTCACGAGTCACGGGGAGGCCATTCGACCCATCACTTCTCTTGATGACCCACTGCCAATAGTGAGAATGGTCTAGGGGAATGAGAGAAGAACACACCAAATAGATTGGTCAGCAGGACGCGGCACCAGGAGATGACAGTCCCCAGAGTCAATGCTGCAAGCACAGAAAGTGGCATCAGTGCATGCAGCCTGATGGGGGCGGGGGTGGGGGGGGGGTGGTCTTACCCAGCTGCATCCAGAACCTCGTATCCATGGCCAGTGTAGGTCTTCAGGAACGTTCCGCGATGTGGATTCCACAGCTTCAGAGGTTTTGTCACTGCCACAGGTCAGGCAATAATTACCATCCACTGGATGGGAACAACGAAGGATTAGTCTTCAAATATATACCAAATGTGAAACATGTCTAATTGTCCTCAATAATCAACACTAGCACATCTGCAGCACTGGTGTGAGTCAAGACGCAATGACTAGATCGCCTGTAATACACCATTTACCATTCTACCTCTACACTACAGTTGTGCATAATCTGGTTTGTCCCTTTAAGGTAACAAACGTTAATGGATATTCAGCGAACCAAACCCCACACTGACTTCACTTGGAGTTTGGTCCGGCCACTAATATGGTGTGAAGTTTGGGATTAGCTACAACCAGATGCCACCAAAGCTTTAAGAGTGTTTTGGGTTTGAATTAGTTGGGGAGTGAATATCTCAGATGATAAGGAAACTGCAGTGCAGAATTTGTCCTGAATTTGATTTCTGAAAATCCATCACAATGGATCTGTCCTGTCCATCCCCCTCCCACCCACTCTGCAGCTTAAAACTAACTTCTCACTTTTCCAATGTTGACAAAGAGTTGAAAATGTTAAACTTTGTTTCCCCTTCCACAGATGCTGCATGACCTGCTGAGTGTTTCCAGCATTTTCTTTTTCTTTTAATCTTTCACAATGATCTGGGTAATTTCACTGCTCCATCACAACACAATTTAACACAAACTCTACCATTAAAAAAATAAACCCAGGAGATTTCTGGAGAACTCTATCTTGGACTCAGTTGGAAATTATTCACTTTGTTGAACACTCTATCACAAGGCTGGTGACTGATCACAAAATGGTTACAGCATGGAAAGAGACAACTTAGCCTCTTTTGCCTGTACGAAAGCAACACGAGATGCAGCTAACTCCCCTTCCCCTTCCAAGCATCCTGCAAATTCTTTCTTTTCAGACACATCGAGCTCCCTTTCGAATGGAACAATTGACTGTCCTCTCCATTTCTAGCACTGGCCGTGCATTTCAGACCCTAACCACTGAATAAAAATAATTTCCCCCAAGTAACTTTGATTCTTTTGCCAGTCATCTTCACTGTATTCCCCATGGTCCTAATGCTCCTGTAATGGGAACAGTTTCAGAGAAAGCTGTTTATGAACTGGAAGGAACCACCCATCATTTAATGTCATGTGTTACGGACTAGGTTACTACTGGTGAATGTCCCTTTAAGATAGAGCATAGTGGGGTGTGTGAGTGTGGGGGGGGGGGGTGTGCGTGCTTACGACAACAGAAGATAAGGACGTTTTTGGAGCAGACAGTCGGAGTCAGTCAGAGAGAGAGAGCGAGAGTGAGAGCGAGAGAGAGAGAGACATCAGCCTGCTAGTCTCTATTGACAGATGAAAAACAGTAACTGTGTCTGTCATTACAATCCACGGGTGGATTTTTGGAACAAAGCAGTGGAGTTCACTTTGTTGATCACCTGTAGAAGGAAACAGGAATTTGTGTGGATGGCCACGATTCGAGAGCCTTTCGGAGAGGAAGAAGGTGATGGAGTGGTCACTGCTGAGCAGACACTGAGGTGTCATTTGGGTTCCAAAGTGGAACATTTGGATTTCGTAATTACTCTCTATTTTCTCTCTACGTTTTGTCTTCAGACAACGGAGGTTGTTGAAGAAGCCTTTGCTCACGATTCACCTTATGGCTTGCTGAACTGAACTTTAAGAACCATTCCTGGACTTGGAGTTTGGGAATTTGCCAAACACACACACACGATGAGTTTAGTTTTTGGGGTTAATGTTTAAGATCTAACATTTTTACTTCTAACACTCTAACATTTTTACTTTTATTTGCCTTATTATCATAAGTGGTTATTAATAAAATAGTTTTTAACACTTATACATGACTCGGTGTGTTTCTTTTGTTGCTGGTTCATAACACATAGTCAAGTAGTAATTCATTACCATTTCCCTGCCATCTCTCCAAATCCCACCAAAACACAGACCAGTTTACGTCCCCAGTATCAACAGATTTTGGGATAGACAATTCAAAATTTCCTTTTTCTGATTAGCTTACCTCTATTTTTGAGGTTGTGCCCACTTGTCACTCATTCCCATCACTATAGAACGAACCTTTTGCTATCTACTCTATCCAGTCCTTTGAATATTTCATGTGGGATGATGCCTGGAATTTGAGTTCTATTTCATTCTGACTGAATTGCCTATAGGTACCTTCATCAGAATGACTGCAGCAATTCAAGAAGGCAGCTCACCACCACCTTCTGAAGGGTAGTTAGGGATGGCCAATATATGCTGGATTTGCCAGAGATGCCTTAATTATAAAAACAAATCAGCAAGTATTGCAATAAAGCCTGCAACTCCCTCCCGCGAGTTCAACCCACTTTCTCCCTCCAGCCTTGCACTAGTGGAGTCCTGACTCATCACATATCTCAAACTTACCCCATCATGCCTTTCCCTCCACCAGAATTTTCTGCCCTTAATCCCAAGGTTTCAACTGCCCGATCAGCACCACCTCATCTAACTTCAGCTTCTCCCCTCTCTCATGGCTCATGATGGCTCAGCTGAGGTTTGCAACAGAGCTCGGGCACTGTGGCCAATTCTACGGCTTCAACCAACAGGCCAGCAAAGGCACAATGGGCCAAATAGTCTCCTGGGATGCTCTAAGATTCTATAATTTGGGTGAAATTGAAATCGGAGAGCAACCTAGGTGTGCTGTACACACAAAACATGGCCCGCCATTCCCCTCAAATCACTGGTTGGTCGGGTGGTTGTCTCATCCCAGTGTGGATGCAGGATGAGGTGGGGAACTGCACGGTGGGTGTAGGGTGGACTAGTGGACCCAGGATGGGGTTGGAGTATTCCAGAGTGGAATGGAAGAAAATGGACAATGCAAGTTTCGGGTCGAGATGGAGTTCCTCCAGCAGTTTAGGTTTTTTAATCGCTCCAGATTACAACATCTGCAATCTCTTGTGTCTCCAGATGGGATGGGTATGGGTGGCTGTGGGGCCACACAAGGGGGGGATTGGGGCACCACACAGGATGGAGAATCCCAGGGTGCGGTGGGCAAGGACACAAGTGACCCGAGTTATGGTCGTTTGGGTTATGGAAATTCGCCCATACACAGTTCACCCTGAGAGAAAAGTTTTGAGAAAGGAAAAAAAAAACATTTACTCTCACGGAATTTACCATAGAACAGTACAGCACAATACAGGCCCTTCAGCCCACAATGTTGTGCCGACCTTTAAACCTCGCCTAAGACTATCTAACCCCTTCCTCCCACATAAATTCCTCCATATGCTTATCTAACAATCTCTTGAATTTGACCAAAGTACCTGCCTCCACCACCACCCCAGGCAGCGCATTCCATGCTCCAACCACCCCCTGGGTGAAAAACGTCCCTCTGATATCTCCCTTGAGCTTGCCACCCATTACTTTAAAGCCATGCCCTCTTGTATTGAGCACTGGTGCCCTGGGAAAGAGGCGCTGGCTGTCCACTCTATCCATTCTCTCGTCATGTCACCTCTATCATATCTCCCCCCATCCTCTCCAAAGAGAAAAGCCCTAGCTCCCTTAGTCTCTCCTCATAATCTATACTCTCTAAACCAGGCAGCATCCTGGTAAATCTCCTCTGCACCCTCTCCAACGCCTCCACATCCTTCCTATAACGAGGCGACCAGAACTGGACACAGTACTCCCCAACTGTGGTCTCACCAGAGTGTTGTAGAGCTGCATCATTACCTCACGGCTCTTAAACTCCATCCCATGACTTAATGAAAGCCAACATCCCATAAGCTTTCTTAACTACCCTATCCACCTGTGAGGCAACTTTCAGTCATCTGTGGACATGAACCCCCAGATCCCTCTGCTCCTCCACACGGCCCAGAATCCTGCCATTAACCTTGTACTCCACCTTGGAGTTTGGAAACTGGAAACAAAGTAAATAAATCAACTCAAAAGTATATTTTCAGCGCGCTGGTGATGCTGTTTCGTGCTACGGAAAATCACGATACAGGTCGTTTTCGTAACTCGGGGATCGCCTTGGCCTCCTCCCCGCCGCCAGGGGGCGCGTCAGCCGCACCTTTACCAGGTGCTGCCGCGCCCGGGGACCGGTGTCGGAGGCGCTGCCGCCCTCACCGTTGAAACGCGCCGCCCTCACGGCGCCCTGTTTACACTCGAAGCTCCGGATCCGTTCGCTGGGGAAGCGCGGGGCCTGCGGCCGCGGAGCGGGGAACGTCATCCCTCCCCTTCCGCTTCCGGGACGGAAGGTCACGGTCCTATCGTCGGCGTCATGGCGGATCCGCGGAGACCCAACAAGATCTTGCGGTGAGGGTGGGGGGTGTGGGTGACCTAGGGGACCGGGGGATGGGTGACCCAGGGATCGGGGGTGACCCAGGGGTCGGGGAGTGTAGTAGACTAGGGGGGGTGGGGGTTCGGGGGGTGTGGGTGACCCAGGGGTTGGGGGGGGTCAGGGGGTGTGGGTGACCCAGGGGTTGGGGGTGACCTAGGGGTCGTGGGGGTGTGGGAGACTCGGGGGTGGGATCGGGGGGTGGGTGACCCAGGGGTTGGGGGGTCAGGGGGTGGGGGTGACCCAGGGGTTGAGAGGTAGGGGATCGGGTGGGGGGTGTGACCCAGGGGTGGGATGGGGCGGTGGGCAACCCAGGGGTCAGGGGATGTGGTTGACCCAGCGGTGGGGTTACACCGCCAGTGGGTACGGGTCCCCTGTGATGCATCGGGGGAATTCAGGAGCATCAGGGCGCTTGGACAATGATAGGACTGGGCAGAGTCAACAAGGATTATGGTCATGGAGAGATACAGCAGGGAAACAGGTGTTTCGGTCCATCGACTCAATGCTGGCCATCAATCACACACTTAGACCAATCCCTATTCCCATCAACACCGCCCTCTCCCTTCCCCCAGATTCTACCACTCACCTACCCACCAGGGGCAATTTACAGCGACCAATTATCAAAAGGCTTGCCCAGTCCTGGCAACATTTAGGTTGGAGTACTATGTACTTTAGTACAATGTCAAATTTGTATCTCCTAACAATATAGGAGGCCTTTCAGCCCCATCAAATCTATGCTAGTTCTGAGAGCAATCCTATTTCCCCATTTATTTCCTTGTAACCTATTCTCAGTCACATGCCCATCAAATCCACCCCCAAGTCTCCTGACACCCACTCACACTGGGGGCAATTTAAAGCCAAGTAACCCACCAACTTGCATGTCTTTGGAATGTGGAAGGAAACCAGAGCACCCAGGGGAATCCATGTGGTCACAGGGAGAAAGTGCAAACTCTACCCCAACAACACCGGAGGTCGGGATTGAACCCAGATCGCTGAAGCTGTGAGGCAGTAGCACTACAGTTGCACCACCCCAATTGAGAAGCTTGTTGGAGCTTTTTGAGAGTCTATCTGGCAAGATACTGCCTGTAGACCTGGGCAAGCCAATTGCTGAGGTGTTCTCGGATTTCCAGCAGGTCTTCTGAGAAGTGCCATTCTAAACAAATTAATTAAACAAAATTAAAGCACATGGGATTGGGGAGAGAATACTCCCATGGACTGAAGATTGATTAACAGACAGAAAACAGAGGAGATCTTTCTTATGTTGGGACAGCGTTTCTAGTCAGATGCCATGGGAGTTAATGCTGGTGTCCCAGTTCACAATGAATAGCACTGATTTGGATGAGGGGATCGAGTGTAACATATCAAAGTTTTCTGATAATGTAAAGCTGTGTGTCAGTGTGAGCGAATCCAGAGAGGTGTCAGGCATTATAGACAGACCATGTGAATGAGCGTGAATGTGACAGTTGGGATATAATGTGGAAAAGGATGTCATCCACTTTGGTTGAAAAATGGAAAAGCCATGTGTTCAAGACAAACAGAATTTGATAGCTTGGAGACACAAGAGATTGCAGAGGCTGGAATCTGGAGCAACATACAAAAAGCTGGAGGAATTCAGCAGGTCAGGCAGCATCTGTGGAGAGAAGTGCACAGTCGAAGTTTCAGGTTGAGACCCTTCATTTGGACCGAAAGATAGAGGGGAGATAGCCGGTATAGAAAGGTGGGGGGGAAGGGATGGAGCAAGAGCTGGCAGGTGATAGGTGGATCCAATTGAGGAGGGTGATTGGCAGATGAGGGAAGGGGAGAGTGGGAATGATGTCAGAAGCTGGGAGGTGATAGGTGGAAGTGACAAAGGGCTGAAGATGATGGAATCTGATAGGAGAGGAAGATGGAGCATGGAATCGAGGAAGGGAGGTGAGGTGGGGAGGGGAACCAGTAGGAGGAGTGTGTGGGTGATGGGCAGATGGAGAGGGTGATGGGGGCCAGGTGGATCAGGAGGAGAAAGGAAAAGGGACAGAGACGGAGCAGTTACTGGAAGTTGGAGAATTCAATGTTCAGGCCGCCAGGTTGCAGGTCACCCAGGAGGAATATGACGTGTTGTTCCTCTAACTTGTGTTGAGCCTCCACTTGGCAGTGGAGGAGGCCAAGGACAGACGTGAGAGTGTGGAAATGGGAAGGAAAATTAAAATGGCTGGCGACTGGGAGATTCAGATGGCAATGCAGATGGAGCGAAGGTGCTCGGCGAAGCAGTCATTCGATCACCGATGTAGAAGAGGCCACACTGGGAGCACTGGAGAATTTGATAGCTTCTTGGGTGTAAAGAAAATCAAAAAATATGATCTAAGTGCAGGAAAGGGGTGGTGAGGTAAGGAAAGGGTGCTGACGTAACAGAGCAGCTACGATGGGGCTTGCACAAGAGACCAAATGTTTCTGTTTTGCTGTTCAGTAACGGTGGGAATGGGTCTTCCCCTGGCGCTACAATGCTGCAGCTAGTTTCTGCTTCCTCGCAGCACCTGAGACCTGGGTTCAATCCTGACTTCTGGCACTATCTGTGTAGAATTTGCACATTCTCCCTGTGGCCCCATGGGTTTCCACCAGGTGATCTAGTTTCCTCCCACACTCTAAAGATGTGCATGTTGGTAGATTAATTGTAAGTTGCCCCTAGTGTGTAGTTTAAGTGGTAGAATCTGAGGGAAATTGATAAGAACATGGGAGATTAAAAATTGAACTTAATGTAGAATTAGTGTAAATAGGTGGTTGATGGTTGGTATAGACACTGGGGAGTCAGAGGGCCGGGTTCCATGCTGTATGACTATAACGCTGAGCTATGGTGCCGGTTGGTATGGATATCTCCCTGCGTGATGCTGGGCTATAGTATCGGTGGATAAAGGTCTAGACATATCAAACTTGGGATACAGTACTGGAGGGTACAGATCAGGGAATAACACTTGGCTATATTATTGATGGATATACTTTTGAATATTTCAGAAAGGATATAGTTTTTTTATCGCCACTGCATATGCAGATTCACTAAATGGAGTCCTGGGATGGAGGGTTACTGGTGGAGTATGTGTGGTAGTTGTCCTATCAAGTGAGATTGGCCTCTACTTGCTGTAGTTCAGAAGAGAGAGCAAACCTCTTTAAGACCGATAACATTCTGAGAAGGATTGACAGGATAGATGCCAGTAAGCTGTTTCATCAGGCTGGATAGTCCAGAACCAGTGAGCAGAACCTCAGAAAAACTGGTCAGACATTTAGGAGAAATTTCTTCATTCAGTAAGTTGTGGATCTTTGGAATTCTCTGTTTCAGAGGATTGTGGATGCTCCGATACCAAATATATTCCAGGTTGAGATCAATAGATTTTTGGACATTTGAGGGAAGAAAGACATGAGGGTGGGATTTAGCCCTGAATTTTTTGAGTGGGGGAGCAGGCTCGGCGGTTGGGTGCTGAATGGCTACCTCCTGCTTCTAATGATTCCATTTCACTCCAGGTACAAGCCGCCCGCCAGCGATAACAACCCAACCCTGGAGGACCCGACACCCGACTACATGAACCTACTGGGCATGATCTTCAGCATGTGTGGGCTGATGTTAAAGGTACTCACACCCATTGCCCTTGCTCTTCCTCTCCGTTTCCCTGAACAGGCTGATTGTCCGAGAGCCATGGGGAGAGGCTGCACTGTGAGCAAATCACTCTGAATGGCATGGGGCAAGGCAGCTCTGAGGACATTGCACTTGTCCTTGTTTGTGCACACATTTCCAGAGCAGGACCTTTAGCTGTGTTTTTTTTTAACCTCTCAATCAAATTTGGTATCATTTGGGGCAGGTGGGGGGGGTTGGTTTGGGTGGGTGACTTTTTATATCGGTTGGGGATTGGGAGTGTGCCGTGTAATGTGGCCAGTGTCTGATGGTCATCTCCTCCTTTCCCAGTTGAAATGCTGTGCTTGGATTGCCGTCTACTGCTCATTCATCAGCTTCGCAAACTCCCGCAGCTCTGAAGACACCAAACAGATGATGAGCAGCTTCATGTGAGTGAAACCGTTAGTTTAAAACTAATTGGCCGGCACAGTGGTGCAGGGGATGGAGGTGTTCCCTCATAGCGCCGGAGACCCGGTTCAATCCTGACCTCGGGATCTCTCCGTGTGGAGCTTGCACATTCCCCCTGTGACTGGGTGGGTTTCCCTCACATCCCAAAGACATGTGGATTAGTAGGCTACTGTAAATTGCCCCTAGTCGACAGGTGAATGGTAGAATCTGGGGGAAGGTGGGGAAATAAAAAGGGATTGATGTGGGATTAGTGTAAATAGGTTGGCACAGACTCAGTGGGCCAAAGAGCCTGTTCCAGTGTTGCAACTCTCTCTGAGTTTATCACAGCAGGAGGTCACAGAACACTGTATGGATGGTGAAGAACTTTTGAAGAGTAGTCACTATTATCTCCTCCAAAGGACAGTGTGATGCTCCCTCTGGATTGCTTCCTAACTAAGTGTTGATAAACACAGCTTGTTACTAGATTTGTAGCAGGGCTCAAACAGGTTAGTGGGAAGACTGGGAGGTGTAAAGAGATTACAATTGCAAAGTGAGAGGTTGTTAGGCAGACAAGGGGGGTGGGTAGTAGTTGTGTAAACCCGTCACCCAGTCTCTTCTGTTTGGCTTTGCAGGTTGTCGATTTCGGCTGTGGTGATGTCGTACCTACAGAACCCACAGCCCATGTCACCACCGTGGTAAAGGACAGTGCCACTCTCATCTCTGGTAACGGTCAAGGGAGGGGATACTGTAAATACAAACCTTCCCCTCCCTCCCAAACTCTCCCCCCTACCTGATTCAGTAACTCACCTCCCTCCCCTGCCCTATCACTAGGACACACATTGAAGCCAGGATGCAGGATGCCCATCCTTCCAGTGCCAGCTCTGCTTTTGAGTTCTGGTGGCAGTGCTGGTCCTGACTTCCCAGTGAGGAACTGATGCTGGCGCCATGTTGAATTGTGCAGTGGGCACGTTACAGGGATCTCTGTGTCGCAGCACAGGGAGTATCTACTCAATACTATGAATAAAATCTACCTTGTTGGTCAAATGGAACTTCTTGGTTACTACTGTTTTAATTGTGACTTTGGTGAAATGTGTGGAGCTCTTCTTGCTTGGGAGGGCACAGGATCTGCAGTGTGGAGAAGGAGGGGCAGTCCTCTGTTATGATCTTGGAGGGGTCTTAGTGACAAGAGTGATTGATTTGCCCAGGGACATATGTGGAATCTGCTAAAGGATGAATTGGGATCTGCTGTGATACCAATTAAAGTTGCGTTGATGGTTGCTGGCTCTACAGTTACCACTGAGCAGTGTTCAGGAGCCCATGGAACTGCATCCAGACATGAATGGAATGAATGGGCAATGCTGACTGTTTTCCCTAAATGTGTAGCCAAATGCAAAAGGAAACAATATCACTGACTACACTATTATTTTTTTTTGATCTATGGTGTCTGTACCAATGTAGGGCAGTAGAAATCTATTCAAGAGCTCAGGAGGCCTGCTACAACAAGCTTCATTTATTAAATAGCTCCCTACATCTTGCTGAGGTGCCTCATTGGAGTGTCATGGAGTTGCACAGCATGGAAACAGGCCCTTCGGCCCACCAAGTCCATACCGTCCAAACCCAGTCAGCATAGTGGCACAGCTGGCAGAGCTGCTACCTCACATCTCCAGCAACCCGGGTTCAATCCTGACCTCAGGCGCTGTCTGTGTGGAGTTTGCACGTTCTCCCTGTGACTGCGAGGCTTTCACCCAGGCGCTCCAATTTCCCTTCACGTTTTAAAGACGTTCTGGTAAGTTAATTGGTTGCTGTAAATTGGCCTAGTGTGTAGGTAAGTGGTAGAATTTGAGAGAGTTGAAGGGAATGTGGGTAGAATATTAAAATGGGATTAGTGTAAGATTAATGTGAGCGCTTGGTGGTCACTCTAACAAGGTGGACTGAAGAGCCTCTGTCTGTGCTATGACATCCATCTACACGAATTCCATTTTATTTTCCCAACCAACTTCCCTCTGATTCTATCACTTGTGTACATACCAGGGGCAACTCACTGTGGCCAATCAACCTACCAACCCATCAAAACTACCAAGGAAAAATGAAGCCAAGCTATATGAGGAAATATTGAGGAAAGAGATGGAAAGATTAAGGGAGGGAATTCCAGGGCTTTAGACCTCAGTAGCTGAAGGTGTTGCAATTTAATTCAGGGATGCACAAGGCCAAATTTAAAGGAATACTGAGGCTTATAGGACTGAGGAATTTACAGACTTGGGGAAGGGGGAAGACCATTGAGGAAGTGGAAAACAACGCTGAGAGTGTTTAAAATCACTGTGTTGCTTAAACAGGATCCAATAAGAGCAAGGTACCAGGTGATGAGTAATTAGGACAGTATTTCATTAAGTTTTAGATGACCTCCAGCTACAGATAGTAGAAGAAGGGAGGATGGCCAAGGGCAGGTTTGAATAGTCAGGTTTGCAGACAACAAAAGCCTGGATTAATATGGGCAGATAAGCTGAAGCAGGGACAGAATCAGGCAATGCACTGGAGATGGAAATATGTGGTCTCGGTGATAGCTTGGATGTGAGGTCACTGTGGATTCCCACCTTCCATCAACAGACTGGTCCAGCCTCACAGTAACCAGAGGGAGGGATGAAGTGATTGGGGACCAAAGCTGAATGGTATAAGAGTTTGCAAGATTTAGTTGGAGGAGATTTCTGCTCATCCAGCGCTGGATGATGGACGAGAAAGGAGGTGTGATTGAGGGGAATGAGGTGAGGTTTCTTTATACTTTGAAAAGACTTTGCAGGAAATCTGAGAGCAGGGGTCTACTGCTCACAGTGGCCATCAATCCATGATCAGACCGTGCCTTGGTTTCATCATCCCAACAGGAGCAGTTGGTGTTTGGGTATGGGAGTGCTGTCTGGTTTAGACTTCCTGAGGTGTTAGTCAGAGCTCATTGAATGGCTCTTTTGTCAGTTAATCAGAAGTGCACGAGTTCAAATCCCACTCTGGAGATGCAAGCACAAAGATCCAGACCAGTACCCCAGTACCGAGGGATTGCTGCAGCGTCAAGGGTTCTGTCTTTCAGTTAAAGTGAGGGGCAATCTATGCTTTTAACATTGGGATATTATGAAAGGTGATGTAAAAGGGCTACTTATCTTTTTCTTTTGTTGAACAAGCAGCAGACAAGAGGATCTCACTGTTGGAATCCACCAATCCATTCCTCGTGGCCTCATTGAGAACTTACCTTCATCCCAACTGTGGTCACCATAGATTTCTATCTAACACGCCAATCTTTATGGAGACTTCATTGCCTCAATAGTACAATGAACAGGAATCACCAATTTCCCCACTAGAGGAGAGGAGACTGCTCCGCATCCTCCTGGTTATCTCTCTCTCTCACCACCGCAGAGCCTCCTGGTTGCCCTCCCCAGCCCCCATCCCAATCACCCACTTGCTTCTCCCTCCCAGTCCCCTGCCTCCCATTTCCTTCCCATTCTCCAACCCCTCTTGTATCCTGCCCACTGCTGTTATTAGGTGTGCAGCTGTCTGGGTCTAATCCTAACTTCGGTGCTGTGTGTGTGTGTGTGTGTGGCGTTTCCATGTTCCGCCTATCAGAACATTGGTTCCCTCACCATTTCCCTCCCACATGCCAAAGGTTAGCAGGGTAAAAGGCTGCTATGAATTACCCCCAAATGTGGGCGGGTGGGGAGGGGGGGAATTGGGGTTGGGGTTGATGGACATTTAATAGGTTGCAGAGAAATAAGTGGGGGTTTGGAACCGATGGGGCTTTGCTCTGTGAGCCAGCACAGAGTCAACGGGCTGAATGGCCTGGAGCTGTCCTCCGGTGATCGGAGGTCAGTCTTGCGCATGCGCCTCACCGACGCGACACCGGCCTGGTTGCTAATGGCGACGCCCACGGCCTGCAGCTGGCGGCTGTGGGAGGCCTGATCCCTCGGCCCATGGGTCCGGCCGGTCTGTGTGCCCGGGTCCGAGGCCTGGCCCTGTCCCTGTCCCCGCAGCTGATGCTGGGTTCCAGCCCCGCGCTGCTCCACCGACTGTCCCGGGACGTGGAGGTGCGGCCCGACTTCCTGAGCCCGGCCGAGGAGGCGGCGCTGCTGCAGGAGCTGGAGCCGCGGCTCAGGCGGCAGCGCTACCAGCGGGATCACTGGGACCAGGTAGGCCGCAGCCGCCGGCGATCAGAGGCCAAGGGCGACACGGGGCAGGGACCGGAGGGACGGGGAGAGTTGGAAACACTCGGCGGGTCGGGCAGCATCTGCCGAGGGTGAACTGTCACCGAGACAATCAATGGGGGCACCAGCAAGTCTCACTCCTGGGGCACTGAGGGAGAACTGTTGTGTGGCAAAGGTTGATGATGGTTGAGGGTTAAATCCTCATCCACTCTTTCCACTTCACAGAGCAGATGGGACCTCCGTGTAACATCGCACTCAAAAGTTGTACAGCGCAGAAACGGGCCCTTCGGCCCATCACGCCCAGGCTGATCTTTTTTGCCCATCTACTCTAATCCCATTTGCCCGCATTAGGTCCGTTTCCTTCTATGCCTTGCCAATTCAAGTGCCTGTCTAAATGTCTCTTAGACATGCTGATTGTATCTCATTCCACTACCTCCTCCGGTAGCATGTTCTAGATACAAACCACTCTATAGGTAAAAGAACTTCCCCTAAGATCCCTAATACAGCTACTACTTATGACTGCCCCTATTATGTACATAGTTTTCGTACTCTCCACCAAGGGAAGTAGGTCCTTATTGTTTGCCTTGCCCAAGCTACTCATAATTTTAGATACCTCAATTAAATCTCCCTCCAGTCTCTTTTTCTTCTAAGCAAAATGACCCCAGTCTAGAAAGTCTCCTCTCAAATATATTTCTTTGGCCCTCAAGATTTTCATATGTATTCTCTCTCTCTCTCTCTCTCTCTCTCTCTCTCTCATGCTGTCACATCCATGTCGATCATTAAGTGTGATGCCTTTTAAATGTTGTTATTGTATCTGCCTTTACCACTTCCTCTGCCAGCTTGTTCCAGATAACCACCACCCCCTGTCTGGAAAAACTTACCCCTCAGATCTCCTTTAAATTTTTCCCCTCTCACCTTAAACCCGTGCCCTCTATTTCTATACTCCCACGCCCTGGGAAAAAGATACTGATTATCTACCCCATCTATGCCCCTCATAATCTTTCAAATCTCTATAAGGTCACCCCTCTGCTTCCTACATTCCAGTGAGAATAAACCCAGTTTATCCAATATAACTACAGCCGTCCATTCCAGGCAACATCTTGGCAAATCTCTTCTGCGCTCTCTCGAATGCTACAACGTCTTTTCTGTGTGACAGCCAGAACTGTACACAACACTCCAAGTGCAGCCTAACTAATTTTATACCAATTCTCTGTTGTGGAGTTGTACGTCATACAACATGGAAACAGGCCCTTTTGCCCACCTTGGCCACAACATAGCACCCCAACTCAATGCCTTGGCCTATGAAGGCAAGCATGCCAAGTGCCTTTTTCATGCCCTATCCACCCATGTAACCATTTTCAGAAAGCAATAAACTTGCACCCCAAGGTGTGTCTCTATACATCAATATTCTTAAGGTCACGCCATTTACTGTGCATGTCCAGCCATTGTTTTACATCCAAAAGTGCGTTACCTCAAACTTTTCAGCTTTTCAAATTCCAGCTGCCACCGCTCCACCCAACTTCCCAGCTGATCTCTGTCTCTCTGTATCCTACTTATGACCAATAACAATGGTCTCACTGTGGTACACCACTGGTTACAGACTTCCAGTCAGAAATCCCCCACCACTCCCCTCTGCCTCCTATCACCAAGCCAATTTTGGAACCAGTTTGCCAATGCATCTCGGAGAACCAGACTGTGGTCTATCTTTAATTCAGTTCTAGCATTACCTCTGTGTTAAATTTTTCTTGTGCTTTATGTGTTGCATTTCATTGTGGATTGTTTGTGGATTTCTATTTGTGGTGATCAGGGTCCGCTCTCTGTGTGGAGTTGTACATCGTACAATGTGGAAACAGGCCCTTCTGCCCACCTTGGCCATGCTGGCCATCAGATACCTGTCTACAATATAGGTGACTCTCCCCCATATCCTGACCTCATTAGTCTTCTCAAAGAATAATATCTCATTTCTAAGGATTAAGTTCCAATTGCTATTTCTCCGCTTATCCTCCCAATTGAGCAATACTTCCTGTAGCCAAAGACTGCCCTCCTCACTCTCCACAATGCCCCAATCTTTGTGCCATCTGCAAACTTACTAATCATAACTCTGACAATCACGTCAAAATTATTAATGCATATAGCAAACAGTAAGGATCCCAGCACTGATTCCCTCTGCTACATCACTGGCCACAGGCTTCCAATGACAAACAACTTTGGATACAATTTCCTGAAGTGTACTGGATCCTGTGGCTATTACCTTTTTGGACCAATCTCCCATGTAGAGCCTTATCAAAGACCTTACTGAAGTTCATGTGCACTACATTAACCCCCACACTTTGCTCATTGACACATTTAGTCTCTCCTCATAAAATTCAATTAAATTTGTCAGACAGGATCTCCCTGCTATCTCTGATCAATCTCTGCCTCTCCATGCAGATTCACCCTGTCCCTTAGAATTTGTCCCAATTACTTCTCTACCAGCAATGTTAGAACCCATCAGACCATTGTTACCTGTGTTATCCCTTCTTGAATAAAGGTACCACATTCCACCAGTCATCTGCCACCTGTGGCAGAGAAGGTTTGAAAATTTCTGTCAGAATCGCAGTAATCTCTTCATTGCCTCCTATAAACAGTCTGGGATACATCAGGCCCTGTCAATCTATCCACCCTTAAACACTCTAAGACATTTAATACCTCTTCCTTTTCAGTGGTGATTACTTCTAGAATACCACTGTCCCACTCCCTGAATTCTTCAACTACAATATCCTTTTCTATAGTGAAAACAAATGAGAAGTATTCATCCGGATACTTCTGGATCCACGCACAGATTGCCACTTTAGACCCTAATGGACCCTACTCTTTCCCTGGTAGCCCTCTTGCCTTTAATATACTTATGAAATAGAGTCATACAGCACTGAAAGTTAGACCAGAGGGCTTGGTATCCATGCCAACTAAGGTGCCTTCCTGAGTTGGTCCCATTTGGCCCATATATCTCTAAACCTTTCCTATCCATGTATCTGTCCAAATGTCTTTTAAACCTTACAGTTGTAGCCACCTTCTTGGCACATACTTTGGGGTTTTCCTTAATCTTGCCTGCCAGTGCCACTTCTTTGCCCTGCTAATTACGTTGTGAAGAATATTCTTCTGTAGATAGTTCGTGGTTTTGATTGATGATTTTTACTGTGTTAACTGATATGAGGCAATCCATGGATTTCGAGAGATAGAGAAGTCCCAGTGGACCGAGCAGAATGCAGCTGTCCTGCAGAGACTGCGGGATGTTGCGTTCCCCACAGGTGTGCCCCAGCTCTCAATGGTACATGTGCTGGATCTCGAAAAGACTGGCTTCATCAATCCCCATGTGGACAGTGTGAAGGTTAGTGACTGAGACTGCTGTGTATGTTGGCTCCATCAGTCGCAAGCTTGGTGTATGTTGGGCTCCTCTTTCTTCTCCCCTCCCTCTTTCAGTCTGTCTTGTATGAGAACCATAGAATGGCAATACAGAAGGAGGCCATTTGGTCCATCCTTCTTGTGTTGGGTTTAATCTATCCAATTGTCCTCATTCACAGAATGTTGGTGTTGGTGTCAAGACAAATATTTATTTCCCCCTCGGAAAAGATGGTAGTGAATGCTACGTGTACTTTCTCTTAATTCTATTTCTGAAAGTTCCTGTTGAGATCTGCTTCCATAGCATATTCAGGCAGCACGTCATCGAACTCAACAGCTCGTTCTGTAACACATTTTCCTCACTTCCCCTCTGATTATTTTGCTAATTATTTTTAAATATACTGAACTCTGCTCATCACGGCAACAGATGCTCCCTACCTATGCTGGCAAAACTACTATCACCTTCTAAGGAGGGGCTGCCCACTTGAAACCTCGGACCCTGGCATATTCCTAATAAATCACCTCTGCATATTCCAATGTATGGAGCCGGAATTATATACAATTCTCCAGCTGGGACCTGGCCTGTAGTTTGCCCAGTTTAGCATGAATTCCTTGTTTGCTATTCACTGACCAGTTACAAGTCAAGTATCTTGTAGGCTTTCTTCACTACCTTATCAACCTGCTCAGCCACCTTTATTAATACCTTCAAATCCCTCTGCCCCCCACCGCGCCCCCCCCCCCCCCATACAGACAGCACCAGAGGTCAGGATTGAACCCGTGTCTCTGAAGTTGGGAGGCAGCAGCTCTACTATCTGTGTCACTGATGATTTCATTAGGAAGTTGACAAAAATAGTACAAATTAACAGAATTGTATTTGGCTGACTGGCTGCCCAGGGATCCCACAAGAAGATCAACTCCTTAAAAGGAGCAGCCTACATCATCACCTGTTTATGTAGGCAAGGGGAGGAGGTGTGATTCATACTGAGCCTGAACAAGTGAGGTTTTATTCAAAACTGCCTCACCATACATTTATCAGCATTAACGTTCATGAGCTACATGTCTGCCCATTTCACCAACCCCAATGCTCCTGAAGTTTGCTCCACTCCTCTCTGCCACTTAGTACATTGCCAAATTTTGTTTCATCCACAATCTTCAGCTTTACTCCCCTAATACAATTAGGTGATTTATTTACAACAAGAGAAAGCAGTAGTCTGAGTACTGACCACAGGACTGCACTGAACACCTCTCTCCAGTCGGAAACATTTCTCTTCACTGTTCCTTGCCTCTATTTCTCAGGCAGTGGCATTGTCCATCAGTGAGACCATTGGTGCATCTCTATCCCAAATATATTTGTGGTAAGATGGTTTATCAAATAGTTTTGAAAGTCCATATGTACTGCAAAGAACATTGTTAGTTCAGACCAAATATGCCTTCAACAAATTTGCGCTGTATATTCTTTACTGCTTTGTTCTTTTCCAATTGAGAACTATTGCCCCGAGCATTAGTCTCAAGGTTTTCCTGCTGCTGATGAAGTGGCTACATCATTTAGCCTTCTCCCATTTAAACTGAAGTCCAACATTTCCAGTGCTCAGAGATCACCTCCGACATCCAAGAAAGATTTAAATATTGTCCTTGGAGTTGCTGCTGGTGCCACACCGGTTTCCTTGGCAACTCAGGACGAATCCCAAAGTGTACTAGTGATGTCAGCCCTGAGTAATGTCAGTCACCTTAACCCCTCATCTATTTATTTTAATTGTAACTAATTAACCGATAACTGTGCTCTGATACTGATTTCTCTCTGTTCCCTGGTGAAGGCTGAACTTGTTTTTACCTTGGATATATCTCTTCCCCACCCTTCCACTTCCCTCCCTAATTGGCTTCACTCTTTTACTCTCCTTTTTAGGTTCCTGCTAATCTTTTCCCATTTTCTCTTTGCTTTAGCACATTCTCCCTGTTATCCTTGGACTTTGTTCATTAATTTTTTTTGTTTCTGCACCCCCCTTTATGAAGCTAAAAATTTCAGAGCTTACCCTGTGGGTTTCAAGACTTGTTGCACACATCCACTCCTCTCTGTCGATTCACCCCCATTAACATGGTAGAGTTGCTTATATTGTCTTTCCTCATTCTACCTATCAAAATGTTTCATTAAACTTCCCATCTGTGGTGGCTGAATGAGCAGTTAGAATTGTCTAAAAATGTCTTTAGATGAGCTTTGACTAAGGGTGTGTGTGTGAAGGAGCACTGCTCTATCTGTCCTGACTTGCTTGTCAACACCCCTCTCTCCCTTGAAGTTCTGCGGGGACACAATTGCCGGCATGTGTCTGCTGTCGGGCAGTGTGATGCGGTTGTTGAGTGAAGAAAATAATGAAGATCGAGTGGATTTACTGCTGCAGCGCCGGTCTGCCTACGTCCTGAGGTGAGCTGCAGAGTGGGGCTGGAAAAATAGGAGGATGGAGAAGAGGGGTAAATGATGGAGGAAAGAAAAGAGAGTTTTTGGGGAGTGGTAGAGGGACGATGTGTAGGGGAGGTGAGATAAGAGGATGTGTCTGTGTGTCTCTGTCTGTGTGTGTGCCTGTCTCTTTCTGTCTCTGTGTGCATGTCTGTCTGTCTCTCTGTGCGTTCTTGCACGTGGAAGAGAAAATGATGATGGGAGTTGCAAAGGGAAGGTTTAGAAGGGTAAAGAGAAGGGGGAGAAAGTCTGGGAAGGGGAGGAGTTGGAGGGATAGGAAGGGGCTATGGATCCTTTCTTCCTTCACCATCACCCCCGGTATGTTTTGCAGGGGGGCTGCCCGATACCATTTCAGCCACCAGATCCTGAGAGACGAAGAGTCATTTTTCGGAAGCCAGAAAGTACCTCGCGATCGGCGGATCTCTGTAATCTGCAGGAACCTACCTGTCAGCCCAGAGCCAGCTGATCAGCCCTCGTATAGCCATGGTAATTTGCACTGAACCAATATTCATTCATAAATTAATCCAACCCATGAGTTGTGCCCTTTCATTTTTTTGGCATTTTCTCCCCACCTCCCTCACAGTAATCACACTCAGGGCTGTCACTTCAGTGATCTTTATTTGAATAGAGTGAATAAATCCAAGCGTTTAACAGCAGTCTTTAAAATAAATAAATAATTTAGATACATAAATATTTCCAACAATATGAACCATCAGTAATCTCAGCCTCCAGCTACTCGTCACTGAATCAGCCTCCTGCTCCCCCTCCAACCCCACCCGCCCCAAACATTAAACTACCTTCGTCACAGAGAATGGAAATGTTAAAGAGCGCCAGGTTCAGTATAAATATTTATCACATTTACAGCATTGAGCTTAGCTGCAGTTCAACAGGCAAGAAAAAGTCTGTAATCCTCAGAATGATCGACTTAAACACCACAACCCCCAACCCCTCTCCAAAGCCCTAGGTCCAATGAGGCATCTAACCCTTCAGCTCCTGTTATATCTCAGGAATGTGTGTTCTGTCTGTGTGCAGGACAGGTGAGTTCCTTGAGCCGGTCGCTGCAGAGTGCGAGGAATCTCAGAGCAGTGTGGGAACAGTTTGCTGGACCTGTGACCCACCTTCTCGGCGTCGGTCGGACCACAGCCCCAACAGCCTGCTGGTACCGAGGCACCTTTGAGCCTCTGGCCCAGTCCTGCTAAGATGAGTAACTTGGGACGGAAGGGAGATGCTGCATGTGCACAAGATAGAGGGAGGGCTCCACAGGAGAGGGAGGGGGGGAAGAGGAGGAGGAGGAGAAGAGGAGGAGGAGGGAGGAGGGGCTTGACTGTCTTGTTTCAGGGACATTGCCAGAACTCTTCCACCATTCAGAACCCTCCCCTCAACCACTTTCCCCAGGGACCAGCCTCAGTCACTTACCCCAACACAGCTTTGGGACCCTTCCTTACCCTGGGGAAGGGGATCCATTCTTGTACTTAATGCCTACACACTGACTTTTGTTCTTCAACCCCCAACCGGCTCAAGAATTTGCCTCCTTTTGATTCCGACTTTGGTCTCCCTACTCTTGGTTTCCCTACCCCTCCACCCCCCCCCCCCCCCAACACCGCCTTCCCCCACCCCTGAAGGTTACCCAATGCAGCTGCACTCTGAAGCTGATAGCTTCTCCACTGTGTGCCAGCGGTTGTCAGTGTCCAGGAAGGTGACATCCTTGAACTGTGTGGGCCGGCAGCACGGGTCACTGACGATCTTCTCCCGGGACAGGTTGAGGAGGTCGGCTTTGCGCAGGAGCAGGGAGAGGGTGAGGTCGTGGTTGGTCCGGGCGAGGGGGCAGCTGCCGCTGCAGTACTTGAAGAGAACGATTTCGTCGGAGCGGTAACCCAGACCCAGGTCCTGCACCCGCAGCTGCAGGGCCCGCAGCCTGCAGCTCCTCTCCTCCCACGCCTCTCCCTTCCTCATCACAAACATCTTCCTCTTTCTCCGTGACCTCCCCGGGTACGACTGTGGGTCTGAAGCTTCGAGCGACGAGACTGATGAGGGAGATGGTGAAATCGTGAATTCCCCATCTGGGTCCCTCTCGGATAATCGGAGCATGTTAGCCCCCTTCTCTGGAAGAAACAGAAAATGAATTCATATTTCATTTCAACAAGTAATCAGACACTTTATTCATTAATCACAGAGCCCTCACAGGTAGGAATAATGTTTATTTTCCATCCCTGGGGTGAGGAACCAGCTAATCAGTGCTACGTTGCTGGATCTGGAGTTGTTTATAGATTAGATCTGGAAGAAACATTAGGTTTCCTCACCTAAAGGACATTAGTGAGCCAGACAGTTGTTTACAATAATCCAGTGGTTTCAGGGTCACGTTACTGATACCAGCTGTTTATTCCAGATTTAATTAATTGAATTTCCCATGGGGAAGATTCGAAGTTGCAGCGCTGGGTGCTGGGAGGGAGCATGGGTGCAAATTACGAGCAAAATGTTTGGGATGTTTGCCCCTCTCCTACCAAAGTTACTTACAGGGGAATCCCAGGCTAACATCCACTGGGATCTCACCCCAGCCACTGCTCATGTGATCCAGATTCTCTGTGGGGGTGGAAACGGATCCCTGTCCTGGGGATGGGGGGTGTTTCCAGCAGTCAACAGCAGCCATAAGCCTGGTCTGTGTTCCT
Source organism: Pristis pectinata (assembly GCF_009764475.1). Lineage (NCBI taxonomy): Eukaryota > Metazoa > Chordata > Chondrichthyes > Rhinopristiformes > Pristidae > Pristis > Pristis pectinata. The sequence goes on along the minus strand of NC_067435.1, from coordinate 13,532,881 downwards.
TCCAACCCTGGAGATGGAGCCTAAAATCCCTAGTGTGAAATAAAACACAGGATACTGTGGCCTCCCCTGAATGAAACTTTGGATTATGCTTAATAGATTAATAAATCTCAGTACAGGTTATTCTTTGTGAAGCTGACACTTGATTTTACACACACACACTCACACTCCACTAAAACTCATGTTGTTAATCTGACAGAGAATGTGCATGTCTCACTTACCAGGCAGGTGCTGCATTGGGTCACTGGTCTCTGGAGATCCACTTCCCCTGGCTGGTTGAAGAGCAATGGGAAAAATGATCAGGAGCGTGAGCATAATTGGGGATGTCATGGTCCCAGTGCTTGGAAATCCTCTCTACAAAATAACTCTTGTGGTGACCAAGCAGAGCGGGTTCCCTGGGTTTGCTCCGAGTTCTTTATCTGATTTTAATTTCAGCCGCTCTTGCTTCGCTGCTGCAGGATGTTTGTGATGGAGTGAGTGAATTGGAGTATTTAAAGCGCATCTGTACCCTGAATCCTTGCACTGACACATATTTCATACGACATTCCTGGCATGGCTAGCCGGTGAGCTGCCGGGTGTCAGCAGGTCCAAATACCTCAGAGTGTTGCAGAAACCACGTTAACCGTGAGTAAAGCAAATCTCATCCTGCTCCAGCCAATGAGTCATCAGCTGCAAGGCAGCAATACCTGCAGAGTCCACCAGAGGCAGCACGTGCCTCATGCCTGCGCTTCAGGAGGACCCTCCCTCCACATCTGCCCATTTTATTCTTAAACTTCCTTAAAAGGATGGCAGTGGAACAGAGACAGCACTCTCGGTCCTGAGTTAACCTTGGGGTTCCAATCTCATTTCAGAAAATTCAGTTCAATCCTAATCTTAAATCTGCATTGAACACTCAATTCAAATGAACCTGACTGTTACACACCTGTACAAAGACCCTGTTGTACATCTGAGCATGTGCCAAACCTGTGGTGTAGTTGGTCACATCTATGTCGCCTTGTGCACTTGGGTCACGTCAAACGTGCAACACCCAGACCCTCGTGCACCTGTTCTGTGAACCAAACCTATCGTACACCATGCCACATCAAGAACCCATTGCAATTCCAGGACTCATTTCATACCTGAACTCCCATGATACGTCCTGAACCCACCATACATCCAAACCGTGTTCTGAAATCTACACATCTACATTGTGTCCAGAACCCACTACACATCTGAGCCATGTCCAGAATCCCTTGCACTCCAAAGTCCAGCACACTTGTATTATAGAGTTATACATCAAAAAGGCCTAACTGGTCCATGCCAACCAAGATGTCCCATCCAAGCTAGTCCCATTTGCCAACGTTTGGCCCATAACCTTCTAAACTTTTCCAATCCATGTACCTGTCCAACTGTATTTTAAAAGTTGTTATTGCACCTGCCTCAACCACTTCCTCTGGCAGCTCATTCCACACGCATACCAAATCTTTCCCCTCTCACCTTAAACCTATGCCCTCTAGTTTTTGATTCCCCAACCCTGGGAAGAAGACTGAGTGCATTCACCCTCACCCTATCTGTGCCCCTCATGATTTTATACTCTTGTGTAAATAACCTGGGCAATATATGACCTTGAACTTCAAAGTAGCAAGCAGCATTTGCAATTCCAAGTATTAGACAATGACCATCTTCAATAAAAAAGTTTAACCATCTCTCATAATATTCAACATTGACCAGTTCCCTGCAATCAATGATCTATGGGTCAGTGTTGACCAGGAATTTCTCTGGCCTGACCTGCTACAAGAGGTGGACTCGCCTCCTCTCTCCGCACCATCTACACCACACAGGAGCACAAATGAAAGAGAAGCAGAGTCTAGTGCAAACTAGTCAACAAGCAGAGCAGAGCAGCTGGCTTGGATAGGGAGCCCATCCACTATCTAAACAGTCATTACAACTGGTACACAGTGGCTGCAGTGTGTTATTTGCTGAGGCTATTTTGTCAAGACCTTTCAAACCCTGTGGCCTCTACCACTAAGTAGAAGGATATCAGACACAAAGAAATGCCACTACCAGTAGGTTCCATCCACATTGCACACCTTCACTACATGGACTCATCATCACACCCGTGTGTACGTACCCTGTCACCTCCCTCTCTGTTACTCCTACCCCTGTTCTGTACATGTCACCCTTCACGTTGCATATTCTATGTAAACTATCATCAATACACCACTACCTGCACCATCTTCCAACTTATCGCCCAACACACCACATGCACACCAAGCACACAGACCACCCATATATATACACACTGCTATTTGGCGCCACAGAAATACAGATATCAAGGCATAACATAGTTGTTGGGTTGTCTTAATCATTGTACAACTGACCACAGGTTATTCAGCCATCAGGTGCTCCACTAGCAGGTAACCCTGATGTTGAGTGCTGGATGGTTATTGAACCATATGTGGCATCACCACAGCCCACTCCCAATGGTACTTGACAGTAGGTGATCTAGCTTGTTCCCAGACTGGGAGCAGAACTCGGGAGACCTGCAGTCTATAGTGGGGCAGATGGAGTGGAGAGGAACAGTTGGCCACCAAGCTGGTTGCTGCAGCACCTGCTTCTCAGCAGGCAGGGTATGCAGAGGAAATTCCTGTGGACAGTCTGAAGAGGGCGCTTCTCCACATCAATCTATCACTCACAAGGTGCTTTTGATATTCACAACACTTTGAAATGCTTGGTTGAATTTTCCCCATATAATCCTGCAGACTTTGCTCGTAAATCCCTCAGCACCCCGTGTCAGCCTAATCCCTTCACAAATCACCCTTTCTGGTTCAGACAGGATATTTCCACCTCCCCTCATCGGGACCCTGCGCAAAATCAAAGCAGCAGCAGCAGCTGTAAGGCAGGAACTACCACCTGAACTTAGCCATTGGAGGGGAAGGTCAGGAGAGGTGGTGGCCACATCTGGTCTCAGCTCCCTCTGTTCTGGCTACCTGGCCCACAGTCTGTGGAGGGTAGCAGCTTCTGGTCGCACTGTTCTGGTCAGGCATCCAGCTTCAGCTCCAAAAATGGGAATTACCCATGAACTTTTCTGCTTGGTCCAGGCCAGGAGCTGGGACGGTACACCAACTGATGTGGGTCTCCTGTGCAGAGTGTCTCAGCTCAGTCAGCTGTCAGCAGAAGCGCTGTGGAGGCAACATGGCCACTGCACCAGTGCATACCACAGCAACCCCTAGGATCCTGGCTGGTTCTACATCATGCATTGAGAAGGGCTGGGAATCTAGCTCCTGGGAGGTTAAAGTGGCCTCCTCTGTATCTCACAATTCCCCACAGAACATTCGGATCAGTAAGAAGGATGCACTGCCTATGTAACATAGGAAGCTGAGGATGGAATTTTCACCATTTTGACAGTTCTCTGATCCCCAAGTCACACAGTTTCATTCACCAAGAACCAAATAACCAGCTTGCCAAACTTCAGAATCTCAAAAGCTGATTTGGACGAACCTTTCCCCAGCAAACCAGAATGGTGCAAACACCCAACAGTCCAGGAAACCCCTCCAGATAAAGGGTCTCAACCCAAAACATCGACCAACCATTTCTCTCTACAGATGCTGCCTGATCCACTGAATTCCTTCAGCAGTTTGTCTTTTTGCTCCAGATCCCAGCATCTGCAGTCTCCAAATGTTATATCCCAACACTCAAAGGAATTCCCTTTATCCATATCCCTTCACTTCAGGAGCTCCCTCTGCTTATATCCTGTCAGTCTGTGGAAACCTAGGTTGTGTTTACTGGGGGACAAGGTTGATGGGGTGGGGGATTGAGAGCAAGTGGGCACAACCTCAAAATTAGAACCAGGCCTTTCAAGAGGAAAATCAGGAAACATTTCTTTACGCAAAAAGGTGGTAGAAATCTGGAATTCTCTCTCCTAAAGGATTGGGTGCTAAAGGATGTTTGGAGCTTTTAAGATAGTAAATTTTAGTTGGGGAAGGATATCAAAGGATGAAAGGGCTGGATAAAGGATTTGAGTATCGGCTCCAAGAGGCCACATTACCTCAGTTCCGGGATGGAGATTCCACACCTTTGCAAGAGCTTCCCATTAAGGTTGAGGAATGGGAGTTCTTTTTCAATGGCACATTCTTGTGTGTTCTCTCACTGATAAGGGATGAGAGCATAACAGACAGACACTTCCTGGAATTCAACTGATATTTCCCACTCAGAGACCAGACCCCTCTCCTGGTAATTAAAGCCTCTGATTATTGACAAATCACCTCTGGAGAAGTGACAGTACACCAAAGGCCATTCAACCCACTAAACCTGTGCCAGTTAAACCCATTTTTGCTCCTTATTCCTGCATCTTTTTCCTCCTTTGATTATTTATCCATTTTCTGTATGAAGGCTCTGATTGAATCTGCTTTCACTAGTCTACCAGGCAGCTGACCTCATTTTCCAATCGTTCTGAGCCTTGTAACTTTCACTGCCCTCCAGTCTGAAAAACAACCTTTCACACCCAACTCTCATTATCTTCCTGTTTATTGGCCAATCCCCTTTAACGGGTGTTCCAAGTTATTGACCCTTTCATCGACCAGAAATAGTTCCTATTTACTCTATCTAAACCCTTCATGATTTTACACTTCTACCAAATCGCCTCTTGATGTCCTCGAAGAACAATGCCATCTTTCTCAGTCTCTCCATGGTATTGAAATCCCTCATTCTGGGGGTCAGTCTGATATATCTCTCAATTCTCCCCAAAACTTTCCATGGCCAGAATTAGCCACAAAACTTCAGGTGAGGTCAAATTAGTGTTTAATGGGAGTTCAGCAGAATTTCCTGCCTATTCTACTAAGCTCCAGGATGTCAAATGATTCATCAGCTGCCTAATTAATTAGTCCTACTGTCTGCAAATGTTGCACATGAGCATATCTGGGTCTTTCTGTCACAAGATCACAAGACGAAGGAGCAGAAGTAGGCCATTTGGCCCATCGAGTCTGCTCTGCTACCTCACCATGAGCTAAACTATTCTCCCTTCTAGGCCCAATTCCTGGCCTTTTCCCCATATCCCTTGATACCTTGACTAATTAGATACATATCAATCTCTTCCTTAAACAGCCCCAATGATCGGGGCTCCACAGCTGTATGTGGCAATGAATTCCATAAATCCACAACCCTCTGGCTAAAGAAATTTCTCCTCATTTCTGTTCTAAATGGGTACCCTCTAATTCTAAGATTGTGCCCTCTTGTCTTGGACTCACCCACCAAGGGAAACAACTTAGCCACATCTACTCTGTCCAGTCCTTCCAACATTCGAAATGTTTCTATGAGGTCACCTCTCATTCTTCTGTACTCCAATGAATACATTCCCAGAGCCGACAATCGCTCCTCATATGTAAGCCCTTTCATTCCGGGAATCATCCTCATAAATCTGTCCTTGTACACCCTCTGTGTCTTTGCTTACCTTGCATATTTCATAAGAACACAAGAAATCAGCAGGAGTAGGCCACTCGGCCCCTCCAGCCTGCCCCACCATTCAATATGATCAGGGCTGATCTGTCCCCAGGTTTCAACTCATCCTCTGGGCCAGTTCTCCATCGCCAGCAATTCCTAGATCTTTGAAAAATGTATCCACCTCCTCTATAAACACCTCCAATGAACCAGCCTCCACAACCCTCTTCAAGCTTTCAAAGTTTGCCCTGTACACCCAAAATCAAATCATTAATGTAGACCAATTGAAGAGTAGTTCTGTACCAACACTTGAGTATCTCCACTCAAGAACTCCCACTAGCCTGAGAAAAAAAAAGCCTTTTGCTTCAACCTTTTAGTTTCTTTTCTCAGCCAAGTTGGCAGCCAATATAAAGCCTGGGAAAGGCTGGTGGTGGTGAAGAGACAGCAGGTGCTCACATCCCAAGTGAATAGATAACATTGGGGAAGTTGTTGAGTTCAGTGTTTGCTGAGTTAGTTGATTGGCAGAGGGGCTAAATTGGATTTAGCACCAGAATGGGCTCCCTATGAAAGAGCAGGGAGCAGGTAGACTTAACTATGATGCCAGCACAGATTAGTAGGTCAAGGGCAGTCATATTTAAATAATAACCAAACGGGTCAGGAGTCAGAGGGGAAAGGATACCAGTGGATCTGCAACTAGTCAGCTGCCTTTTGGGGAGGAAAGTGAATTGCAGGAAGTGCAGTGGAAGACAATGGCCACGTTCTGGAGAGAATCCCGGGGGCTGAGGGATTAACAACCCAACAGTAGACAGAGAGTTTCCTCTCCTGAGTCCCAGAACTCACCAAGTTAAAGCTCTGCTTCTATTTCAAAGGAAGCAATGGGACTTATTTTATGAGCTAACACAGCCTGTGCTCCAGCTACTCGATCTCTACATAAACAATTTGCATTTATAAATAATCTTTGGTGTTATAAAACACCCCAAAGCATTTTGCAGGAGCATAATCTAAGGTCAAAAGCAGAGAGCTGTAGCCACATTATCTCTCAGATGTGCTTCAAAAGACCAAGTGTGGGATGATGGGATTGCCATCTGAGGACAGTGGGAGTAAAGTTGCCCTGAACACAATGGAGTCAGGAGGACTGAGTGGTGGACTCATTAAATCGAGCAAGATTCTAAGTGTCCAGTCTTCAACCAATCCAGTGATGTATTATCTCCTGGGCAGGTACGTCCTTCTTTTGGGTACGGTTTCTCCAAAGCCTGCTACAGCTGCAGTTAGGACTACTTTTGTACTCCAATAAAGGGCAACATCCTGCTTCCCCTCCCAACTGTGTATTTCAAGCATGTACACATCCCTTGGTCAACATTGACTATTCTCTTTGGAATAAAATACTATTCTTCCTATAAAATGAATAATCTAACATTTCCTGCATTATGCACTCTACATTGTTCCCTTTAGCTCTTCTGCAAACTCTCTGCATCCTCTTCACAGGTAACTGTACCACCTTGTTTTTTTTATCAGCAGCAAACCAGGATACTTTACACCCTATCCTTGTCACTAACACAGACGTTAATTACTTGAGGGCCTCCCCATCAGTAGCAGGCTGCCGACATGAGAATGACTCTTTTATTCCTACACTCTGGAGATATTTGAGTAGAAGACCATCAAAGAGATAGGTTTAAGGAGGAGAGAGGCAGACAGAGCTGAAGGCTTTAAACCCAGGTCAGAGTTGAGGGAGCGCCGATCCTTTGGAAGGGTTGTAGGGTTGGAGTTACTGCTTTTGTCAGCCAGGAAGGGAAATGAGGCCGAAATTCTAATGAAAATCCTTCATGGGAAAGCAGAGGGAGATCTCAGGGAGGAGGAAAGAGAGGGGTAATCGATAGGAAGGAGTTAGATTGTGAGGGCAACGTGGAAAGGAAGACCAGGGATGGGGAAGCAGGGTGGGGGTCAGGAGACGCTCAGTTGGAGCAGAGGTGATCAACATCTAAAGCTCCCGGATTTGGGAGCCTCACCCACAGCTCCTGATCGTGGCCAGACGTACACTCGCCCTCCTGTGATACCAACCATCAGAATCTAACTTTAGATTCCTCGGAGGTCACGTTTCACATTCCCCTGGGGAAAGTAAATTCACCAAATAAAGAGAGAATCGTTGCGTTTTCCCAGTAGTCTCGCTGTTCTTTAGGTTAAATGCTTTGCAATCATTCACTAATTCAAAATCCATGCGGGATTATCAATATTGTCGCTCCTACCGATAACTAACAGGAATAACTTGGGCAACCCACAACTATGCAGGAAAACTTAGAAGAATGGCAGGAATTCTGATAATAGCCAAATAGGAAAATACCGGATTCTATAAATACTGCATTGCTATAAATCAGGTTGTTTTCATGCTGCTTTTTGTGGTCAGTTGTTGCGGGATCCGAGTGCGCGGTGACCGTGTGCGTTCGGATCTCATCTTCACAACAGCTGTCCGACAGCAACCGCCCGCTGTCTGCCGATGTCCGGATTTATGAGGCAGCAGGGGTACGAGATCCAGCTCCGACCTGCACCTGACCTGCAAACTGTAAACACGCACGGCGCAGACAGAAACACGGGGATGAGTGGTCAAACATTACAGGCAGGGGGGTCAGGGCGAGGGAAGCGGAGGGTGGTTTGTTTATTAGGACACGCAAGGCTGATAGGGGTCACGGTAGTGGGAGGGCCGCGTGTGGAAGCGGACACGGTGATGGGGGAACACACACACACAGAATGCTGGAGGAACTCAGCGGGTCAGGCAGCATCTGTGGAAGGAAATAAACAGTCGATGTTTTGGGTCCAGACCCTTCATCAGGACTGGAAAGGAAGAGGGCAGAAGCCAGAATAAGAAGGGAAGGGGGAGACCTCTCACCTATCACCTGGACTCACCTCTCACCTGCCTGTGCTCCTCCCCTTCCCCCCACCTTCTGCCCTCTTCCTTTCCAGTCCTGATGAAGGGTCTCAACCTGAAACAACCTCCATTGACGCTGCCTGACCTGCTGAGTTCCTCCAGCATTGTGTGTGTGTTGCTCCAGATTCCAGCCTCTGCAGAATCTCTTGTGTCACAGTATTGGGGGAAGAGCCTTTCTCAGTCAGGGACGGACGGTCGGATCTTCTCACTCAACCAAGGGCTTTAGGTCTCACCGGCGCTGACAGGGACGCTGACAGAGGATTCAGTCCAGATGAAGGGTCTAGACCCGAAATGTCCATCTCCCTCCACAGGTGCTGTCTGACCCGCTGAGTTCCTCCAGCATCTCGTTTGTTGCTCCAGGTTCCAGCATCTGCAGTCTCCTGTGTCCCCATCAGTCCACAGAGGCAGGGACTGGAAACTTCAATGAGAGGAGGCGCCGCCCGCGAGCAGTCAGAATGTCCACCGTAAGGTCAGACACAGCAGAGAGAGATACAGCTCTCGGAATACAAAGCAGCCCCAGCAGTTACAGAGGGGCTGCCGATCAGGTGAGGGAGCTCACCGGCTTCAGGGTTCTTCCCAAATACAAACACGTAATGTAGACATCACACCTGCACAATCCTGACCCCTCACTAAAATACACCCTGGTACAGATTCACAGGCACTCACCAGAGTACGGTACAGTAGACACCGACTCTCACAGGGGTACAGTCCCACAGAGATCGACTCTCACTGGGATACAGTCCCACAGGGGTACAGTCCGACAGACAGTGACTCTCACAGGGATACAGTCCCACAGAGACTGATTCCCACTGGGGTACAGCCCACAAGACACCAACTCTCAATAGGGTACAGTTTCACAGATGACACACATCAGTACAGTTCCACAGATTATGATTGTGGAGGTACCGTTTCTACAAACTTTATTCTCACTAGGGTACAGTTCCACGGGCCTTGACTTTCTCTGGGGTACAGTTCCACTGATACCCACTGCCACTGTGATAGTTGTACAGACACTGACTCTCACTGGATAAAGCTCACAAACTCAGTGAGAATCAGTACCACCGAGAACAAATCACTGGATGCATTTTGTGGATTTTCCTTGGAAAATCACGCCGCATTTGCATTCCTTGAATCACAAAGAAAGGGAAAATTTGATTTACATGAGGGAGAGCAGGACATTCTCCTGGTTGGCTAGACTAGGACTTGGGGCAGTGCAAAAATGAGAGCCGGACCTTTCAGAAGAGATCAGGAAACACATCTAGATGCGAGTATGTTGGTGTACTGGAACACCCCACAAAAGCTCCATTGATGCTGGGACAAATGTGCACTTCACTTCTGAGATGGACAGATTTCTTCACCAAAGGGAGTGAATAATACAAGGCAAAGATAGTTATATGGAGTCAGCTCACAGATCAGCCATGATCCCATTGAATAGTGTAACAGCATAGAGGGACTGAATGGCCTCCCCCATATCTGATGGTGCAGCAGGTAGTGCTGATGTGTCACACCTCCAGCGACCCAGGTTTAATCCTGACCTCTGATGCTGTCTGTGTGGAGTTTGCACATTCGCCCTGTGACTGTGTGGGTTTCCTCCCACATCCCAAGGATGTGCAGGTTAGTGGGTTAATTGGCCACTGTAAATTGCCCCTGGTGTAGGTTAGTGACAGGAGATTCAGGAGTGGAGTTGATGGGTACACGAGAATAGATTACAAGGAAATGTGAGGGAATGGGGTTGTCCCCAGAACCAGCATAGATTTGATGGGCCAAAAGGCCTCCAATGAGGTAAGGAGACACAAGTCCAACAATGTACAGGGTCACATAACACTCCAAATCCACATTCTGTCAGGCTTGAGCAAACCCTCTGAGAGCATGTGAAGAGTTACTGGGAGAACGGGAGCAAGTGCAGAAATAAACAGCCTGTTCTTCAGGATTCTGACTAGAAAGAGCTCTCAGAAAGTACAACGCAGGGACACAGACCCATCAATCCTCCGCACTAATCCCAGCTAATCTTCTGATAGTTGAAGAATTCCAGCTGCATGGGCTTTGGCAAGAGTCAAATCGGAATCAGCATACAGATGCCACAGCTTTCCCTGAGAGACACTTCCTTGGCAGCCCATGTCAATCCTGAATACCTCTCTTCCAGCCCAGGAGTTCACCTGTCCCAGGGATGTCCAATGGTGCATAGATGCCTCCGCTGGCAATCGAGAGGGCTGGGGGCAGTTGGGGGAAGAGGGGTGGGGGAAGTGGACAAACCATCAACAGATTGGGTTCCAGTTATTTTGTAGGTGCTGCAAGCTGTGCTGACACTGAGGCCCTTCACAGAAACAGGGAACCAAGTGCGAGATTTAATCTCAATTAATTTAAAGTCATCCAAAACACTGCTGCCCTAGACCAGCGCTGTGTCCCAATGCATTCATTCTTGCTGATCTTCACTGGCCTCTGGCAAAACAACCTAGAGTTACAAAATGGTTACAACCCAGATCATTCAGCCCAGTGATCAGCTTGCCCTATAGTCCTGCGAATTCTTTCATTTCACACCTTCCCCGGTAACTCTTCTGGTACTACCTGAGGGTTTGCTCCATCTTGACCAGACAACTTGGGAATCTTAACTCGTATCTCTTTATGATACCTTGATTTTAACCTAGTTTTCAAATTCCTCCATGGTTCACTGTCCTGTGCTTTTATGATCACCAGTCTCACAGCTCCAAGATCTGTTGGTCACCCTTAAGGTTACTGAATTCCTTCCCAAGACCTCTACATCCCTAACTCTGTCCTCCAGCCTCCTTCTGACCAACCACATGCTTCATACCTCCATGGGCCCTGACGACACATTTTGTTTACTAATTGTTCATGTGAAGCGCCGTGGACAAACATGCCATTGATGTCTGTGGCTGGCACGGTAGCATAGCAGTTAGCATAACACTTTACAGCGCCAGCGACCTGGGTTCAAATCCGGCCACTGTCTGTAAGGAGTTTGTACGTTCTCCCCATGTCTGCTTGGGTTTCCTCCGGGTGCCCTGGTTTCCTCCCACATTCCAAAGACGTACGGGTTAGAAAGTTGTGGGCATGTTATGTTGGCGCTGGAAGCGTGGTGACACTTGTGGGCTGCCCCCAGAACACTACGCAAAAAGATGTATTTCACTGTGTTTCGATGTACATGTGACTAATAAAGAAATCTTATATCTTATCTTATAAAACTGCACTCCTGTGCAACCTGCACTCATCAAACAACAATGTCTGTGGAATGTGTACAGTGGCAAGATTCAGGGTCTGAGGAACCATACCTCAGGCTTCAGGGATACTGGCTCCCACTGTCATCCTGGGAGAGTTAGTGTCTATGCAACTGTTCTCCAGTGCTTGTGGTACTACTAAGTCTGTATCTATGGAGCAACACTTCAGTGACACTCAGTGTCTGTAGCCCAAAGCTACTTGTGTCATTGCTCCAGGAAGAATTAGTGTCTCTGGAACTGGTGATCACTTGTGCAAGTGGAATTATGCTCCAGTGAGTATCCATGGAGCCAGTTCCCTGTAGGAATCACTTTCTGTATCCCAGTGACAGCCAGTGCCCATGAGGCAAGTTAAACCAGGAAGAGCCAGAGTCCTGGGACTACACTGCACTCACAGTCAGTGTCCACAGATGCAGTTGTGTCAGCTCCTTACAAATATCAAAGAAACACATTTTCTGTGCAATTTCTCTGTGTTGTTCATCCTTGAAGAGCAGGTTTCACCCCATAAACAAATGGAACTCAATGTAAAGCCACTAGAATTTTGTTTTTACAAGAAGGAAATTATTTCCCAGCGTGGTTCTGTGCAGCCAGACAGCCGGCATTGTTTTGAGATTTACCAGATGCTGCGATCACCAGGGCAGGAATGCACTGCCGCTGCTGGAACAAACTAGGAAAAGAAAGACAAGTATCTGTCCAGCCCCGAAACCTTCAACCCGTAATAAATTTCATTATTGGAAAAATAACCCTCTTTGTTTTGAGAAATGTGTGGATTGCAGTGGGGATGATTAACAGGCCTGTCACTGCTTGCAGGCATCTCCCTACGCAGCCAGTAGCGGCTCCACTTTCGGGCTGCGTTGGGGGTCCTTCAGCAGCCTCGGCAGGTGACACTGAGCCTCTGGAATGCTTTGAATACAGTCACTAACTCTCAGCATGTTTGTGGTATTAAGATGGTATCTCAAACATTTCAAGCGGCTGCTCAGCCCTTGGCTTGTCAACACCCCTAGTCTTCCCCAGTCTTCATAGCGCAAAGCGACACCTCCCAGCACGTGCCCCTGACCCATTTACCGAGCACACTGTCTGGCTCCAGCCAACACCAGATCGTCAACACAGATCCGCACCAGAGGACAAACTGTGATAAATACAATTGGTTGTGACTCACAGGAGAATGTGGGTGCAGAGCCCACTTCAGACAATCCAGGCCGGTGCTCCATGAGGGAATGCTGACTGCCATTCCCAGACCATTCCTTTCCCCGCATCCTGAGGCACAAAATACCGGCTGGGCTAAACGCTGGAGGAACAGTCCATATTTCGGGTCTGTGCCCGCACACTCACAGTGGCACAGGTAGTAGAGATGCTGCCTCGCAACACCAGAGTCCAGAGTTCAATCCTGACCTCCAGTGCTGCCTGCGTGAGGTTTGCACGTTGTCCCTGTGACTGCATGGGTTTCCTCCGGTGTTCTGGTTTCCTCCCACATCCCAAAGACATGCAGGTTAGTAGGTTAACTGGCCATGGTAACTTAACCCTAACTTGTAGGTCAGTGGTAAGATCTGGGGGAATTGATGAGAATGTGGGGAGAATAAAATAGGATTAATGTAGAATTAGTGTAAGTGGGTGGTTGATGCTCAGAACATACTCGGTGCACTGAAGGGCCTGTTTCCATGCCACATCTCTCTGTGCCTCTATCAACTAGGAAAGAGGGAGATGCAATTAGCTTTACATTAGGAGTGAAGGTGGGGAGGAATGTTTAGAACAAATGCAGAGCCTGTGACATAGTGTTGAGAGCAAAGAGAACTCAGTGGGTCGAGCAGCATCTGTGGAGGCAGAGGGATGGTTGACGCTTCTGGTCAAGACGCTGCATCAGGATGAGTCGAAATGGCTTAATGGGGACAGTTTATCAGCACATTAAACTATGAGGCCTGTGCAACAAATTGCTAATGCTAAGGTGGTGGGATTTGCCCAGCAGGCTGGACTTACGCTTGTGGGACAAGGGGAACCAAGCCCGAGGTTTTCCAGCACTGTCGACTTTTGTTTCTGATTTCCAAAATCTACAGGATTTTTTATTTTCATTTCCTGACACTGAGGCTGTGTCCACCGGTGGGCTGGGGGGGGGGGGGGGGGGGGGTCACCCCACTGCCCACCAATTGGGGGGGTCACCCCGCTGCCCACTGATGGGGGGGGGGGGTCACCCCGCTGCCCACTGGCGGGGTGCTCACTCCGTGCACTCACAGCTGACCTGCCAACTGCAGTGATGAAACAGATGGGATGAAAACCATTGGCCATTTTTATTAGAGGGTGGGACCTGCCTCAGGAACAAACTGAACATTACAAACCATGTCATTCCAGAGTCAAAAAGCAAGGCAGATGCTGACAAAAGCATCACTGGGGAACACTTGAATCTTGTGCTACAGTTAGCCCCCACTCCTAGTGCTGGCTTCAGAAAGCAGCCCAATCCCAGTCACAAGAACGTCCCTGGGTCAGTCCTGTCATGCCCTGTCCCTTGCCCGGACATCAGTCTGAGCTGTCACATATCCTGCTCTCAGTCCTGGTTCCTTCATTTGAGCAACTCCCTCTGACTGTGATCACCTCTGTGGTCTCGCAGTGATTATGGAGCAGGAGGGAAGGTGCTGAGTGGGGCGAGGGAGAAGGGAATTTTTTGTGGTCAATTCTACAATTTAAAGAGTCAGTGGCCACTCTACCTGCAAGCTTAAATGCGCTTGCAAACAGCATTATTTTCAAGTTAAGTATCTTGGTCCCAACCTGGATGTGGATTGGTCCTATTCAGGAATAGAGTCCTTCCAGTGAATCCAGGGCCCCCCCGTGGCATTCCCGCTAAAAGTTGGGAGAGGCAGTCACAGCTCCGATAACTGGAGGCAGTTCTCTCTTCAGCCTGGAGACAACTGCCTCCTGCACCTCTGGGACACCCTTCCATCTCTCACACCCCGGTGACTGAGACCCACACCCCAGCCCCATCTGGGTCAGTTGCATCTCAAACTCACTTTGGGTAAAGCCCTCCAGCTCACCCCATAAGCCAGGCCAGGAGGGCAAAAGGAGAATACATTAACCACAATTATGTAAAGCGACAGACTGCTGGGATCATCCCTTAAACAGAAAGGAGTCAGAAAGCTACATACACACACTGGCCAAGCCCTCAGTTGACTTCCTTCAGGAAGAAGTGCATCTTATCGTTGATCATCTTGCGCTCAGGGTTGAGTTTTTTCAGGATCTGTGCCAGCACATTGACAGTCTGTTCACTGCTTAACCCGGTCTTCTTGGTCTGGAACTTCTTCAGCAGGTCCTTGGTGGTCATAGGTTTCCGGGTGAGGTAACGACGTACAGCCTCTTCTGTCAGCTGGATATCACTGGGAGGGAGAGGCAGAGTCGTGATTATAGAGTCACACAGCAGGGAAACAGGCCCTTCGGCCCATTGAGTCCATGTTGACTACCAACCACCCATTTACACTAATCCCATTTTATTCTCCCCACATTCTCATCAACTTCCCCCAGATGCTACTCCTCACCTATATACTAGGGACAATTTACAGTGGCCAATTAACCCAGCAATACATCTGTGAGATGGGGGGGGGGGAAACTGGAGCATCCGGGGGGGGACCCACACAATCACAGGATGAACATGTAAACGCCACACAGACAGCATCAGAGGACTGAACCTGGGCAGTCAGAGCCGTGAGAGAGCAGCTGTGCTGCCCCTGTGTAAAAGGTAACTGGAAACGTAAGGGTTAATGGTGTGCAGCTGTTATTGCTTCAACCATGGCGTGACTATAGTTATGACTGCAAGATGTGCAGGTGCTTGGGTGAAGCAAAGAAGTGCTTAAGGCATATTTTGTTTTGCTAAAGGTTGCTGTAAGCAACTGCCCAAGTATGTGCAACTCTGCACGTAGGCATCTTTAAATTAAGTATAAAAGGAGGGACACAAACATGTAAATCTTTGAGTGGGGATCAGTACAGAGCTCGGGTTACACTGTTTACTCTTTCTCTGTACCCCTCACTCCCGCTAGCATTAAATAATAAAGCATTAATTGTACGCTTCTTGGTTCTGCTGTTGTCTGCTTTATTGCAGTGCGGGTCGACTTTCACACCTGGATGTGGAGCTTGTTTTACACATGGAGTGGCTTCATAATGATCAACCCCACCCAGGTCACTGCTGGCCACAGCACATCACTCCCCACCAGCACCAGAAACTCAGCCTACCAGCAGCTCACCTCCTTAGCCCCATCTTCCGAACCCGCCAGGAAGTTCACATTCCCTTCACATTCCCTCATACTTTCTTCAGAATCTCTTCTCCTCCATCCCTGCAATCCCTCACACTCAATCCTGCATCCTGCCCAAGGCTGAAGCACCCCTCAGACACACTCCAAGGGCCTTGGCACTTACCTGCTGCTCGGGGTGGATTTGCCAGACTGCGGTTGAGGTGTGGATTTTCCAGAGGCTGACTGCGCTCCGGCATCCATTTTCAGCCGTTTGGCCACGGGAGTTTCCGCGGATCCGGCTTGGCGTTTCCCTGGGAATGAGCAAAAAAAAACCAGAAGACAGATCAACCCAATTCCCAGATTTAGAATCATAGAACATCGAACAGCCCAGGAACAGGCCCATCAGCCCATGACGTTGAGCCAAACTAATTAAGCTAATGACACCTAATTAAACTAGTCCCTTCTGCCTGCACATGGTCCATATCCCTCCATCCTCACCACATTCTTATTTCTATCCCCTAGCTGGGACCTAGGTACCCCCTGCACCTGAAGAAACTATCCCCACCCCACACTGTGTCCAGCACCCTCAATCTTCCTCAACCTCAGCGTTACACAGATATACAAGTACAGCAGAAGATAATAAATGGAAGCAGGAGGTAGTCACAAATGCTTCACCATTCAAAAGGATTCTGACTGATCTTTTACCTCAGCGCCACATTCCTGCACTAACCGCAGGTCTCCTGATTCCTTTAATATCCAAAAATCTTATCAATCTCTGTCTTGAATATACTGAGCGACTGAACCTCCAGATCTCTTTTGGGTTGAAGATTCTCCACCCTCTGGGCAATAAAAAAATTCTTCTCTTCTTGGTCTTGAACGGCTGACCCCTTGTACTGAGGCAGTGACCAGCTCAGTCTGTGGAAGCAACATCCCTACATCTACCGCGTCATGCCCCATGGCAATTCTGTGTCTTATTCTTCTAAACGTGGAAGAGTACAGGTGCAGTCTGCTGAATCTCTCCTCAAAAAGAAAGCCCATCATCAATCTGATGAATCCTCATTACACTTCCTCCATTGCAAGTTTATTGTTCCTTAGACAGGGAGACTAGACCTATACACAATATTCAAAGTACCATCCCATCACCCAATATAGTTCCATTAAGACATCCTTACCCATGTACTCAGATCCTCTTGCAATAAATGCCAGCCCACCATTTGCCTTCCTTACTGCTTGATGCCAGTGCACATCAGTAATTTTCTTATCATTATTCCAAAATAAACTTAATTCATCATAAAAAACAAACTATATACAACAATAAAGCAGTGCAAACCTTTACATTCGTGTACAGATCAGTCATTAGTGTTACCTTTTCATAAAAAGTACCACAGCACCGATGCCACTCGTGTGGCTCCCTGAGGTGATACCCCAATCCCATATTTACAATATTTAAGGGGCTTCCTCGCCTGACCCCGCCCCTCCCTCTCCAGTGGCAGAAGAACCTTAAACTGTCGTCCTTCCCCACTGAGCCCTTGCGTTGGCTGCACCCAGCTTCAGTGCGTCCCTCAGCACGTACTCCTGCAGCCTGGAATGTGCCAGTAGGCAGCATTCCCCTACGGACACCTCGCAGCGCTGGGAGACCAACAAGTTTTGGGCAGACCAAAGGGCACCTTTCACCGAGTTGATGAACTTCCAGCAGCATTTGATGTCCATCTCTGTGTGTGTCCCCGGGAACAGCCCGTAGATCAGAGGATCGTCTGTTACGCAGCTGCTGGGGATGAAATGTGACAAGGACCCTTGCACCTTTCGCCACACCCTCCTCGCAAACCCGCAGTCCGCAAAGAGGTGGGTGACTGTCTCATACCCAGCGCAGTCCCCCCGGGAGCAGCGCGCGCTGGGAGTGATGTTCCGACCATGCAGGAAGGATCTGACTGGGAGGGCCCCTCTCACCGCCAGCCAAGCGAGGTCTTGGTGCTTGTTGGTGAGTTCTGGCGATGAGGCATTCTGCCAGGTGGTCTGGACAGTCTGCTCAGGGAACCACCCCACAGTATCCATTGAGTCCTTCTCCTGCAGTGTCTGCAGGATGTTCCATGCTGACCACTGCCTGATGGACTTGTTGTCAAAGATGTTGGTCTAGAAGAACTTTTCCACGAAGAACAGGTAGTGTGGCATCGTCCAGCTGACTGGGACGTTGCATGGCAAAGGGGCCAGGCCCATCCTTTGCAACACCAGGGACAGATAGAACTTTGGCACGTAGTGACACTTGGTGCCGACGTACTTGGGTTCCACGCACAGCCTGATGCAGCCACAGACGAAGGTGGTCATCAGGATGAGGGCGACATTGGGGACACTTTTGCCCCCATTGTCAGTAATTGGTGCACGACAACATCGAGGTCCCTCCGAACATCAACACCTTTTAACCTCTGCCTCAAAACATGCCTCTTCCACCATGCTGCACTTTAGGGTTATAGAGATCCCTCCACTCCCCTTATCCCACCGCCCTCCAGACTGTCTACTCCTTTGGCCGGTTGTGTGATGAGCTGATTCCTTGGTGAACCACCTCACCTTGTTCCAGTTTGCTGGCTGCTGCTCTCAGAGTATTCGAGGTGCTGATTTGTGCTGTGGGTGTGCCTGGGCGACTATTCCCGCGTGAACTGTTATTCGAACCTCTCCAGTCTTTCTTTGGAGGAGTTTTCTTTTTCTTGAAACAGGAGCAGAAACAAAAGGTTAATCATCGGTCAGCTTCCATGGGGAGTGACTCTGGATTCTAATCGGAGATGCTCACCAGCATGAAGAGCGCCGAGGCAGCTTCTGACTCGATATCACTTTCATCCGACGATTCAGACTCCTCACTGCTGTCTGTAAGATGCACAAAGGACACATTCGACTTGTTATAAGGTCAAGTTTCAGTGATCACTGAAGGTCAGAAGGTGCATACGGGGGATTCTGCTCTGAGGGAAGGTGCGTGGACAGTGTGTTGCATAGATGTGTGTTGTGGCTTCAGTCAAATCACAGTGACTCTGTTCTCCAAAGATGCTGCTCCTGACATGAGTGAAACCAGACCAACGTTGGGGAAATAGAAACCACTGATGACACTTTGTCAGTTTACATTAATAACTTGTCCAAATTTCCACAGATGAGTAGCAGGGCTCCACATTATTCCTCCACTAGAATCAATGGATTTCAAATTCAGGCAACCACAGAGCCCCAAGTCACCAGATCCCAAATCACTGGACCCAAAGATCCTGGGGCAGAAACACCCATCTACACAAAGAGCTTTGGAGGACCCTGTCCTGGCCAGGATACAGCAGTCTGTGCATGACCCTGGGGCAGAAGGGAAGGGAGAGGCGGCGTGGAGAGATACTCCCCGTAAAGTATGAAGACTGCCTGAGGGGGGCTCAGACGATCTGGGGAGGCGATAGGAGGAGAGACCAAGTGCAGTGTATTGAGAATGATGTGAAACAAATGACACTGGTTTACAGGCTGTGATCATGGGTTCCTGGCAACCTAGTGGGGAGCACTCAAGAAGTGAGCGGGTAACTAAGGTACACCCATCACAAACCCTTTCCACAGCACACCTAGAACTAGTGAAACACAGCAGAAAAAAGATGCCAATCCTCACCTTTCTTCTTCTTTTCTTTCCTCTCAGGGCCGGTGGATTTCTTCTCATCGTCATCCTCCTCTTTCTCTTCTGTGGGCTTCTCCTCTTCACTCTCCTCACTGCTCTCTGAATCTTCATCAATTCCTGAAGAGCAAAATTCCACAAAGTCTGGAAAACTCAAATCACCACAGGGAGGGGCAAAGGGTGGCAGACAGGGGGGTGGCAGGGCTGGTGGAGGAAGGGGAGAGTCCAGAATGGGTAGAGGGGAAGAGGTTGGGAGAGTGCTGGGAACCCCATTCTTTTTATGTCTCCGATGGGAATGGAACTCCCCCATAATAGATCTGGCCATTTCTGGGGCTGGACCAAGAATAGCCTCATCCTGCTGAGTACATACTAGGTGTGTATAACCTCAAGACACAGTCCAATGAAGGGTATGGGCTTATTTATTACCCTCCTCAACACCCAGACAATGGAGTAACTCAAGGTTTGCCTGAGTGGGATCATGCTCTGAACAAATGGCAGACATCTTTACCCAAGAGATAAAAGCCATTGTGCTTTGAAATCCTCCCCTGTATTATGGGCTGGTCTACGGACAGCAGCAAGCGTCTCTCCTTTGTTTCCCAGGTTGAATAAGTCCAGTCACACCCTAGTGCACGAATTCCAATGGACGCCGCCCTCCCACCACAAACATTGGCTGCCTGCGTGGGTGATCTTGGGCCAAGCACAAGTGATCAGTGGCATCGGCTGCATTTACCTTTTGGCCCATCCTCTTCTTTATTGGGCTTCGCCTTTTCCGTCTCCACTTCATTATTATCGCTGGAAATGAGAGCGAAGTATTGTAAAACCTCTGGTTTCTATTCATCACTCAACAACTCACCCAACAGAGTTTGTATTCATCAGAATACATCAAGTTTCACTTGGGAGCTCTTGTCACTGAGCCTCAAAGGCATCCCACTGCTGGCAAGTTGTTTACTGTCCAGCCGAATCTACCCAAGGTCCCATATCATCGTCCCCTGCTGGTGTACTGACAATGGCAGCAAGAGCAGGATTGAGATTGGGTGCGATGCCCACACTGTCAATATCTTGCACCAAGCCACACATTACAGTGGTCTCTTACATGAGTATGCAGCCTTGAATCCACCCAGTGAACACCACCCTGTTGCTGAACCCTGCTTCAAAAGACAGCAGCCTCCCACTCCAAACTCTTGTACAGATCAGTAGCTTCACCTTTCTTGGCAGCAGCACACCACCCCAATGTCCCTGCCAAAACCTCAAGTGCAGATACCTGCAGGGGAACCCTACCTCCATCGCCCTCTGGATGGGAGCAGGTAAACCCGACTCTGGCAACAGATACCTGGAATCATCGTCGGAGATATAATCCACCTCCTGACCCTCGAAATCACCGTCATCGCTGTCCTCAAATGCTTCATCGTCCGAGCCTTTCTTCTTCTTTTTCTTCGACACAGCTTTCCCTTTCTTCTTGGCCTTTGCGTCTTTTTTGGTATCACCTGGCGAGGACAAGTTACACGGCTGAACCAGAGCAATCAGCTCACTCAAAGAGTGCCCCAGTTCCAAGCTTGTCCAGAGAGGTGGGAGAAGGAACCTCAGGCCCAGTTCAGGTACAGCAGATGTGACAGGGATACAGTCCTCTGAGGGAGTGTCCCACACCATGACCCATCTCTGCAGGGATGGGGCATGGCAGTCAGGGGCATCCATACAGACTGCAATCAGTTTTAACAAGTTGATTATCCAGCACAGCCTCCAATATTTGGAATCCAAGGTATGATATTTGTGGTGAAACATGAGGATCAGAAGATAATTCCTAGGCTGGGTCTTCAGGAGTTGAGTTACAGGGAAAGATTGAACAGATTAGGACTTTATTTCTTGGAGTGTAGAAGAATGAGGGGAGATTTGATAGAGGTTTACAAAATTATGAGGGGTATAGACAGAGTAAATGCGAGTAGGCTCTTTCCACCTAGATTAGGAGAGATAAGTACGAGAGGACATGGCTTTAGGGGGAAAGGGGAAAGGTTTGGGGGAGTGGTGGGAGTGTGGAACGAGCTGCCATCTGACGTGGTAAATGTGGGCTCACTTAAGTTTTAAGATTAAACTTGATAGATACATGGATGGGAGAAGTCTGGAGGGTTATGCACTGGGTGCAGGTCAATGGGACTAGCGGAATAAAGTTTTGGCACAGACTAGAAGGGCCGAATGGCCTGTTTTCTGTGCGGTAGTGTTCTATGGTTCTATAATTAGGACTGTCCAAATATGGGCATGCATGGGGACAGGAATTTTGACCCCAGTCTCCAACTCCCCAGCCCCTTCATGGTTCCCGAGCGCTGTGACTACAGTAGGCACAGTAATTCCCTCCGTGACGGAGTGGTGGGGTGGCAGCTACAGTGTTATCCATTCCCCAACTCCTGGGGCACGGACACATACACAGCTCCCCTCTCCACAGCCTGGAGGTCACTGCTCCAAGTTACGAGGAACACAGCAGGACCCCTGCCTTGCTCACACAGAATCCATGTGCACAGCGCAGTGGGAAAGCCCCTCTCGTGGCACCTTGTGTCACTCACTATCACTGCCACTCTCCCCATCACTCTCGTCCGAGCTCATTTCCAGATCGTCTTCCAGTTCATGGATTCGCAGGTCATTTCCTTTTTTCTTTTTCTCTTTGCCTTTCTTCACCTTCTCCTCCTCCTCTTCCCCTTCCTCTCGGTCCTGCTCCTTCAACCTCTTCTGCAACATGATGCTGAAGTGATTCACCACCTTGTTGCGCCTGAGAGACCGAGGCCATGTTGGAGGGTTCCCAGGTTAGAAGAATGTAAATGGCAGAAAAGAAAAAGTAATGTGCGATTAGCTGTGTTGATCCATCTGTCCTTATCAGATTTCCCACATTGATCAAGATATGAATAGGAAGGTGGAAACTGCTTGTGTGGAGCCAGACCACAAGGCTTCCCGGCTTTATTTAGTTGCCGAATTAGCGGCAAGTGGCGCAGCTAGTAGAGCGGCTGCCTCACAGCGCCAGCGACACAGGTTCAATCCTGACCTCGGGTGCTGTCTATGGGGAATTTGCACATTCTCCCTGCGAACATGTGGGTTTCCTACCACATCCCAAAAATGTGCAAGTTGATAGATTAATTGGCCACCGTAAAATTGTTCCTTGTGTATGTGAACGGTAAAACCTGGGGAGAGCTTATGAGAATGCGGGGAAAATTAAAGAAAAGGGATTAATCCAGAATAAGTGTAAATGGGTGGTTGATAGTCGGCATGCACTGGGTAACCCAAAGAGCCTGCCTTTGTGCTGTCTCTGTCAATGAGCTGTGCAAGGCCCGGGAAAACTTGGCCGGGGTCCAGTCCAGATTCTAATTAATGGGCCTGCTGCTGTGGGTTGGAATGGATGGTCTAAAAATGAATTTTAATTTTACACATTAAACTGCCTCTGTTAATGTGTGGTAACAAATTCAATGTTTGCCAACATAAAGTTTGAAGTGACTCAGGGTAACCCCAGGGTGAGGGCGCCACAGGATGAGGGAAAAGAGGGAAAACAAAGGTGGGAGGGGAAAAGGGGAAAACAGAAGGGAGGGGTTACCAGAAGTTAGTGAAATTGATTTTGATGCCGGCAAGTTGGAGACTACCAAGACGGAATATGAGGTGCTGCTCCTCCATTCTGTGTCTGGCCTTGACATGGCAATAGAGGTGGCCCTGGATAGACATGTCAGTATGGGAATGTAAGTGGAACTGAAGTGGCTGGCCACTGCGACATCCTGGCCGTTGTGGCGGATGGAGCCAACAGCATCAACATCGGTTTCTCTAACTTCCAGTAACTCCACCCCCCACCTTTGTTTTCCCTCTCTTCCCTCATTCCTGTGGCCCCCTCACCCTTTCTCTTTCCCCTTCCCCACCCTCACAACCTGCCCTCACCTCTCTCTCATTCCCCACCTCCCTCCCTTTATTCCATGGTCTACTGTCCTCTCCTATCGGATTCTTTCTTCAGCCCTTTGCCTCTTCCACCTGTCACCTCCCAGCTTCTCACATCATTCCCCTTCATTCCCCCTCTCGCACCGACCCATCTTTCCCCTCTCACCTGGACTCACCTATCACCTGCCAGCCTGTACTCCTACCCCTACCTTTTTATTCTGGCTTCTCCCCTCTTTCTTTCCAGTTCTGATGAAGGGTCTCGACCCAAAACGTCAACTGTTTATTTCCCTCCATAGATGTTGCCTGACCTGCTGAGTTCCTCCAGCATTTTGCGAACATAAAGTTTGGTCCTACTTACAAAGTTTGAAATACAAAAGGTCTATAATTTACTTGTAATGGAAAGAAAGTTTGCCACACCATAATTACAGCCTCTCAGTGGTAAGAACATAAATGTGTGTGGTGAAAGCAGAGTTAAACAATATTATGAATATTGATCAGTTCTTTGAATGGAGTAGGATCAGGAATACATCATTAAGCTCAGCAATGTGGAACCCAGGCTCAGTCAGTGCTGATCAATGACCAAAACAGTAACATTTCACTGGCTTGTTTAAACACAGAAGGAGGGCTCAGTTTATGGGCACACGTGCTTGAGGTTTTACCTTCCCCACTCCTCCTCTGCCTCCTCTGCAGTCAGAGTCTTGTGTTTCGCCACTGGGACAAAATTATACCAGGCATTAACAGGAAAGGCTTCAAATGCTCCATCTGGACACTGCGTGAAGATGTAGTAGGATGCATTTTCAGTAACCCCACCTTTCCTCTGACCCTTAAACCTGAAAAAAGAAAATAAATTGTGTTAGATGCACGACGTGGCTGTCTCAGCCTTTGCCTGTCTCCATATCTGGCTGTGTTACTTACTTCCGACCTGCCTTCCCATTAACTCTCAGCAGCCACGGCTGGTCTTCTGCCTTAAACTCTCGTGTAACAATCCCAAACTTCTTCTTCCTTGATTCCTCGCGCAGTTTTTTGCCAAACTCACTGCCAGCACCAAACACTGGCTGCTCCTCTTCCTGATAAATCTTCTTGTTACTTAGGTCACGCTCCATTTTAGCCTGTAAGGAAATGTGATGTTTAACATATCAGCTCCCAACAGCATTGGCAAGCAGTAACAGCCCTTGTCTCAATGATTTCCATTCAGGATACAGCAGTGGACCTCTCCCTCTATTATACCCACTTTACTGGACACAACTCAGGAAAAAAACCTATCCTGGTACTAAACGAATACAATGATTTCCGTCCCACCCATTTCTCAAACATACACAATGGAAAACCTCCTAAAAGGCATGTAGTGAATGTTAAAAAGAACAATCTCATTGGCATTCTATACAATCGTGTAACACTGAGTTGACATCGTTAGGTCAAAATACAGCAAAAGGACACAGCTTTATTGGGAAAGCTTTTGCACAGTAGGGGGAAGATGACATTTTGATTGTAGGTGTCTTTATAGAAGCAGAAAATGCTGTGAATGGTTAGCAGGCCTGATAGCATCTTAGGTATTGGGAAAGGCTTCAAATGCTCCTCCACAGATGCTGCTAGACCTGCTGAGTTCCTCCAGCAGTTTGATTTTTGCTCCAGACTACAACATCCGCAGTCTCTTGTGTCAGCATCTTAAGTATGTTTCTTTGGGAATAAAGATTGGAAGATCCACACCACAAATGCAGACACAACAAAGAACACCTGCTAAGTAAAGGAAATGACAGTAGAACATAGAATATTACAGCAGTACAGGCCCTTCGACCCATGATGTTGTGACGACATTTTATTCATGTGCCTATCTAAGAGTCTCTTAAATGTCCCTAATGTATCTGCCTCCACCAGTGCCAGCAGTGCGTTCCACGCACCCACCACTCTCTGTGTAAAAAACTTACCCCTGACATCCCTGCTATACCATCCTCCAATCACCTTAAAATTGTGCCATTTTCCCCCAGGAAAAAGCCTCTGACTGTCCACTCGATCTATGCCTCTTATCATCTTGTACACCTCTATCAAGTCAGTTCTCATTCTCCTTCGCTCCAAAGAGAAAAGCCCTAGCTCGCTCAACCTATCGTCATAAGACATGCTCTCCAATCCAGGCAGCATCCTAGTAAATCTCCTCTGCACCCTCTCTAAAGCTTCCACATCCTTCCTATAATGAGGCAACCAGAACTGAACACAATACTCCGTGTGGTCTAACCAGATTTTTATAGAGTTTCAACATTACCTCGCGGCTCTTGCACTCAATACGCCAACTAATGAAGGCCAACACTCCATATGCCTTCTTAATAAACCTATCAACCTGCGCAGCAACCTTGAGGGATCTATGGACGTGGACCCCAAGATTCCCTCTGTTCCTCCACGCTGCTGAGAGTCCTGCCATTAACCTTGTATTCTGCCTTCAAATTTGATCTTCCAAAGTGTATCATTTCACACTTTTCTGGTTGAACTCCATTTACCACTTCTCAGCCCAGCTCTGCATCCTATCAATGTCCTGTTGTAATCTGCAGCAACCTTCTACACTATCCACAACACCATCAATCTTCATGTCATCTGCAAACTTACTAACCCACCTTTCCACATCCTCATCCAAGTCATTTATAAAAATCACAAAGATCAGGGGTCCCAGAACAGGTCCCTGCAGAACACCACTGGTCACTGACCTCCAATCAGAATATGCTCCATCTACAACCACCCTCTGTCTTCTATGAGCGAGCTAATTCAGAATCCACACAGCCAAGTTTCCCTGGATCCCATGCCTCCAGACTTTCTGAATGAGCCTTCCATGAGGAACTTTATCAAATGTCTTACTAAAATCCATATACACCACATCCACTGCTCGACCTTCATCAATGTAACTAGACATAATCATGGAAGAATTATTGTCACAGAAAGTTTCTCACAAATAAGGATGCCATTTGGCCCATTGTGTTGGCCCCAATTGGAAAACAGCTAAGCGACCTAATCCCAACACCACAGGTCATGGCTATTCAAATGCACATCCAAGTACTATTTAAATGTGATAAGGTTTCTGCCTCTTTTACCCTCTGGGTGAAAACAGTTTTCCTTACCTCCCGTCTATTCCTTCTACGAATTTAAATGTACGCCCTTTGTTTTTTGACCTTTCTGCTAAGGGAAACAGATCCTTCCTATTCATTCTGTGTAGGCCTCTCACATAGATTCATTATTTAGGAACATTATAAATACAACTTACCAAAGACTTGCTTATCTAGTCTTACAGAGCGTACTGATAATCAAGAACACAATTACGGAAAGTATGCGAGCACGTGAATATTATTGGTACATAATATCTCCTATATGACCTGATTTAATAAATGTCAGCCTCTCTCTTTTCAGCAGTTCCTACTTTTTTCTCTTTCATGGGGTGTGAGTGTGGCAAGGCCAGCATTTATCACTTATTCCCAAATGGTCCTTGAGAAAATGGTGGTGAGTCACTTTCCCGAATCACTGCAGTCTGTGTGATGAAGGCACTCCCAGTGCTGTTGGCTGGGAAGTTCTGGGCGACAGTGAGGTGATATATTTCTGAATCAGGATGGTATGTGTTTTGGATGGGAAAATGCAGGTGGGAAGTTTCTGGGGAGTGGGGAGCAGAGTTATTCACTGTAAGACACCCATCCACTGATACGCTCTTGCAGGCACATTATTAACATGACTCTTTTCCAAGAGTGCCATCTATGTAAGTATCCTTTATTGACTCAATACTTGTACAATACAAATACAAAGCTTGCAATTTCCCTATACCTTATGTTGTGACTAAACTATCAGAACATGCGGACTGATACCATCACCATCCATTGCAGTTACTCATACTCTCCCCTCCTAACATCAACCCGATGACCTTAACATAGGTCATTTACCTGGACACCCCCCATCCACCCAATCCCATACATACATCCTTTTCCCCAACCACCAAACCTCTCCCTTTACACTTCTCCACCTCCCATCCCCTCCCCTTCAACCCCACATGCTCCCCACAAGCTCCCATCTGACACAACCCCAGCTCCCTGACACACCCATCTCCCCAAACTAGCATCCTCACCCCAATCCCCACAGCTTCATGCCAACCCCTGCTGCTCCCACCAACCTCTCCCTCCTCCCCCCAGGCTCACCCCACGCAATCTCTCATTCCTGCTCACTCATTCCCTAAATAACAGGTCACAGCAAGTGGACGGGGGTTCTCTTCACCCTGGGGGCGTACCTGAGTCCATGTGGAGAAGTTGATTTTATCAGCAGCGTTGAACGCCATGATGTTGTGTTTCTTGGTGTTGTTCCTGTAAAGGAGAAATACTCAGCATATTAAACTGTGATCGCACCCACTGACCCCAGGCCCACCACTCCTTTAACACTGCGACACCCAGCTTCCTCATAATACTCTCCTGCTGTTCCAGCTATGTACTGTTACTCCCTCCCACCCCCAGACCTCGCTCTCCTCATCTTCCCCACACTTCGCCAACCCTCCCCCACACCACTCTGAGCAGCTCACCACCCTTTCTCTTCAAACCTTTTCTTCAGTCTCCTCTCCCTGCAACCTCGCCTTTCCACACCACTTTCGCACTTCTGCTCCTCACTCCTAAACTTCTAATACAGCTCCTCAGTTCCACACCCTTGCTTCCTCTCCCTTGTCAACCACCTGATCCAAGCGACACAGTTCGGCCATGAACCCAGACAGTGATTACCTGCAGCCCATTCAGTCTCACCCAACCATACACAGAAACACACACAGAGTCCATTAGAACTTTTATAAGAGGTATATTGCTGGGATCCCTTGGCATGATCCTAACTGCCCTATTAGTATGTCATGTGGGTTCCTACGCAAGCCAGTAATTAAAAGAGCTGCTTACTTGGGAACACGGACTGTGTACTCGGTCACTGCTTGGCTGCTGGAACCCTGTCAAAGAAAACCAGTCATGTAATCAACAATGGCCTGTAACAAACTGCAGTCTCCACTTGTGATTCAGTAATTGCAATAACCCTTCCAACGGTAACCGTTCAGACTTCACTCCTCCCTCCCTTCCCAAAGCTCATTTCAGTCCAAGGATCTGCTTACCAGATTTGCCATGGTGATGGCTCACTTCAACTTCCGATTGTATTCAGATTCTGTAGGAGTAGTGAAAATAAAGATGATTAACCTAGGTTGTCTCCACCACCTTCTTCACCCTGCACCTCTCACTCTGGGACAACAGTGAGTTGGACAGGAAAGCAACATTTCCCAATGGCCCAACATTTAGATGTGCAGTTAACAGTAAGGAAGATAATAATAGACTTCAGGAAGTCAAAGGCAGTATATGGGCAATATGTTTTAGGAGGAAAATGAAAACACATAGAATGAAGAGGTACAAGATAATTAGGTTGCTTGAACACATTTTTGAAGCTGACACAATGGGTTGATGAAGTGGTAAATAAATTGTGGTATTCTGAGCTTTCCGAATATGGAAAAGAGTACAAAAGCCAGGAAGTTAAGTGTCCAACACAGGGTACCATGCTTTAAAAAAGTCATAGCAATTTTGGAGAGGAAAGGCAAAGCAGGAAAGGAACTTGATTGATTCCAGAATGAGAGAGAGAGCGCGAGAGAGAGGCAGAGAGGAAGGGATAGATGCGGGGAGGGAAGGAGAGAGAGAGGGAGGGAGAAAGAGAGCTGGGAGGGAGAGAGAGAGAGCTGGGGAGACAGGGTGGTGAGAGAGAGAGAGAGCGAGAGAGAATGAGAGCCATCTATTGGTGAAGAGACACATTGAGATGAAATTCACCATGGCCTTCAAATTGTTATCACAGTCTTTGCTCAATGGAAGAACAAGGTATTTGAGAATCAACACCTTGGACCTGCTACAAAACTCATGCTCTACTGGGTACCATTTATCCCTGCCCTTCTGAGACCTGAGCTAACTACAACAGGCACTTTATGTCACTCAAAAAATATCACCAATGCCGAATCTGCAAAATCCTTCAAGGCATAAGCAAATGAACATCAGTGTCCCCTTCAGGCCAACTTTAGCACTGAGACACCTGTTGCACCACTAATTGGCTACAGAGAGCAGATCACATTGTTTGCATGCTCAACAGCAGATTCCTGAAAAAGACGCTCTATTTGGAAGATTACATGGGAAGATTACCAAGCAGCCAGTGGAAAAGGTTCAAGATTTTGCACAAAAGATTCTGGACGGAGGAAGGGTCTCAACCCGAAACATCAGCCGTCATTTATTCATTCTCTCCTGACCTGCTGAGCTCCATTGCTTTGTTGGTGTCATTTACAGGATGGTTGTCAAGGTTGGCTGGGTGGGGAGAGTGGGTTGGGGGACAGTGGAGGTTGACAGGGTGGAGGAGGGAAATCAATGGTCGGTGGGGGTCAAGGATTAGGACAGGCTGGGAAGGTTTTGAGGTTCAGTGATGGAGGTGGGTTTGACATCATTTCAGTGAGTGGGTCGGTGCAGATGAATCAAGGATGAGTGGGGAATTTGAGGTTCACAGGATGGGTGGTTTGAGGCAACAAGATTGGGGTTGGGCAGTGGGGAGGATGATGGAAATGTGTGGTACATGGGAGAGTGAGGGAGGAGGGAGGAGTGAGAGTGGGGGAGGAGGAGGGGGTAGGGTGGGGGGAGGAGGGGGTAGGGTGGGGGGAGGAGGGGTAGGGTGGGGGGAGGAGGGGGTAGGGTGGGGGGGAGGAGGGGGAAGGAGGGGGTAGGGTGGGGGGAGGAGGGGGAAGGAGGGGGTAGGGTGGGGGGAGGAGGGGGTAGGAGCGGGAAGGAGGAGAGGAGGGGGGAGGACGAGGGGGGAGGAGGGGGAGGAGGAGGGGGAGGAGGAGGGGAGGGGGGGGGAGGAGGGGAGGGGGGAGGAGGGGAGGGGGGAGGAGGGGAGGGGGGAGGAGGGGAGGGGGGAGGAGGGGAGGGGGGAGGGGGAGGGGGGGGGAGGAGGGGAGGGGGGGAGGGGGGAGGAGGGGAGGGGGGGAGGAGGGGAGGGGGGGAGGAGGAGGGGAGGGGGAGGAGGAGGAGGGGAGGAGGGGAGGGGGGAGGAGGAGGAGGGGAGGAGGGGAGGGGGGAGGAGGAGGAGGGGAGGAGGGGAGGGAGGAGGAGGGGAGGAGGGGAGGGAGGAGGAGGGGAGGAGGGGAGGAGGAGGAGGGGAGGAGGGGAGAGGGGAGGGGGGAGGAGGAGGAGGGGAGGAGAGGAGGAGGGGAGGAGGGGGGGGGTGGGGAGGAGGGAGGAGGGGAGGGGAGGGGGGGAGGGGGAGGGGAGGGGGGGAGGGGGAGGGGGGGGGGAGGGGGAGGGGGGGGAGGGGAGGGGAGGGGGGGAGGGGGAGGGGAGGGGGAGGGGAGAGGGGAGGGGAGGGGGGAGGGGGGGGAGGAGGAGGGGAGGGGGGAGGAGAGGGGAGGGGGAGGGGGGAGGAGGGGGGGAGGAGGAGGGGAGGGGGGGAGGGGAGGGGGGGAGGAGGGGGGAGGGGGGGGAGGAGGGGGAGGAGGGGGGGAGGGGGGGAGGAGGGGGGGAGGAGGGGAGGGGGGAGGAGGAGGGGAGGGGGGAGGAGGGGAGGGGGGAGGGGAGGGGAGGGGGAGGGGAGGGGAGGGGGGAGGGGGGGGAGGGGAGGGGGGAGGGGGGGGAGGGGAGGGGGGAGGGGGGGGAGGGGAGGGGGGAGGGAGGGGAGGGGGGAGGGGGGGGAGGGGGGAGGGGAGGAGGAGGGGAGGAGGGGAGGGGGGAGGGGAGGAGGGGAGGGGGGAGGGGAGGAGGGAGGGGGAGGGGGGAGGGTGGGAGGGAGGGGGGGAGGGGAGGGGGGGAGGGGAGGGGGGAGGGGATTGAGGGGAGGGGGGAGGGGAGGGGGGAGAGGGGAGGGGGGAGGAGGGAGGGGGAGGGGGGAGGGGGGAGGGGGGGAGGGGAGGGAGGGGAGGGGGGGAGGGGAGGGAGGGAGGGAGGGGAGGGGGGGAGGGGAGGGAGGGGAGGGGAGGGAGGGGGAGGGGAGGGGGGAGGGGAGGAGGGAGGGGGGAGGGAGGGGAGGGGGAGGGGAGGTGGGGGAGCGGAGGGGAGGAGGAGAAAATGGGTTTGGGGAGTGGGGGAGGAATTCAGCAGCGCATGCGCACCCTGGATTTACCGCAGCCCGTCCCTCTCACCCCACACTGCTGTCGGTGGAAGGGAAACAACCGGCGAATCAACAACTGACCGACGGACCGCGCGCGGAAACCCCGGGCGGCAGGAAACCGCGAGCAACCGAGCCGCCGGCGGCCGCTCACTGCCCCAACTCACCGGGATCCGGTCCCACACTCAAACCACTCCCGCCAGAAGCCGGTCCGTCGCCTAACCCTACCCGGTCCGTCACTCAACCCCATCCCGTCGAAATCTGGTCCGGCACATATTTCCGTGCTCATTCACTCATCTGACTCGGGCGTGAAAGACTGTTCACATGAGCCATTGATCCGACGGCCACTGACCGGACGGTACATCTACCGAACCACTACTTCCTCATTTCCACCACTTTTGTTGCTCAGTCTATATAATCGGTACCATGAGTTCACCTGGCCACTCCATGTCCCCCCACTGCACAATGCAATTCTTTGGAATAAATGCGCTCGAAGTGGGCAGCTCAAAGATACCGTTCAACTCGCACCAGGACACGTCTATAAAGCTTTTCAGAGAGGTAGAGACTTGCTCGGAACCAACCTGAACACTGGCAACGTGGACAAAAGGCTATGGGGAGTAGTTACAACTGGCCGTTACTTGATGTACAATCTGCAAGATTGCAGTTCATGATTTTAAGTGTCACTAAGTGGGATCATCACAGTGGAACACTTAAAACAAGCCCTATTTGTTGACACACAATCAAACCACGAATACAGCCTGTGTGGCTGCAGATTTAGATCCGCCTTGCACTAAACAAGAATTCACAGCTGAAAAAGAGAGGCCCCCGTTGACAGCCTCAGTTTCATAACATTTTACCTCTAACCTAAGCTAGGGTTCATAGGGAGATGATCATTTCTCACCTTTGTGTGTGTGATTGTCTCAGGAGATTTACAAATTGTGCTGCTGAAGTTCTACTTGTACTTTACTCTGAGAAGACGGGATCTGATAACATTAGCCAAGCAGACACAAGAATGTCCTAGTAAGCTGCGCTGCACCTCTTTCATGGTGAGGAAGGAAATGGTCAGCCTGGACCATACTTCTACTCTTCTGAAGGCGGCTTTCCCCTCCCCCCTCCCCAAGAAAGCATTGACACCATTTCACAAACCATCTATTTGCCAGATTAACAGGTACCCAGCCTTGGCCATGATGGTGGTAAGAAAAACCCTTTCTCTGCGGTCAAACAATCTTGGAACCTCAGTACCATAGCAAGCTGCCATCAGGATTCCATTAGGAATAAGATCATCTGTTACTTCCTGCTGGAATGCCCCTTTGTATGGGAGTGGAAATATTTTGTGTTGGTATCTGTTGAGCTTCAGACCCACTGGTTCAGTATCACAAGACTGCTCTATAGGGTGTTCCTAGGGAAACATACATCAAATACAGCCAAAAAAAAATCAATTTAGAGAAATGGGCCATCACCCCAAAAATCCCTCTGAACTGCACCCTTCCTAGTAATCAGATAAGCACAGTTCAGGAGAAATCTCACATCTGACCTGACTAATGTTTGACAAGAAACAGAAAAGAATCAAAGGGTTTACCAGAATAAAGAGTATGAGTAATAGGAAGTTGAGCTGTTCTCCGTTCTAAAAATAGGTTGATGTGTCTGAAGTCTTTAACATTAGTAAAGAGTTTGTTAGATGGTCACTGAAATATTTCCATTTGTTAATAAGACCAAAATCGGGGCTGTAGATAGCAACTTATAAATGAAATAAAGAATTCCAGAGAAACACCTTAATTCAGAATATGAAACACAGTTCCTCAGGCAGTAGTTGAGCTAAGCAGTGCCCAATGCAAGAACCTGGATAAATACAAGAGAAGGTCATACTAATAGGGCATTTGGTTAAAGGGTGCTCAAACAAACGAAAGCCAACAGCAGTTGGCATGTTTGTATTTCAAGTTCTATATAATTCTGTGAATTGGTCATTCCCATATTCCAAACTTGTTCCTAAATTCACTAGGGCAACCCAAAAAAAAAGGAATTCTGGCCTCTGCTCAATAAACACCACAGATTAGCTTTGGTACACTTACAATTTCTCAGATATTAGTTTATTGCACAGGAATACATTAAAAAGTCAGGAGTATCAATACATTATTTACATTCCTGCAAAGCTCAGGAACTGTCTGCATCTGAGTTGGAATCAGAGTAATCAGCAACAAGCGAGTTGGCATTGACATCTCGATCTGCATCTGTCACAACCTCAGTCTGTGGGAGGGAATCAGCTTCCCCCTTAAAGCTGCTGCTTTTCTCTTGACTCATACAGTCTGAAATAAAACTTCTTTGATCATTTCACTCCCCCATCTCTATCGTGGTCTCTGTATCCCCGTTGATCAAGTCTGACTGCTCCTTTTGGCTCACTGAATACTCCGCTGATTTCTTTCTGATATTTCCCAGGTCACTTTGCAACAATTCCATTTGGACTATTTAAGGATTTGGTTGTTGATATTTTGCTCAGTCCCAGTTTCTTCAATACATCTCCAGTTTTCTCTCCGGATGCGACTTGGGGAGAGGCAAACCAGGACCTTGAAGTGATCTCCTTCCGCTTCATTCTCTGCTTGTCTTCATAGGCTGTGTAAGAAACAGTTAGAATCACTGGTACAACTGTCAGCTTGTTCTACAATAATCCTACTTTACACAAGGGGTCATTCTACTCCCGTGAGTTTAGGCAGCAAGAATCAGCAGTGATATCACTGGGTTTTCAAACCTCACCCTCAACCGCACACATTTCAAGGACTGCAGCAGTTCAAGAAGGCAGCTCACCACCACATTCTCAAGGGCGATTAAATGCTGGCTCAGCCTGCAAAGCCCACATCCCTTGAATGAATAAAAAAAAGATTGTAGATTCCCGCTGAGATAACTGGACAACAAATGATCGAGTTGGTATCCTAAGTAGTTGTGGAGACCATATGATTATTGATTGTACTGACTGCTGACAGCAGAGAACTCAGCCTAGGGTCCAAGCAGTGTGTGATTGTGCCATTGTGGCAGGATTTCCCACCCACTGATGAACCAAGGCAGGAGATCCGTTTGCTATAGTTTTAGTTTTGTCCAAATTTATTTAACCTCCCACAGGGCAACTCAATTGCAACTTTCTCAATTCTTCAGTTCCAGGCTTTTGAGGTTGTCTAAGACACTGTGTGCCATCACCACCCAGTCTCTACTAACATTACTCCCATGCATGGCTCTGAACCCTCTCGGTTCTGTGTGACCATCTGCCATTCCCTGCCCCCCTTAGCTGCTGTGATTTTGTGGAATATGCATTGTTTGTTTTAACTCGAGATGATTTCTTTGGTAACTACTGCTCCCAGAATTGTGCAGAAATTGCAGCTCACATTTACTTTCAAGTTATCCACCCATAAGGCCAAGCTAAGAGGAAGAAGACCTTTTGCAACCCTCCATGTATTCAAATTGGTCAATTTGGAGCCATTCTCTTGGTGAATGACGAACTAAATAACTAGGCTAAATGGGCTGGATTTCCAGGGATCAGGGTGGGGGTGGGGAGGGTGGGAACCATAAGAGGTAGCAACAAGAGCAGGCCATTCAGCCCCTCAAGCCTGCTCTGCCATTGAATAAAGATTATAGCTGCTCCAACATCCAAGTCCACTTTCCTGCTCTCTCCCCATAACTCTCAACTGCCTTAATGATTAGAAATCTATTTTCACCTTAAGTATACACAAGGACTCTGCCCCAACCTCCCCCCACCCCACCCTCAACAGCTCTCTGTGGCAGAGTTCCAAAGACTCACGATCCTTGGAGAAGAAATTCTTTCTCATCCTAGTCTTAAATGGGTCTCCCCATATTCTGAGATTTGTATTCCTCCTGATCATTCCTCCACACATCTCCCCTCTCACCTGAAATGTATGCCTCTGGTATTAGATATTTCAACCCTAGGAAAAGGATACCAGCTGTCTACTTTGTGTCTCTCATAATTTCATACATTTCTATCAGGTCTCCCCTCAGCCTCTGCTGCTCCAGAGAAAACAACGCAAGTTTTTCCAACCTCTCCTTACAGCACATGCCCTCTAATTCAGGCAACATCCTGGTGAACCTCTCCTGCACCCTCTCCAAAGCCTCCACATCCTTCCTCTAATGGGGCGACCAGAACTGAATGCAAGACTCCAGATGCAGTCTGAACAAGTATTATAAAGCTGCAACATAATTCCCGACTCTTGAACCCAATGCCTCGACTAATTAAGGCAAGCATGCCATAGGCCTTCTTTACCACCTTAACAACTTGTGTGGCCACTTTCATGGAGCTATGGACTTGAACCCCAAGATCCCTCTGTACATCAGTGCTGTTAAGGGTCCTGCTGTTAACTGTGTACCATTTGACTCATCAGTTGAATATAGTTCATTTCGTCCCAACTTACAGTCTAGAGCTCGTAATTTGAGAAGGGAAGCCAGGTGTTTATCTTCCTCAGACTCCTCGAGCAGTGGGATGCTGAGACATGCTTTGTTCCGAAGAGCTTCATCTTTCTCTTCCACCTCTTTCAGTACCTTCTTCTCATCCTAAAGGCAAGATAAATCGAATCTGGAATCAACATTCCTTTGGGAGTGAAGCAAAGCCATTGAAGTGGCACGATTCACAGGCACACAAAGGATAAATAAAAAGCAAAATCCTGCTGATGCTGGAAACCCAATCAAAAATCAGACAATGCTTGAAATGTTCAGCAGGCCAGGCAGGTGCTATGGAGTGAGAAGCAGAATCAAAGTTTCAGTAAATTACTTTCATCAGATGCTGCCTGACCTGTTGAATGTTTCCAGCATTTTCTCTTTCTTGGTTTGAAAATGGTGGTGATAGAACCAAGGATAGTTGGCGTTGGATTTAATTACTACCTTTACACTCACTGACTGGTTTTCCTCCGTGATCTGACATCATGGTGGGGGTAGGGGAGGGTGTTGGAGAGGAGGCATCCTTTCAAAGATGAGTCCTTGTAGGAGAAATTTTGCATTTTATCTGGTGGTATTTAATTGGTGAGATCGTGTGGACTGACTTGTATTTCTTGGGGGAAGGAATAAACACTGAATTATGTCCCTCAGAGTAAAGGTGGGGCAAAGGGATACCAAGCAATAGTCTGGTGCCTTTATTCTGATATTGATAATATGGCCTACCCGGAACTTCTTGCGTAACATGCTGTTAATGGCAAAGTCATCCTTCCATGCACTCTGCATATCCTGGATATTGGACAGGGTAGGAACAGCAATCTTCAGCTTCTCCTGGTCACTCACTCCATGTTCTAGCTTGTACATAGGATCTGTTTCCAACTTCTTCTTCTGTTCATGCTCTGAAGGATAAATGGTCACTTCATGATTCAATATGGAAAGCAGAAGACTCACCCAATGCTCCAATACCAACTTTATGGGGCAAAACCAACCATTACACATTGCAGGTGTAAGAACCAAAGGACAAGTTGAAGCAGAACAACCACATAGAAACAGTGTGCTCCATATTTTAATTATTACAGCTGATCCTGTACCTCAGCACCACTTTCCTACCTAATCCCCAAAGTGTCCAAAACTTTATTGGTTTCAACTTTGAATATACATCAAAGACTGAACTTCTGCCACCCTCCCAAGGTTCACAGACCTTTGTGAAAAAGAAATTTCTCCTCATCTCAGTCCAAAGGGCCGACCCCTTAGCTTAAAGATATGCCTTTTAATTCCAGACAGATAGGAAACAGTCTCCTGGCATCTACCTTGCCACCTTTCTCAGGATCTTGTGTGCCTCAGTGAGATCAACTCTGGTTCTTCTAAATTTTATGGGACAAAGTCAGTGCTACCAACTTTGCCCTCAATTCAGGACTGGAATCCAAGTATACCCTTCCTCATGAAAAGACGAAAACTGCAAATAGTACTCCAAATGGTCTCAACGAACGCTTCTGAATTTCAGCAATACTTCCTTACTTTTATACTCCAACCATCTCTCAAAAGGCCAAGAGACCATTTGCTTTCCTAATTGCTGTTGTATCTGCATGTTTACTTTGTGTCTCCTGGACCAGCATTCCCAGATCCCTTTGAACACAAAGGTTTTCCAGTTTCTCACCAGTTAACAAACATCCAGTTTTTCTGTTCTTCCCACTAGTGTGCATAATCTCACATTTTTCCATCAGACTCTATCTATTTCCTTCTTGCCCTTTAATTAACCTATATCACTTTGCAGATTCTCTGTGTCCTCCTCTTAGTTCACAAGGCCAATTGGTCTATAATTTCCTATTTTTCCTCTCTCTCCTTCTTTAAATAATAGTGTGACACTTGCTACCTTCCAGTCTGCAGGGACAGCTACAGAACTTCAGGAATGTTGCAAGATCAACATTAATGAATCCACTTTCTCTGCAGCATTTCCTTTTCAACCCAAACATCCAGGCTGTTTGTCAGGTTTTAGCCCCCCTAATGGCTCTAGTGCTTTCTCTTTAGAGACACGAATTACCTTCTTCTCCACTATTTTTAAAAACCTGGTTTTCCTTCTATTTCTGTTAGTTTTATAATATCCCCTACCATGAAAACAAATACAATATAGTTATTTAATACCTTTATAATTTCATTGTTCCCCATATTAATGTCACCTGCATTTGTCCCAAAGGGCCCTATAGTCATTTTAGCCATCCAATGTTTTTCTTAAAATAAAAGCATAGCTTCCAAGCTTTTACAATCAATATATTTCTTATAAATTTACTCTCATAACCTATATTTCACTTCAATTTTCAGTTAATTGTTGCTGCTTCCTATAACTTTCCTAATCCCCTGCTTTACCACATATTTTTGGCAACTGAAGTTTTTTTAAAGTTTATTATCCTTAACCACCCTAGTTAGCCACAAATACACCACTTCTATTGTGAAATTTTTGTTTCTTGATGGAATGTATATTCGTTGAGAATTTTGAAATATTTCTTTAAACATCTGCTATAGTTTGTCAATTGGCAAACTGTTTCACCTATTTTCCCAATCTGCTTTACCCAATGCACTCATCATACCTACATAATTGGCTGAATTTAAGTTCTGGCTAAACTGTTTTCCCCTCCATCTGCATACAAAGTTATAATCACATCAAACACTTTACTCTAGGAATCTCTTTTCATTGAGATGTAGTTAACCTTGTTTCATTACACAAGATTAAAAGGTCCATGTTCTCTGCATTGGTTCCATAACAAATTGCAAACCATACCAAATGCATTCTCTGAATTCATCCTCCCAAACTAAAGTGTGGTCAGTGGTTCTGAGGAGCAAAGGGGTTAAGGAGGATAACCTACAGTCTCACTACTAAAGGTACGGCTACATAGACAAAGTGAGACCATGGACAAGGATCCAGAACCAGAGAGACGGCATAGCTTGAGTCACAAAGTAAATATCTTCATCTCCATCTTTAAATCCTGAATAGTAAGGAACTGAAAATGAGTATAGATAGCATGGAGAGTAGCACAGATGGTGAACCATAGAACAATACAGCCCAATACAGGCCCTTCGGCCCACCATGTTGTGCCGACCTTCAAACCACTCCCAAGACTATCTAACCCCTTCCTCCCATATATCCCTCTATCTTAAATTTCTCCATATGCTTATCTAACAATCTCTTGAACTTGCCCAACGTATCAGCCTCCACCACCACCCCAGGCAGCGCATTCCATGCACCAACCACTCCCTGGGTGAAAAACCTCCCTCTGACGTCTCCCTTGAACTTCCCACCCATTACCTTAAAGCCATGCCCTCCAATATAGCCCAAGAGTACATTGGTTTGGTGCAAGATTAAGGCCGCTGATGATCGGATGAATTCAGATGAGGATGGGAGGCTGGCCAGGTTGGAATCGCCAGGCATGGAGGGGACAAAAGCACAGACAAGGGTCACAGCAGATGAAACAGGTAAAAAGAGAGGAAGACGAGCTGGGAAATGGGCACTTGCTTTGTACATGTGTATGTAGAATAAGCTAACCTGGAACCAGGGTTTTAATGCAGTGGAGGAACCTGGGTAAGGAAGGGGATGTGGGTAGGGAACAGGATAATAAATGCTGCTGCAAAGGAATTCAGTATGGAACTAACCACTGGAGAGTCACTACCAAGTGACACATTAGTGCACGCTCACCCACCTCGCATTGAGCCTCAGTGTAATCCCAGCTTCTCTGATTGGCCCTCAACACACATTCCCAGCTCTTCATAATGTGCAAGGTACTCCTTTCAGTTTCCATTCCCCTGCGACCTCCCCTTCCCACATCTCTCCGCCACCAACGCCTTGGTTACGAACCAGTTGTTAAAATCTGTTCATTGTCCTTCATGTCCCAGCGCTCCTCCTTCCGTCGGGCTCCGCTCACAATCACGTAGTCACAGTTCGCTGGGTCAGTCTGCATCTCAATATAGTTCACACACAAGTGGCACTTCATCCGAAATCTGCAACATCCAACATCAGGTTCTTACTAAAGCACAGCCTAAGAAACCCATCACCCACCATCCCAAGGAAGATGTACTGAGAGATACATGGATACAAATCCTGCTTGTACCACAGAAGATATAGAAAGAGGAAGACAGACAGATGGACACCAATCTTGCCCACATGCTGACAGAGAAGGCAGCAAGAATATTTATCAGGGGACAATACTGGCAGTGGAAGGGTGGATACAGAGTATGCAGAGGTTGGGATGGAAGTGATAGGAAGCACCCTGTGAATCTCATCACTAAAAGCATAGGTGCACCTTTAGAAACTGGGGTCGCCA
The DNA here is from genome assembly GCF_009764475.1 of Pristis pectinata. Classification (NCBI taxonomy): domain Eukaryota; kingdom Metazoa; phylum Chordata; class Chondrichthyes; order Rhinopristiformes; family Pristidae; genus Pristis; species Pristis pectinata. Next base: position 13,492,754 of record NC_067435.1, on the reverse strand, counting down.
AAGCCATATCTGATTGCTGTTCATTAGCTATCTGGAGAACAGGGCATTGGGATCCATTTCAACTCATGGTCAAAGGACAGGGAAGATTTAAAACACTGCAATCATACAAAGTATAGGACATGAGGAAAATAAAGACACTTCTATTTAAGAATTAATTATGGACAATTACTGAAATGCTTCCAAGTAAAATTGATAGAAAATTACCCCACACAAATTTGTCAGTGCCAGAACTGCTGTATAGAGGGTGAATGGTGGTGTGACTGGGCAATACAGGATAGGGCAGGGAAGAGGGTCAGTTGTGCTCATGGAGGTTTTTAAGGAGGACAGAAGGAACTATGTCTTGACTTGGCTGTGGAGCAGCCCGGGTGAATAACAAATGAGGGGTGAAACACTGGTGGTACCTGTAAATGGGGGTTGTGTAGTAGTTCCCAACTTTCTTCTTCTCTGCATTGTACCGGACACCTGCAATCAACAAAGAGCATTGTCACCAACTGTTCAAAGCCAGAGGAAAGCTCCACTTATTGCATCCAACAACCCCAGGGAAGCTATAGCAGGGGTTAGATATAGGGTAAAGCTTTCTCTATGCAGTCCCATCAGACACTCTCAAGGCAGATACAGCGTGGGTTAGAAACCAAGTAAAGCACCTTCAGTCTTGGGAATGGTAACCACATTTTGTTCTGGACAGCCACACTCAGAGCATCGCAACACATTCCATTCAGCTATCAGAACTGATGCCAGTGATAAATGGACAGTAATCCAACTGACATACTTCCACCCCCAAGTACTCTCAGCATTGTCAGATGGTGATAAAAACAGATCTGGTTCACTAATATCTTTTAGGGAAAGAAATTTCCCATCCTCATCTTGTCTGCATTATTGTGACTCCAGAGCTATCTACATGCTTGACACAACTGCATTTGGGGCTGGCATAAGCAAGCCACCCTAGTCATGGAAAACTAGTGATGAATAATAAAACTGCCTTGCCAATGACACCACAATTCTAATAAATTAAAATTTCCCCGCCTTACCCATTCCGATGTGCTTTCCACATCCATCACACCAGATGTTATATGGCATCTCAAACCTTTGAGAAATGAAATGATTTGGTTATTGATAAACGTCAAACTATTCGAATGAAACCAGAATGGCACTGCACAGGAGAAGGCCACTGTGAAGGCCACTTGCTCCTGTCAAGAGGCCACAGTGTGAGCACTGCCAGACTATTTGACAATGCAGTGGGAACCAAGCTGTTCACACTAATACTAAGAGTTACTGCGGAACGAACATTGGAGGTCATTAGTACCCTGGGGTGACCAATTAATCTTTCACACAGGGATATAGTGGCACACTGGACACAATATTGGGCACTTTCACTCCACAAGATCAAATGCAGCACAACAGGTAGCTTAGCACATAAGACAAAAGCAGGAAACTTACCGGATGATGAGGATACCTTGGGAGAGTTTCCGGGCCCTTTCCCGGAGAGGGTGACTGTTCCTATATTTGTTGAGGGAGCCATGCTGTCAGGTTAAAAAGGCACATTAAGAAAACGCAAGAAAAGTATATGGCAAAACTTATTCATAGGCCTTCTAAACACTCCCACTGAACCTGCCCGTAGTGTTTGGTAGCCCTCTTGCAGTGTGCTGTGGGACGTCATTATTTTGGTCTCCAAATTCAAAATACACCACACTTGCCATGAAGGCAGTGCGGCATAGTTTCATGGGATAAGGAGGTTTTGAAGAGGTTTAGAATGGGCTTGGGTTCATTGGAGTTAGAATAATGAGATTTTATAGAAACATGCAAGATTCTGAGAGATGGGCATGGGAATACTGAAAATGCTTCCTGGAGTGCCTAAATGTAGGCGACAAGATTCAAGATAAGCTGTTGGCTGTTTGGATTCAGGTGAGAAGACCTAAAGAAAGTGTAAAGGCAGCAAATTCTTATTTGTTGAGATAAATTCAAAACTGGGAGTGATATATTATTGTGCTCAAAGAGAATTAAGAGTTAAGGGATCAGACAGGAAAGTGTTGAGGCCAGGAATCACCTTAGTTAATGAATGGCAGAGACTTCAGGGGCCTTCGAAACCTGGGAACTGTCCAGACTTTCTGGATCCTCCTATATTTTGTGAAATAACCAGAGCTCTGGGACTTTGGAGCAAAGTATTGGTTACTTTGGGTTAAAGCAGCCTCCTCCCAGGACCATGGGACTGAAGCTACAGTCGCAGCTGTTCATGCACTTACAAGAACTGTGGCCCAGAAAGTCTCAGAATCAGGTAAACTCTAAAGCTCCCAGGCGTGCTTTAAGGGCTGCTTCCCATTATGTTCTTATGGTTAAAGTTGCTACACACGCACACACACAAATGGAAGTTGCAGTACTATGCATTGCTCCACAGCTCTTCCGTGGATGCAATTTTCATTTTCACTCAGTTTTCACAGTACTTCATTTTACACACAATGAACACTAACTAACCTTGGCAGGATCAAAGTCGGGTGGGTAATATTTATTCACTCCCTTCCGTTCACCCTGTAGAAGAGAAAAGAATGAATTATGATTAGAAAGGCCCTTTTCCTTTGAATATACCCCTCCCTTCCTCCCCAGATGCAGTGATTCTTGAGAATGTAGGTCCCACAGGGAAGGTTACCCTCTGGAGCTCAAAGCTGTTCTTCATTAGACAGCACCAGAAGAATATTAATCAACAAGGATTCAACAGCTGAACCCACTCAATTCCTTGCTCTGGGAATTTGCAGTACTGTTTATTAATCAGAAGCAGGGACCCTGGCTGAGGTTTCTCCACCCACCAAGACCACCAAGCATCCAAGACCACTTTCCAAACTGCTCCAAACCATAGATAATATGCCATACTAGAGCCTTAGGGAGACACTTTCCCTCACTGGATGACTTTCTGAAATGCGAAATAAAAATAGTAAAATCTGGAAATACTCAGCAGCAACTGGGGAGTTAGGTTTTCAACCTGAAACCTGTCTTCAGGATTAGAACATGGCCATTAATCTAACATGGCCATCTTTCTCATCCCACGTATTTCCGATCTGCAAAGAACTGGTAGCACTTCCTGTTTTTAATTCCTCTTACTCAGAATGTCAACTTTTGCAGAAATCCAACCATCTCAGAGCAGCATCTCTGCAATCAAGCAACGCAGGAGCTCAAATGGGGTGAGAGAGCGAGAGAAGGACGTACGAGTGATCAAATTAATGCAGGCAGCGGATGTCCAGCACTGTGCACTGGCAATGTTCTTGCAGTTTAAAATGTGATCCCAACTTTTAACCTGCAACAACACATAAAATTTGGGCTGTGACAGTGGTGCAGCTGATAGAGCTGCTGCTTCTCAGCTGCAGAGATCCAGGTTCAATTCTAACCTCTGGAGCCATCTGTGTAGAGTTTGCATGTTCTCTCTGTGACTACAAGGGCTTCCCTCTGGTGCTCTGGTTTCCTCCCACATCCCAAAGATGCTGGTTGGTAGGTTAATTGGTCACTATAACTTACTCCTAGTGCAGCCTGGTAGTGGAATCTGGGAGAGTTGATGGGAATGCAGAGAGAATAGATTACACAGAAAAACAGTTGGGAAAGAGATTGCTCTGAGCCAGTGTAGACTCAATGGAGCAAAATGGCCTCTTATTTTGAAAGGAAATATTGAAATTCGGAGCAGACAATGGTTTCACAGGTTGTAATCTTGAGGCTCAATCAGTATTCAGCCAACTACCATTAAGGTCAAGAGAATATAGATGCTGTCAGGTTTAGAAGGAGACAGAACACAGATCTCAAAGAGAAAGGTCCCTAGCTGCACATCGTCAGTTCTTAGATATACCCTCAACATTTGTCCATTGTCAACAAGTATTGCCAGATCACCGTAACCTCCCACTCTCAAAACATTAAACTCCGCCACCAGACTTACCATTGTTTATTTCTGAGATCTTCATCCAACTCCAGCCAATCCTTCCACAATCCAACACACTGAACAAATAGAAAGAAACATGAGTGCACATTTCTGGTGCATTAAACTCACATTCCACCAGCTTCCTTTGCACAGCCCAGCAAAGAGAAATGACCTCAGAAGATGGGTGCGTGGAAGTTAATCAGGAACGGGGAGTGGTAACCTCTATGATCCCAGGAAGGCTGTGAAGCCTCGGTCGCTGGATATAATCGGGAAAGTAATCAATAAATTTGTGGATATTAGGGGAACCAAAGGACATATAGTCAGTGCAGGAAAGTATTACAGAGGGAAAAGATCAGCCATGTTCTGACTGAATTATACAGCTAACATTAAAGGGCTGAATGGTCTACTTCTGACTCGCTCCATTGGATTCTTCTGGGGACATGCCCTCCGTGGCTTCTGTTGGGGGAGGGCGGTGGTGTAAAACGATGATGGTGACAAGAGGAAGGGGATGTTGCTGTTCAGGCAAGGAAAAAGGCTGCAGGCTCCAGTGGAGGATTGGGCTGGCTGTCCAAGGAATGTGGCTGAGAATAGAGGGTGAGCTGGGGATGCCAACATGTTGATGCTGTCACCAGTAGCCCCAACCACCATCTCACCCCACCAGCATGCCTTTATTCCCATTCCCCCTCCTAAATGTGTTGACCACTACTGCTCAAGACCATAGTCCGTAGACACCGACTACCGCCTGATATTGGGGGAAGAGGGGGCAGGGTTGTGTGGGTAGGGGGAGGTGGAATACTCCCCCCACCCACTAGAAGGAAACATGATTCCCTAAGTCTGGTGAGGGAAGAGGCCACAACCCCTGACCCACTCAGTGATTGATGGGGGTTCAGAGTCTGAGCAGGAGAGGGCGAGTGTCCCGACCCAGGAGAGCGAGAGTTTCCCGACCCAGGAGGGCGACGACGAACCGCTGCGTTGTTGCCGGGCCTAGTGTTAAAGCCCCTAGCCTACCCCACCCCCACCCTAAGCCCGAGTTTAATTGTTGCGGTAACTTTAGACCCACCCTCCCTCCCCAGACCCGGGCATAGTCCAGGCAGGAAAACGGAAGGGTCGAGGGTCGGGGCCCAACACAGGCCTGGTTGCCACAGTAACCCGCCAGCGGGAGTCGCGACTTTACCTCCAGCTCAGGCGCGCAGCTACTCACCACGCAGGCGTGACCCCCTCCCCTAGCAACGACGTCCTTCACAACGGGTGAGGCCCAGCGGCCGTGCGGTCAAACCCGGAGCCTGAAAGTGCCGCCCGCCTTCCAACCTGATTCCTTCAGCGTCCCGCTTACACATTAACGCAAACACAAATAACGCGCCGCTGAACATCTGAAATCGGAACGGTGAATGCCGGAAGTGTGCGACGGAGCCGATGGCAGCTATGGAGAAAGGAAATAAAAATCTCGCTGACTTCCACCTGTACTGGGAGAAGTTAGAGGTAAAACAAGATTCAAAGCACAGGGCAGGGCAGAGAGGAGGACAAGGAAAGTCTGTGAGAGGCTGGGAACCAGGGAGCCTCCACAGCCCTTTGGAATAGAGAATTCTAAAGATTCACCACATTCTCCTCATTTCAGTCCTAGTTTCCATTCCCTTATTTTGAGATTGTAACCCCTGGTTCTAGATTCCTTAGCAAGGGAAGCATCCTTCCCACACGTATCCTGTTGAGCCCTCTAAGACTTTTTTACACTCCAACGGGATCACCTCTCATTCTTGTGAACTCCAGAGAATAGGAGCCAAGCTGACTCAATCCATTCTCATATGACAGACCTGCCATCACAGGTGAATTTTTACTGAACTCTATAACAAGTATTTTTTTTAGGTAAAGGAACGTTTGAAATTTAATATATTCCAATCTTCTTTAAAAAGCGTTAAGCATTTCTATTTGTTCTACTTAAGTGGATAACCTCATATTTTTCCACATTGTACTCTGTTGATATTTTCTTACTTGTTCGCTTAGCAGTAACATGAACTGTGGATAATGGGGAACTGCATACTGTGGATAAAGGGTATCTTTCACGGAGATCTGCAGATGTCATTTGATAAAGTGCCACATCAAAACATTGTGGAAAACAAAAGCTCATGGCTGTAGGAGGAAAGACATTGGCATGGATAGATGATTTGTTGGGTAACAGGAAACAAAGAGGAGGCACCAATTGTTTTCCACTCCCCTCATCCACTCCAACCTCACCCGCTCCAAACAAGCAGCTCTCCACTCACTTTGCACCAATCCTGACCTCATTATCAAACCCTTGGACAAGGCTGGTGCTGTTGTGGACTGACCTCTGCATGCAGCGGCTAGAAGTAGCTCTAAACACCTCCTTATATTTCCCCTAGACCATGAGTCCACCTGGACCAATCAAATCTTATCACATCAGGAGATCTGTCCTCTGTAGCCTCCAACCTGATAGTGCCTCAATTCCTCATTGTCTTATCTCTTACCCAAGATCCACAAACAGGACTGTGTTGGAAGACCCATTATTTCTTCCTCCTCTTTCCCTACTGAACTTATCTCTTCACACTTAAACTCTATCCTGTCTCCCCTTGCCTGGTCCCTTCCTAACAACACCTGGGACAACTCTCATGCCCTCCACTATTTTGACAACTTCCAATTCCCTGGCCCCAACCACCACCATGGACATCCAGTCTTCATAAACCTCCATTCCTCCATCAAGGAGGTATTAGAACCCTTCACTTCTTTCTGGAACAAAGATTATTATTTGCAGAACTTGTTCTTACCCTCAACAACTTCTTTTCCAATTCCTTCACTTTCTACAAATCAAAGGCATAGCCATGGGCACATGTATGGGCTCCAGCTACTCCTGTCTTTTTATTGGCTAAATGGAACCGTCCTTGTTCCAAACCTATTCTGGCATCCCTCCCCAACTCTTTCTCCACTACATTGATGACTGAATTGGTGCTGCTTCTTGCACTCATGCAGAACTCGCCAGTTTTATCACCTCTGCTTCTAACTTCCACTCTGCTCTCAAATTCTCTTGTACCACTTCTGACACTTCTCTCCCTTTTCTGGATCTCTCTGTCTCCATCTTGGGAGACAAACTATCCACCGATATCTACAATAAACCCACTGACTCCTACAACTACCTCGACTACACCTCCTCCCACCCTGTCTCCTGTAAGGATGTCATCCCTTTCTTTCATTTTTTCCATCTCCACCACATCTGTTCTCAAGATGAGGCTTTCTGTTCCAGGACTTCTGAAAAATCCTCCTTTTTCTCGAAATGCGGTGTCCTCTCTACCATAGTTGATGGAGCCCTCATTTGCATTTCCTCCATTTTCCAGAGGTCTGCTTTCACCCATTCCCCTCCGACAGAACAGAGATAGAGTTCTCTTGGAACATATAAGATCCCAAGTGGTCTTAACAGGGTAGATGTGGAGAGAATGTTTCTCCATGTGGGAGAACCTGGAGGGTTACTGTTTAAGAATAAGGGGTTGCCCATTTAAGATTAAGATGAGGAGTCATGAGTCTTTGGATTTCTCTTCCTCAAAGGGAGGTTTTGATTATTTTTGGGGCAGAGATAGATGGATACTTGATGCAAAAGAGTGAAAGACAACTGGGGATTGGTTAGAATACAGAGTTGAGGCTAGAATCAGATCAGCAATGAATATCATGAATGGCAAAGCAGGAATGAGGCATCAAGTGGTGTACTCCTGCTCCTAATTTGTATTTCGTACACCTATTTCCAGTTGAACTTTCTTTGCATCCTCGTCACCACTTTAGTGCTCTGATTTTTTTCTTAATAGTCTTTTGTGTTGCGCCCAATTGAAAGACTTCTGAAAGTCCAAATACACCATACCAACTGATTCACCTTAATGTGGTTTGCTTGTTACATAATAAAAAACAGATTTGACAAACATGATATCCCTTTCATAAATCTATGAAATGACAAAATGGGCGACACTGCAAAGCGAAAGGTTGTGATCGTGAGATGGATGAAGAAGCTTCACTGTCATTCAGGCTTCACATTGAATTCAACAATTTTAGATAATAGCCACTGTCCCATTGCTTCAGATGGCAAGTGTTCGTAATGATTCTGCAGTTCACCTTCCCACGGTTGGGCATTGGATCCCCACTATTACATTCAGAATCAGGTTTATTATCACTGACATATGTTGTGAAATTTGTTGTTTTGCGGTGGCAGTACAGTACAAGGCATAAAAGTTACTATAAGTTGCCCAAAATTAAGTAAATAAAATAGTGCAAAAGAGGAATAACGAGGTAAAATTCATGGGTTCATGGACCGTTCAGAAATCTGATGGTGGAGGGGAAGAAGCTGTTCCTGAAATGTTGAATGTGGATCTTCAGGCTCCTGTACCTCCTCCCTTGATGGTAGTAACGAGAAGAGGGCATGCCCTGGGTGGTGAGGGTCCTTAATGATGGATGCTGCCTTATTGAGGCACTGCCTCTTGAAGATGTCCTCGATGGTGGGGAGGGTTTTGCCCGTGATGGTACATTTCCTCCTAACTTCCTTCCTAAATCTATTCCATTCTCTTAATTTCTCCAGCTCCATCACTTCTGCTCAGATGGGGCCAGCTGTCTGTCATGTCTTCCTTAATTCTTAACATTGGGTTCCCCTCCATCAGTCGGCAGGGTCCTCAGCCCATTTCTGCTCTCACCCTTTTCCCTTGCTCCCAGAACCAGGATAGGGGTCTTCTTCTCCTCACATTCCACCCTACTAACCTCCACTTTTCATCACTTGGCATCTCCAGCTTAAAGCCTTCACCAAACTCCTTTTTCCCTTCTTTTCCTTTCAGCAAATGCAAGAAGCTGTTTCCTTCAGGGGACTCTGAACTCAGTCCTCATTCACCATTACACCCCTTCCGTTCTTCCTGCATCCTCCCATGCAGACATAAAAGATGCAACAACTACACTTTTCCCACCTCCCTTCCAAACTGATCAGGATCCCAAACATTCCTTTCAGCTATAGAGTAGTACAGCACAGGAACAGCCCCTTCAGCCCACAATGTCTGTGCCGAACACAAATACTTATTACAGTTTGGTACACAGCTTTCACTGTTTACTTTGCAGTTTTCTCTATAATGGGGCGATTTGGAGTCTACATGCTTGAACTTACGTTTCTGATGGTCTTCCTGAAATGTTAAGTTTCCCTCTCCACAGATTCTGCTTATACTTCCAGAATTTTCTGTTTTTATCTCAAATTTAACTCCTTTCATTATCTCAACACATCCTCTTACAGTGAATTAAATATTTTTGGAGTCTGGTGACTTGTATAATGAAGAAAACCCGGCAGTTTCTGAACCAAAGTTTCCCACAAACTGCTTTGTGATAATGAACTGATTAATATGCTTGAGTGATGTTGATTGTAAGAAAAGTATTGACCAGAACTTTTCTGCTCTTTGAAGTAAGACAAAGGGATCTTTTCAATCTCTCCAAAACAACGGACAGGACCTTGATTTAACCTGGAAGACAGAGCACCCACCCCCACTATCATGTAGTGTTCCCTTATATTGACTGAAATGTTGGCCTATTTTTATGCTCAAGTCTTTTATGTGGGACTTGGACCTAACCTGACTCAGCGGTGAGAGTGTGACCTGCTGAACAGCAGCTGATACTGCACTGGAGCCTTTGATTTGAGATATATGAAAAAGTGTGGGAAATAATCATTTGACCATTTGAAACTCATTCTGCCTGCTGCTGTTTGTTATGGATTTAGTTTTTTCCCTCCACACCCTTACTAGAAACTGTTCTGAAATTTCAGTTGGTACCCGCAACTTTCTGATTTGAAGCGGAGACATTACCCACTGTCACAAATGATAATTAATGAATCATTTTAAATTATATAGAAGGGTACAGAAACAGAAAAGTGAGTGGGTTATTAATTGAAGCTTTTCTACCCCCCTTTTCCCTCCTTGCTTTTGACCCATCCCCCAGTGGATCTGCTCTCCCCTCCTCCCCCGCACCTGCCTATCACTATCTCTTACCTGCATCTACCTATCATCACTTTGTGCCCACCCCGCCTCCACTCTTTTGTTCACCTATCACTGTTCTGCTTTTCCCTCCTATATATTCGTCTTCCCCTTTTCCTATCTTCAGTCCTGAAGGGTCCTGACCCGAAGCGTTGACCACCTGCTTTTCTCCATGGATGCTGACTGGCCTGCTGAGTTCCTCCAGCATCATTGTGTTTTTCATCTAGATTCCAGCATCTGTAGTCCTTTGTTTTTTTATTTAGTTGAAGCTTGTTACTTTTATGAACTTTTCACTCATAAGGAACAAGACAGAGAGTCATTTCATGTTTGACCCTTGGAGTCAGTGGAGATGTGAACCTCTCTCCCATCACGGAGACACAAGAAATTCTGCAGATGCTGGAATCTGGAGCAATACACAAAAAGTACTGGAGGAACTCAGCAGGTCAGGCAGCATCTATGGAGGGAAATAAACAGTCAACTTTTCGGGCCGAGACCCTTCATCAGGACTGGAAAGGAGGAGGGCAGAAGCCAGAATAAGAAGGTGGGGGGAGGGAGGAGCAAACTCAGGCAGGTGATAGGCAAGTCCAGGTGAGAGGGGGAAGGTAGGTGGGTGGGGGAGGGGGAGAAGATGTAATAAGCTGAGAGATGATAGGTAGAAGAGGCCAAGGGTTGAAGAAGAAGGAATCCGGTAGGAGAGGGCAGTGGATCATGGAATAAAGGATGGGGCAGGTCATCAAGGCAAGGGGAAGGGAGCCACAGGAATAAGGGAAGACAAAGGAGTTGGGGGGGGGGCGCGGGTGGGAAGAAAAAGAAGGGGTGGGGTTACCGGAAGTTAGAGAAATCAATGTTAAGGCCATCGGGTTGGAGACTCCCCAGGTGGAATACGAGATGTTGTTCCTCCAACCTGCGTCTGGCCTCAACGTGGCAGTAGAGGAGGCCATGGATAGACATGTCAGTATGGGAATGGGATGTGGAACTGAAGTCGGTGGCCACCAGGAGGTCCTGGCTGTTGCAGCAGATGGAGCGAAGGTGCTCGACGAAGCGGTCACCCAATCTGTGTCGGGTCTCACCGATGTACAGGAGGCCGCACTGGGAACACCAGATACAATAAATGACACCTTCATACTCACAGGTGAAGCGCTGCCTCACCTGGAAGGATTGTCTGGGACCTGAATGGTGGTGAGGGAGGAGTGGTGTAGGGACAGGTGTAGCACTTGGTGTGGTCGCAGGCATAAGTGCCAGGGGGGTTATCAGTGGGGAGGGACGAGTGGACAAGGGAGTCGCGGAGAGAGCGGTCCCTTCGGAAAGCGGAGAGAGGGGGTGAGGAGAAGATGTGTCTGGTGGTGGGATTCTGACAGCCAGGACCTGCCGGTGACCACCCACTTTAATTCTACATCCCATTCCCATACTGACATGTCTATCCATGGCCTCCTCTACTGCCTCGTTGAGGCCAGACGCAGGTTGGAGGAACAACACCTCGTATTCCGCTTGGGGAGTCTCCAACCTGATGGCCTCGACATCGATTTCTCTAACTTCCGGTAACCCCACCCTTGCTTTTTCTCCCCCCCCCCCACTTCTTTGTCTTCCCTTATTCCTGTGGCTCCCTTTGCCCGCCTTGATGACCTGCCCACCTCCTCCCCTCTCCCATCCTTTATTCCATGGTCCACTGCCCTCTCCTACTGGATTCCTCCTTCTTCAGCCCTTGGCCTCTTCTACCTATCACCTCTCAGCTTATTACATCTTCTACCCCCTCCCCCACCCACCTACCTTCCCCCTGTCACCTGAACTCACCTATCACCTGCCTGCGTGTGCTCCTCCCTCTCCCCCCACATTCTGGCTTCTGCCCTCTTCCTTTCCAGTCCTGATGAAGGGTCTCGGCCCGAAATGTCGACTGTTTATTTCCCTCCATAGATGCTGCCTGACCTGCTGAGTTCCTCCAGCACTTTTTGTGTATTGCTCTCTCCCATCAGTTGGATTGCTCTATGGATCAAAAAGGTTTAGAGGGATATGGGTCAAACACAGGCAAATGGGACTAGCTTGAATAGACATTTTGGTCAGCATGGATGAGTTGGGCCGAAGGGCCTGTTTCTGTGCTGTATAGCTCTGACTTCATGATTCTATGCGCTTTGAGCTGAGATATTAACTGCAAAAAGGTAGGGTTCTGACTGAACACCCAGCTGGGCTTCCTAACTCCATTGCGTACTGTCTGCTCTGGCCAGGCCGTAGTGTCAGCAGAGACGGATAGAAATTGAAATATTATTACCTGCAATTTGTTCAATCCTTCTTCCCACACCAATAAGGGGTCAAATCTAAAAGTAAATGCAGTAACATTGAGGATGTCAGATTGAAACTATCCACCAGATGGCGGCATTTAGTCAGGTGGGGTTTGGCTGTTTGTGTTTGAGGGAGTTGGTCTTCCATTGTCAGACTGTAGAGTTAGTCTCACAACATACTGTATCACAATAGTTGTGGTGTACACACAGCACGGAGGTCACTTTTCCCGATGGCTCCAACACCACATGCCCAGTTACAGGATAGTGAATTGCCAAAACCTTGGAGCTCTCCAGTAATTTATGAAACTAAATAAATATCAGTGACTTGAGCACAAACTCCAGGCCACAGCACTATGTCACGCAGTAATGTATATGTGGCAAAGTCCATTTGGAAATAATACTGTTCCTTCACTGCTGGTTGCCTCTCTGTGTTGTTGGGTGATGGTGATGGCACAAGGTTGCAATGCAGTCGTCAGATAAACTGTGCGGCCAGCTATTGGATTGGCTCCCACTGCCCATTGCCTCCTGTATCTGTGTATAAGAGATGGGGTGGGGCTGGTGGGTTGGACAGGTCGTATATAAACTTACCATTCACCTGAAATGTAAGCATTACTTTGTGCTCCATCCCTTTCCTTTTGAAATGTTGACTGAGACAGCACCATTTCCAAGTCTGTGACTATCAATTATCCACTTGACCATCACAGCACAATGCACCATGCCATCTCCACCCAAGCCAGAGAGCCTGTGTCCCTTGATGGCTGTGTTGCCCATTCAATATCGGGAGCTGCAGTGTGTGGAATCATTGAAGTTGCTGTGCGTACAGAGCTTGGTCAACTGTATCCATAGGCTCTTGAGTAAAGGGCTCCTGGCCAAGTTGCAGGGCACCAACAACTCAAGGAATCTGGAATTCTGGAGAATCCACTGGGAATGACTGATCAAGAATTAGATAATTTCTGGAATGCCACTCATTAATCCATCTCTCCTTGGTTAATCAATTGGGGGTATTGAATCTTAATATAGCAGGCATGCTGACTGCGGTATCTGTTCTACGTCTCCAAAATGCAGAAAAGCATTTTTAAATAGGATCTTTTAGAATTTTGTTTCCCCTTTGCACCTGTGATCGGTTTCCTGTCAGTGTAGGCTGTTGAACTAGATCTCTGTCTGTATGACTCATGATGAACAAAGATAACAGGGCTTATGGGGTGACGACTTAGGAATGTAATATCAATGACATCTTTTTTTCCAGATTGAGAATCACTAAATGTACTCACTTTCAGTGGAAATCAAACCTTTGATCTTTTGTTCCATTACACTTAAGACCTGTTGAGGTCTCGTGTTATTTTGTAGTCTTTCTTCCTCCATTTCATATCATACCTGTCAATCAGCTGATTTGGCTGCCGTATCCAGACTGAGGACGAAGTGTCCCCTGTGAAATGATTTTCCCCAGACTCAGCCCAATAACCAGTGGGGTCAGAATGATAGCACTGAATTGTCTTTAATTTGAAACTAATTTCACTTGAGTGCTCATAGCGGAGATTTTAAATTTCACACTCTGCTTATGTGGTTAAGGTCCCATTGTCAGATGTCAGGTTGAAACTGGTCACCAGTGCTTGTGCTCGTTGGCTCAGTCTGTCAGTGCACGTGCATTTACCTGTTGGCTCTGTGTGTGGGGGGGAGGGAGGGGGCACATGTCTGTGTGTGTCTGTCTCAGTCTATGCTTGTGTCTCTGTGTGTCTCAGTCCACACATGTACATAGTTCATCATGCACTCCTATCTCTGTAAAATGACTATGAAAGATGTGGGAATGTTATCAAACAATAACTATATTAGGTGACCAATACCTTGGCTTTAGAGGTAGATCTTAGGGAGTTTCTTAAAGCAGTGAAAAAGATAGAGGGATTTGCAGAGCTTGAGGTCTCAGCATTTGAAAGCATGGCCACTAATAGTGCAGTGATTAAATTCAGGGCAATCAAGGAATTGGAATGCAGTGATCTCGGACTGTTGCAGTGCTATGGGAATTACAGATTTACAGAAAGGATTTGAAAACAAAGAGAATTTTAAATCAAGGCATTGCTTAACCAGGCACCTGTGTAGGTCAGCAGGCACCAGGGTGATGGGTGAATGGATCAATACATATAAGGACTGTTCGAGTAGAGTTTTTGATATTTTTGAAGAGTGAAGACACGTTTAGAGGCGATAAAAGCATGGATGAGGGTTTTAGCGGCAGGTGAGCTGAGAAGGGCGGAATTAGGTTTGAAAAGAAGATGGAAATAGGTAGTCTTAGTGGGCTTAATATGGACATCATCCAAAGTTCATCTCTGGGTCGAGTACAGAACCAAGGGGCTATGAAAAGGGTGCTTGGGTCATAGTCTGTTGCTAGAGAAAGAGATGCATTTGGGTCTTGGAAATGCTGTTTTGATTATAATTTTAGCTCAATGGATTCATTAATGTGTTTTGAGAAAGGGGAATACTGGGGAGGGAAGAGGGAGGGGAGAGAGGTGGAGACAATGTGAAGAAAATCATCACTGTATCCCCACAATAGAGCCCAAGAGAGTGCAGGGTTCATCAATCAGTTCATTTACCTGTCACTGCAGTGTTATCAGTGTCACCACATTCTGAGGACAAATAATTCAAATAAACAACTCGACTTTAACTTCCTCACATATTGGCTGAGAGTTAAACGTAGAACTTCACAAAGCCAAAGCCATAAAGCAGGAGACCATTTGACATATCACACCACCTCCTCCCCCCCCCCCCCCCGCATTAAAGGACCAAACATGTGGGAGGGGAGTGATGTTTGAGAGATGGTCCTGAAGCCCGGTGAGTTTGTGCAGCCAGTCTCCGAGTTCCCTGGATTTCCTAGTGGCTCTGATCACAGCCCCAGTTCATTTGCACCACCCACTTCTTCCCATTAATGAAATAGAAATGGATTGGTCATATGACTGGAGCAACCTGGTGGGATTGGCAGGCACAGGAACAACAAGTTCTGTGGATGGAAACAGTGTTTGATCTCACAGAGTCTGGTGGGTTTTCAAGTACAGACTTTTAATATTCAATCTTTAGTGATCAGTTCCATCTTTACTCAGCCAGTTCCATTTCCAGTCACCCAGCACCCTCTCCACCTCATAGCTGTTCACTGGAAATCCTAACAGACTATTTCCTACATGGCTGGGACTTGGGCCACATCATAATCAAGGCCTTTGTCAAGGCTGGAGCCACACTGCTGCCAAACCCTTTGCTTGAGGTCATTAACAGGGTAATGTCACTCTGTAAATAAATTACAAAACACACAGCAGTGAACCCAAGTAGGAGACTGAGTCAGGAAATTCCCAGGTTTGATTGCTAGCAGACCTGTTCTGCTGATGAGGCCAAGCCCGAAATTCACAACCCGAGGAAAAATAAAATTTGCACCTCTGATCACCATCCAGTCACTTGTTAGAAAATTTGACTGCATCTATGCACAGGGGCCCAGGCATCAGCCATCACTGGGCCCTGTCTTCTGTTCACGGGCCCTATCACTGGGCTTGTCTGTACTCCTGGGCCCACCCTGTCACACCATACTAAGAAGAGGCCCTGTACCTTGTCCTTGGGGCATGTCATATAGTCCTTCTGCCGTCACTGGCCCTCTCGTCCTAGGACACTGCCTCCCATCCCAGAACCCTGTCAATTGGCCCACTCTCTTGGTCCTTCCCTTTCTTGGACCCAGCCACCTTACTCTGTACCTGGGTTTCTCTGTCCCTGCCTCGTGTCCCTGGGTCCTGCACAATCCCTGCCATCTGTCTCTGAGTCTTGGGTCCTGGGTCCTATATCTACCCTGGCCTCTGGGCAGCTTACAAATATTGAGCTGATGCAGAGCTGCTGTAGCTCGCTCATCTTCTTAAGAGCACATTGTTTCAATGACTGGGTGATGGTACATCTGCAATGATACAACAGGACAAAGATTTAGTATTTGGAGCAAGGATTAGGAGAATGTCAAACTTTATCAGCCCAGAACTTCATGTTGAACAGAAGAGTGAACTCACAGGAGTTCTGTGCAAGAGCTATTAAGCAAGTGACCACAAAAGATGGGCCATAGGTTGTCTGTAAAAGGAAACTGAGATAAGTGTGATTCCCCAACAGGCCCAAGTCAAACAGTTTCTTAGTATGGTGTTAAAGCTGTGCACAAGTTAGCCATGTGGTTAAGTGGTGAGGAAAGCTTTCAACCAGGAAGCTTTGTTAGTTATGCAAAAAAAGTGGTAAAATGGAATTTAATTTGGAGAACTGTGAGTTAATGCCTTTGGGGAAGTGCAACAAGTCAAGGGAATACCAGTAAATGGGAAGGTGTTCATAAATGGGGAAGGACACAGGAATCTTGGAATTTACGTTCAAAGAATCTGAATGGAAGCAGGGCAGGTAGATTAGGTGGTTTAAAACATACAATGGGGATTCATTTGCACAACTCTGTTTAGAATGCAATCAATGATTGAGCCTCCACAGCCCTCCAGGGTAGAGAATTCCAAAGATTCACACCCTCTAAGTGAAGATACATCTCTTCGGTTCAATGCTAAATGGCCTTTTCTCTAATTATGAAACAGTGACACTTGGTTCTAGCTCTTGCACCTCCTGTGATGTCTATTTTCTGAGATTATAAACTTGACTAAGTAACTAAACAGCAGTTCCAACAGTTTAATGCAAGCCATTCCCCAGTGTTCCGGCTGTGTTCAATCAGTGACGGGCAGTGTATCCAGCTAGTGACCAGTATATGGCGCAGTTTCCAACCAACACTGAGACAAGTGTTCGACAGGTGATCACTGTCTGCTTCTTGTGTTCAAGTAGTCCCTATGTCCTGACACTGTGTTCAAGTAGTCCCTATGTCCTGACACTGTGTCCAACTAGTGACCAGAACCCACTGGGCCCTGTGGCCAACTAGTGATAGCCCCCCACTGGGCCCTGTGGCCAACCGGTGACCAGCCCCCACTGGGCCCTGTGACCAACTGGTAACCAGCCCCCACTGGGCCCTGTGACCAACCAGTGATCAGACCCCACTGGGTCCTGTGACTAACTGGTGACCAGCCCCCACTGGGCCCTGTGACCAACTAGTGACCAGACCCCACTGGGTCCTGTGTCCAACCGGTGGCCATTGCCCCAGTCAAGGCTCTCCAAAGGCTTGTTAAAAATGATATGTTAAAACTCAAGGTCCAGTAGCAAGCGAATGCTGCTCTGATAGAGGAGTAGTAAGGAGGGAATGGTGCATTGTCAGAGAAGATAAATGTAAGAAACAGGAACAGTAGGTTGATTGGCCCCTCTTGTTCCACCTTCCAGCCTTGGCCTCAACATCACTTTTCTGTTCCCTACCCAAACTGGGAGGGTAGTGCTGAGGAGGTGCTGCATTGTTGGAAATGCTGTCTTTCAGATAGGACATTAAACCAAGTGGAAACATGCACCCCTATGATCCCACAAAATTCTCCCGTATCAACTGGCTATAAAGTTTTAGCTGACAACACAATTCAAAAACTCAACTCTGCAGGACCTAGTGACATTCTGAGAACAAGGAAGGCATAGTTAATCTCAGTTTCTTCTCTTTCCAAGAATGAGCTGGTAAAAAGTGAAATAAGAACAAAATGAATAGGGTTAGTGTTAACCCTAGGGTTAATTGAGCCTATTCTACCATTTAAGAAGATAAAGGTTGACATCAGATCTAGAAACTTATTGCTTCCTTGGAGCAACTGATGGTGCCTGATGTTGCACCCACGTATGCTCTAGATTTTCAGCCTATTTATACTCTGAAAGATATTATCAGCCACTATTTGACACTCACATTTCACAGCTGTTTCTTGCTGTTCACTAAGCTACAAGCTTTCATGCCCTGCATTAATTCCGTCTGTCTTTTTGACATACACTCAGTTTATTGGGTATCAGGCTCAATATCATCATGAAGAAGAGAGAAAGTGAAATCAGAGTACAGAGGAG
Organism: Pristis pectinata; assembly: GCF_009764475.1. Taxonomy (NCBI): domain Eukaryota; kingdom Metazoa; phylum Chordata; class Chondrichthyes; order Rhinopristiformes; family Pristidae; genus Pristis; species Pristis pectinata. Next base: position 13,474,653 of record NC_067435.1, on the reverse strand, counting down.
ACCTCTTGCAACCAGTGTCAGTGTTAAATCAGCTCAACCCAAAGCTCAGTCCCTCTGGAGCTGCAGGGTAAGACTCCAATTTTTCCTCTCTCTTCAAAGGCATGTTGAAAACCTACAAATTCTGAGCTTCTCAGTGGAGCAGTTGTTGAACACAGGGTCACAAACAATGCTTAGAGATTTTTTTTAGAAAAAAGTTTATTTTTCATTCATTTAATTTTCAGTGAACAGACCCTCAATTGGGCTTCGTACCATTTACTAGTCTATATTTGGCATTCTGTACATTGTTTAATATACATTAAACATTTGGTATTTAATACTACCTTTAGCTGTAGTGTTGCCACTTAAACATTGAAACTGCACAACAACCTATTCGTTCACTTCCATTGAAAGGGGCAGTCCACCCAACTGGCCATGATGACCCATCCAATTCATTCTCATTAAATTCCTCCAAAACAGTATTACTATAGAAAATACATCAAGTGGTATCCACCTGTCTGCTGGGATTTTGCTGTAAGGCTAATTAAAATACTTGACTGTGATTCCACCACTACCTTGGTCAGTCAAGGAAATGCAGGCCACAGCTCAATTTTTACACCCAGATTTAATTATAATTTTAATAGAAAGACAATTCCAACATGTTCGGTGTGAAACTGCACGTTTCCCCAACGATGGGGACAGGAGGTGGGGGAAAAAGGGACACCATGCATTGGGACCAGGGTTCTCTCAAGGATAGACTCTGATTTGGGGACTGACTCCACACAAAGGGTTAAACACTGAGTCAAGAACAGACTGCTCTCTCAATCTTAGAGCTGTGCTGAGGGTGCAAGACTGTGCCAGAGTCTCACAACCCATGGCTCTCTTTCCAACTCCAGTGTCTGGCCGAACAGTGAGAACTCCTGGACAGTAATCACCAAATGTCTGATATAAAATAAATGTTCAGTTGGAGACACCATTACAGTGTGAGTGCAAGGGAGAGGGACAGATGCAAGCAGCAGCACATTGTGGCTAACTCAAAGAATTGTGAAAACAAACACTTTTCTAAGTGGCATGTGTAGCGTTTAAAATAGAACTGAACATGAATGTTAAAGCAGCGATGAGCAGCAGTAACACATCTAGGATCTTCACATATCTCAGAACTAATTCAATGCATCAGCCATTCTTCTGTTGCCAAGGCGATAGTCTCAAAAAGGTTTAGCTCATTGACCAAACCTTTCCCATGGGGTACTGTTTAGTTTATTCATAAATTTTTATGAGATGTGGATGTTGTTGCCATTTATACCCATCTCTAATTGCCCTCAAGAAGGCAGGAATGAGTCACTTTTAAGAACTGCTGCAGTCTGTTTGGTAAACAAGCTGCCACAGTGCCACTGGATAGGGAGTTCCAGAACCTAGGCCCAGCAATAAAGACTGCCATTGTCCATTTATAATGCGCTGGGGTAACAATTATACAGCTGTACTGCTTTAAGGATCACCCGGGTCATGCCAGTATAACCCATCACGCACTGGGTACTGGGAGTGGGGTCTTGCATGGGCATTTACTGTGGACCAGGGATGGGGGTGTGGTCTCAGAGTCAGGGACTCTATTTGGATGGAGGGGGGTGAACTTTTGTCAGGGTCAGGGGCCATGTACTGGGACTTGGTGTAACATCAGGGACAGGTAGAATGCGGGATGAGAGATGATAGGCCTGTTTGAATGGTATGTGTTTTTGGTACCTTCCCCTGCAAAACATTTTCTTTCCTCCCTTCTGCAACACACCATTAACATGTGTGGCCTCCTAATGACCTCTGACCCACTGGTTAAGGTGACAGAGCTTCAAGAGGCTGCAGTCAAGCGATGCCAGTCATTACAGTTGGTGAAATACATTCCAAGAATTGCTCTGGTCATGGTTCACAGTCTTGGCACACCCTTGGATCCCGTTATTCCTGGTGAGGCTGAACAGAATGTCCTTTGGCAAGGTTACTTCCTTTTGTTTGGCTGGTGGCATATGGGTTCCAGGGCAACAAAACATAAATCCCACTGGTCAGCTGATATGGTCAGATTGGGTGTCATATCCAACTCATCCCCCACACTGGAGAGATAGATGGTGTGGGGATTGACTAAGGCCACGTATGGGGAGCTAGTGTGTGGAATGCATGTATTGACTGTGCCTGTGACCTTGATCCTCACCACGTGGCCCTAGTGAACCACAGGCATCACACAAAGGTTGTACATTCTGGCATCATTGGCGAGTCTAGTGCCTCGTGTTTATGGTAAGACCGATCCAAGGTACTGGGGTGGCGAAGCATGGGGAAGCAAGAGTCCATCCGTGCCTTTTTGTCCATCATTGAGCAGCAGCAGAGAACATGCAGGAATGCCCTGCGCATGTCCCTGCTCCTCAGGGTGTAAATGATGGGGTTCATTGCAGAGTTGAGGGTGGCAACGCCCAGAAAATACTCGGCTTTGTACAGGATCTTGCAGTCACTCCCCTCATAGGCAAAGTCCAGCAGCAAGATGATGAAGGTGGGCGCCCAGCAAACAATGAACACTCCAAGGACGATGGTCACGGTCTTCAACAAGGCCAAGGTCTGTGGGGCTGCCGTTTCACAGTGGCTAGATCGCACAATCAGGTAAATCCGCACATACAGGATGACAATGGACAGAAGGATGATGCTGAGGATGGTGATACAGAATAAGATGTAGTTCTTGGAGAAGAGAGGGAGCACGGTGGAGCAACCATTCCGGTGACACATGCAGTTCCAGCCCATGATGGGCAACCCACCCAGCAGCACAGAGGCAATCCAACAGCTTCCAATGAGCAGGCACATTCGACTGTTCTTGTCGCTGCTGTACAGTTTGACCTTCACAATGGCAGCATGCCTCTCAATAGCGATGGCCAAGAGGCTGAGGACTGAGGCTGCCAGCGCAATAAACATGGTGCCCTCTCGGAAAAACCACTGCAGTGGGGTCAACGTCATGGTCCGGCCACCCGAGAATACAAGGTTGAAGATGTAAGCGAGGCCTGCGAACAGGTCCGACAGTGCCAAGTTACCGATGAAATAGAACATGGCCGAGTGGAACTTTTTGTATCTACAGATGGCCACAAGGACCAGCAGGTTTTCAAGGACGATGAAGGAGCACAGAATGATGAAGATAACAGACACAACACTCAGGTCCTGCAACTTGTATTTGGGGTCCTGAAGCTTACCGGTTAGGTTATAATGAAATCTGGTTAAGTTCTTGTCGTAGTAGTTACTGAAGGAGCCCACGGGCATCATGCACGGTGTATGATTCTCAACCATTTCTACAGAAGTCTCTGGCAGCTGTAGGAAGTTGATTCTCTCGAGGGCATAATGGGTCCTGAGTTGTAAGCCCACTGTCAGCCAGAGACGCAAGGGTTGCAGCTTGGATACAATTCTAGAGTGTGAACTTCATGTAGAGCTGCCATTGTGGTTCTCCATCACCTGCATGGTCAAGAAAAGGCTGATTATTAACTGCAACTAACAAACACTACACTAACATTCCACAATATTTCATCATTTTTAATGCTGTCGGAGGCCATGCGGCCTATTGAGTCCATGCCGGGTCTATAGCAATCCCATTTCCTGTAATCTATTTTCTCTCACATGACCAAGAACTCCACCCCACTTCTCCTGCTACCCACGAACACCAGGGGTAATTTACAGTGGCCAATTGACCTACCAAACAGCACATCTTTAGCATGTGGGAGGAAACCGGAGCACCCAGAGGGGAAACCCATACAGTTACAGGGAGAGTGTGCAATCTCCACACATGTATGGCATCCAAGGTCAGGACTGAACCTGGGTCACTGGAACAGTGAGGCAGCAGCACTAACTGCTGCACCTTTGGGGTGTGGATGGAGAGGCTAGGGTAAAGTGAGGACACAAGCTCTTGCCATTAGATTCCATGGCACAGGGAAGGTGGCTCTTTCCTGTGTCCCGCTGCATCAGGCATTGATCCATGCGAGTCAGGTTGCATGGGCCAGATGGACTCTGAACTACATCCCTATAAATGTGGCTCTCCTGTCAGTTTCTAGCTTACCTGACTGTGGTGTGGAGTATGGACAGAAGGTGGACAAGCCTCTGCTACCCGAAATGTTGTCACTACCCCAGAGTTACACCCTCTGCTGCCCATCATTGGCTGTAGCAGATCCCAAGGAGCCTGCTGTCAGCCCCATCCAAACACAATGCTGCAATCACAACGTTTCTGAATATTCAGGTTCCATCTAATCTTATTTACGACTGTTTATTTTCTTCCATAGATGATGCCTGACCTGCTGAGTTCCTCCAGCATTTTTTGTGTGTTGCTCCAGATTTCCAGCATCTGCAGTCTCTCTTGTGTCTTATTTACCAAGTCTCTGCAGGTGAAGTTTCACTTGCAACTTGATTTCACCAACCAAATAATCAACAGCAGTTTCACTGAAAACCAGTCCCTGATTGGTTGGGACTGATTTGGCCTCCAACACCCTTCATCAACAGTCATGTAATAGACTTTGCCTGCTGATATCCAGAATCTCACTAGTGTAGACCACAAAGAAAGGTTTTATTCTTCTTGACCTCAGCACCAGGATCCAGTCAGTAAATGGTCCCCCACTAAGGCACAAGCACTGATCACAGGCCACTTCCAGCCACACAAACTCTCCTGCTCTGGCAGATATAGAGAATAGGCCCAGTGTAGGTGGTGGCAAAGGAGAAGGCAGTGAGCTGGGTGGGTGAAGAGTGATGGAACTGGTGGATGGGGACACAGAGACCAGGTTTGAGGGGTCAGATTTTACTTGAGGAATTACTTTCAAACACTGCCGAGCAGCTAGAAAGGCGGAAGTCACTGATTAGTCACCACAAACCACCTGGATCCAAACACAAATAGCAACTTCAGCATTTCCTCAGACACGTGGCTGTGTAATACTTCCAAAAATAACAATTCAACATTCATACCCTTCCTATAAAACCAAATATTTTCCTCCTTAGGCAGGCCCTCTGGGTCAAGGATGGCACCCACTCCAGTCTATGGGACCCACAAATTCTGCCATAGGTAGGGCAGGAGGTGCTTGACAGAGCAAGTGGGTGGGCAGCATGTGAGATGTTGCACTCCTGCCATTATCACCAGTCTTCCCAGTGCTCCCAACAAAGAGATCTGCGGTTCTCAGTACCTTCCATATGCTCTTGCTCCACTTTGAACAGTCATAGAATCATACAGCACAGAAAAAGGCCCTTCAGCCCAACTGACCAGAGTGTCCATATGTCAGTAGGGATGTTATATTTTTCCATGAATCAACCCCATCCTCCTTCCATCCATCAGGTGATCTACTACTATGGTGTATCTTGAAGTAGAGAGCTTATTTTGGGAGTCTGGTGTCAGTGTGTGAACGACATGTTCATCCACTGAAACTGGCGGAGTGTAATTAGAGCCTCAGTGATGCAACTGTTAACCTGGGAGGCCACACCACATTGGTTTGCTTATCCTGCCAGCAGATTTGGACAATTTTATGGAGACTGCTTTAGTGGTACCTCTCCAGTGCTTTGAGGTGCCTACTATAGGTAGTTCATGTCTCAGAAGCAAACACGAGGTTGGATATCATTGTTGCCTGGTACACCATGAGCTTGGTGCCTGGTAGACCATGAGTTTGGTGCTGGGTGAGAGTCACAGCCATCAAACACTTAGTGCCAGACTCCCAAAGACAGTGCTGGTGCAATGGAGGTGCCAGGGAATTTCACCGTCAATGCCCACTTTCACCAAGATAAGGAGAGTGGTGTGTATTATCTGGGTTCTTGTCACGGACCTTTACAGTTGGGAACTAGCATCATTCAGCAGGTCCTTTGTTTTGCAAATGTTCAGTTAAAGGGACATTCATTCCCTTCGGTGAAAAACTCAGTGGTGCCTTGGAGTTCAGCCACTAAACGTGCATAAATACAAGCATCTTCTGTGAAGGAAAAGATTTAAAAGGGACCTAAGGAGCAATGCTTTTACGCAGAGGATAGTGGGTATGTGAAACAACCTGCCAGAGGAAGCTGTAGAGGTGGATACAATTACAAGGTTTAAAAGTCATTTGGACAGGTACATGGGTAGAAAAAGTTTAGAGGGATATAGGCTAAATGCAGGCAAGTGGGAGTAGCTCGGATAGACACCTTGGTCAGCATGGACAAGTTGGGCTGGAGTGCTGTATAACTGTGACTCGATTGCATCTCAGCAACTGAGCCTGGAGTAAACTTGATTCTAGACTGGAGAGGAGGCAGAGGTTGAACAGTTTCCCATTTGTCCTGTCGACTGGCTTCAGTGAGAAGTTTTCTGGAGGTGAGGTGCAATATTGGAATGAGAAAGATTGAAAAGAAGTGAAGATAGAGCCTTGCTGGACCCCAGTCTGCACTGAGAATGGCCATCCAGTGGATCCACTGATTAAAATCTTGAGCTGTATGTTATCATGTGGCATGTGTAGAAAAGAGATGAATTTCTGGGGTCAGCCAAACTTGATTAAGGTTAAAAAAGGCCTCATATGGTGGTTGATGCTGCTCCATGCATTTTATGTGGTGAACATCATGTCCATTGTGTTTCTTGATGAATAGAATTTACCTTGTGATTTGGGGAGCAGCTCTTTGCCCACAAGGACAGGGGACATTTGAGGAGGTTGCTTGCAATGACTTTGATGAAAGACAGCAGGGAACCATCGCTATAGTTACTAAATCAGATTGGTCATAATAATGATGACCCCAAGGTCCCCTGACATGTCCTTGTGAGACTATGAATGTGAGTCAGAAGTTCAGCATGGATAGTATCTGCTCCTGAGGCCTTGCTGTTTCTCTGTTGATGTATAGCTTTTCCAACTACTTCTCTGTCTGGGGTGATGGCAAAACCGAACCAGAAAGTGTTCAGTGGGATGAAGTCATGGTTGAGGAGTTCTTTGAGGTTCTCCTTCCAGTGAGAGCTGATTGCCTCTGTTCTTGATAAGCTCTCCATTATTCTCAGCCAGCAGCAGAGTAGGACCTTGGGAAATGGCCTGTGGATAGTCTTTAGTACTGAAAGCACTACACACATCATGCTTATTGGCTACTTGCTGAATCTCCTACACGCTATCCGCCCACCATCTTCTTTAGGTTACAGGTTTTTGTTGGACCTAGGCCTTCGGATGCCTGTGGAGTTTTATTTGTTTTCCTTGAAGAATGATGGAGATTCCAATCCAAGAACAGCTTGCACATATGGTTAATTAGCCCTGTATTTCCTGATAATTTTCCATCAAATTAGTCCTTTTTTTTTTACTGGCAGAGAGGTGAAAGGAATCTTTACTGGTCATAATTATGGTGGACTTCAGGCACTCTGGACACATAGCTGGGAGATGTTTGGAATCATCACACTGAATGAGTGGAGCTTTGGTATAGCCAGGAGAGGGATATATACTCTGGAGAGTTGGCACCTTTAGGAGAGGGCAGAGTTGTAGATATTGAAGAAGGTTGTCTAAGGAAACTTGTCTAAGGAAATAGCAGGACACAGACCAGCTGAAAAGTTGGGCAGAACAGTGGCAGATACAATTTAATCCAGACAAGTGTGAAGTAATTCACTGTGGGAAGTCAAATTCTGGTAGCACATATGGAGTAATTGGCATGTATTTTAGTAGCATTGATGTGTAGAGGGACCTTGGGGTGCAAGTCCATAGTTTGCTGAAAGAGGCAACACAGGTGGATAGGGTGGTGAAGAAGACATATAGAACGCTTGCCTTCAAAGGCCGAGGCATTAAGTATAGGAGTTGGAATGTCATGTTGCAGCTGTACAAAACATTGGTTAGATTGCACTTAGAGTATTATGTATAGTTCTGGTCACCATACTACAGGAAGGTTGTGATAGCAATAGAGAGTGCAGAAGAGATTCACTGGGATGTTGCCTGGAATGGAGGACTGCAGTTATAAGGAGAGATTGGGTAGGCTGGATTTGTCCTCACTAGAATGTAGGAGCCTGAGTGATAACCTATAGAGGTTTATAAACTTATGATGGGCATAGATAGAGTTCTTTTTCCAGGGCAGGGGAGTCTAGAACTAGGGGGCAAATGTTTAAGGTGAGAGGGGAGAAATTTAAAGAAGATAGCCTGGGGGGAAAGTTTTTCACGTAGAGGGTGGTGGATACATAGAACAAGCTGCCAAAGGAGGTGATAGAGGCAAATCCAATTACAATGTTTAAAGCGCATTTGGATAGAGAAAGTGTGGAAGGATACACACCTAATGCAAGCAGATGAGATTAGTATAGATAGGTATCATGGTTGGCATGAACAAGGTGTGCTGTTTCTTGCTATGATTCTGTGATTCCGGGGACCAGTACCCTGAAGAGTTGTCACCATCAGATGAGGGAACTGTACCCCAGGGAGAGTCAGCACCTTCAGGAGACAGAACTGTATCCCAGGGAAGGTCAGCACCTTCAGAAAAGGGCAATGTATGCCAGTGTGAGTCAACACCGTTGGGAGAGAAGGAAATGTTGATTGGATGGGATATGCACTTGTGAAATATAAAAACCAGCAAAGAGCAGATGGGTTGAACAGCTCAGTTCTACGCTACGTGCTTAATGTTATATGATGAACAAAGCTATTCACTGAGCTTCTACTTGCTCTTAGTAAGTGGTAACAGTACTGCCACATTTGTGTGAACAATATACAAAATCTGCCTGTCCCATGAGTCAGTCCGTGCTTAATTTCTGGTTGGCAGTCTGTGGTTGGGTAATCCTCTGGGAGAGGGGGAATCATAGGGAATTCAGAAAGAGACACTCAGTCCATTGTGTCTGTGCCAGTTGTGGAAGATTTCCCAGCCTAATCCCTCCTTCCAGCACTTAGTCTGTAGCCCTGCAGGTCATACTGCCCTTTCACACAATCTTCCAGCCTCCTCACTCCCTCTGGATAAAATCCTTATCTTGCCTCTGATCCTTTTACTAGTTATATCAGTGTACCTAGATGTTTGATCCCTCTATCTAGGACCCTCAACTTACACAACTAAGTAAAATTTCTACACATCCCCTTTCCTCACAGCTACAATTTTCCAGTCACGGCAACATCCTTATAAATCTCCTCTTCAACTTCTTCAGCGCAATCACATAATCCCTATAATAGTGACCAAGACTAAACACAGAGCTAAAGCTGTAGCCTAACTACTGTTAGTATTATATACAGTTCTAGTATAACTTCCCAGTTCTTACATTCTATGCCTCATTAATTAAGAAGAACATGCCATTTTCCTTTTTAAAATCGTCATTCACTTGTCCTGCTACATTTAGTGATCTATTTACGTACAAGCTAAGGACCTTTTGTCCCTACCCTGTATACTCCCATTTATTGTTCCCTTGCCTTACTGCACCTCCCCAAATGCATTATCATACGTCTCTGGGTCAAATTTCATCTGCAGCAAACAATCTGCTGGAGGAACTCAGCGGGTCAAGCACAATCTGTGGGAGGACAGGAATTGTCAATGCTTCAGGTCGAGCCCCTGCATTGTTGGCAATTCCTTCTCTCCCACAGATGCTGCTCGACCCGCTGAGTTCCTTCAGCAGATTGCTTGTTGTTCCAGTTTCCAGCATCTGCAGTCTCTTGTACTTCCAAATTTCATCTCCCATTTTTCTGCCCAACTGTCTGTATCATCCTGCAGCCCTGACCTCTCCACTGTCAAGCACACTATTTTTTGCGTTATCTGCATACTCCTTTATCATTCCCCATATGTTTAGCTACAAGTCACTAACGTGGAATAGTGTCTCCTTTAACACTACCCACAGGAGAACCGATTCATTCCAGCCTTCCTGGTCCTACAGTACGAACACTCACAGTGCACGGTACAGCCAGCTTCAGCTGTGTGTGGTTGTGCTGGGAAATCTGGTGTGAGCACCTGTCTTCCACCCTGACCAGACTTGCTGCCTGTTGGACTAATTATCATGGAAGAATCTGGCGGGGAGAGATATGCAATCAAATATAGAAAGAGGGAGACAGAAGCTCCCATCACATCCAAGAGGAAGTGATGAGAGAGACTAGCATCCAGGTAGTCTGTGAACACATGGAGGAGGTGCTGTTTCTCCCTGCACTCACCATGCCACCCAAATCTTGTGCTCAGTGCCCATACCACTCGCCCCAGCCCACCCAACACCAGCCTCTGCACACTGCCTGAGTTTTTACTCCACACCGGATCATGCAGTGATGAGATCCCAGTTTCATTGCTGCAGGAGCAGCAGCAGAGGGCAGGGTTTTGCGGCCAGCTCCCCGCGCACAGCAACGCTCTCAGTAGCGCAACTCTGTTCATATGATGCTACAATAGCCCCTTCTTGGGCTGATTCCACCAGAATTCTTGTTCTTGGATGTACATCCTGAGTTCCAAGCAAGGTTCCAGTGTATATTACAAAAAAGTAAGGGTTTGAATACTGATCCACTGCTAACAACCCACTGCATAGAAAAATACCCATCAACCATTGTATTTTGCTTCCTGTCAATAGACAGTTTTGAATCCTACAGGCTTTAACTTCTTTGACCAGCCAGCCACATGGGATCTTGTCAAAAGTTTTGTTAAAATCCATTTGACTACATCACATGCCCTGCCTTCATTGACCCTGTTACCTCAAAAAAAATCATTAGTCAGCATGATCTCCCTTAAATCCATCCTGACTGTCCTTGATTTGTATCCTTATAAACAAATGTTTGTACCATCTCTTAGAATGGATTATAATAATTTGCCACCAAGGTTAAACTAACTGACCTGCAATTACTTATTTTGTACCTTCATCCCTTTTTAAACAACACTGTAGTAGGCAAGAAGGATTGAAAAATTGTGAGGGCCCCTGCAATCTCCTCTCTTACTGGGACATTTTTCCGACTATGCCTGGCCATTTACCACTTCCAAAGGTGCCAAACTCCCAGTGCCCTTTTTTTTATGCTTATCCCATCTGCTACTTTTCACTCTTTTGCCCCAACGGCATCAACTTTTGGATTGGCCTTATCCCACTTTAGAACCTTTACTCCTGTTTTATCTCTCTTTTTATAACTGTGCTAAATATAACTGAATTAGATTACTTCTACAAACCCTTTGATGTTCCTTCCACCTACCCAGCTTCACTCCCTATAGTTAGATATAAGGTTGCACCTCCACCCCACTGTCCAACCCACTAAATTATTGAGCCTTCTGCATACTGGCTAAAAATGTTCTCCTGAATGCTGTGCAGGAATTCTCTGCTCACTATCTGGGGTAGAAATAACTTAAATTTCTCACCAGTTCAGTTATTGTAAACATAGCTTTGGCCACTTTCTTTACTGATACACCATAGCTGTCCACTTTGCCTCTAATCCTCTTACACTGACTGTATCCCAGTTAAAGCAGGGACATTATATCCCACACTATCACTGCTCTCATGCTTTTGCATATCAGAAAATTGGCTAAAAATTTCCTCCGGACAGTTGGAAGTGTACTAAGACCTCCAAACAAGGTGATCACCCTTTTTTTTCGTTCATGTCATATAAACTAATTTACTGATCCTTCTAATGTGCCATCTTTTCTCACAGCAGTTATTGTTTCTTTAACCATAAGACTATTGAACAGTTCCCTTATACAATGAGCTGGACTATGACCTCACGATATACCTTGAGACCTCGCACCTTATTGCACTGCACTTTCTCTGTAGCTGTGACACTTTACTCTGTACTGTTATTGTTTTTACCTGTACTATATCAATGCACTTTGTACTGACTCGATGTAATTGCATTGTGTAATGAATTGACCTGTGCGATCAGTTTGTAAGACAAGCTTTTCACTGTACCTTGGTACAAGTGACAATAATAAACCAACACCATTACTGCCACCCACCCTCTTATGTTCTCTTCTCTATTTTGTCTGAAAATCCTCTAACCAGCAACTGAAGCTGCCAGTTCTATTCCTCTTTAACACACATTTCGGTATAGCTTGATGCCTTTGGTTATCTCTTGTCACCAGCAGATACAAAATACTGATTGGTGAGAGCCTCCCTGGCACCTCCCCACCCCTCCCCCTCCCCCAGCAGAGTAATGCAGTGGCAGAAGGGAAAAAACCTAACCGGCAGATGATCTCACTGGAGAGTTTAGCCATTTTGATTGTGACGTCAATGAAGCAAGCTGCTTACAGTAAAAGCCATGCTGGGATTTTCCACATTGCTTCTGGCTCAGCCTCTGTGACTTGATCCTAGCTACCTCTACCAGAGCAAGAAATGTTTAGCTACTTCTGTGGGTATAAAGACCTTTGGGAAGCAGAGCTGCAGATAAGGTCACAGTCTGAACAGGAGGAGCTGCCTCAATGTCTTTCAGCGCCTGGAGGTGAATGTGTATCACCACAGTGATAGGCCCCAGACACAAGCCCTGATCAAAGCACCAGCAGCTGTGAGAGCATTGGGGGTGGCGGGGAAAGGGGTTCATCTCCTTAACAGGAAGGCTCATCATTCAGGTCCTAGCATTTCCATGTTGTCTGCAGGAAGCTCTGAAGAACTTTGTCAGACACTCTCCTCCCTTCTCATCCACTCTAAAATTTTAATTACTCCAGTTTGGATCACTGTTAGCATGAAAGGCTGTTGCATTACTGAAATCTCTCTGTCCATTTCAACTGACTTAACCATGCTGGTCACTGTTATAAGGCATAGTCACACTTCTCTAAAGTATCAAAAATGATGCTTTACTTAACACATTGCAACAGTGATACAAGTCAGGGGCTCATCAATGACCCAAGCATTTAACCAATGACGTAACCACTGACATGCAGGTTTCACATCGGCTGCCCTGCAGCACCTTTTATTACTCATCTATTTGCAGGATGTGGACGTCACTAACAATGCCAGCAATTGCTGTCCATCTGTAATTGCCCCTGAATTGAGTGTAGAGGGTCAATCACATGGGTGGGTCTAGAGGCACAAACATATGCATGTTGGTGAGAGCCTACCAAGTATGGACTGCAGATTTCCTCTCCTTAAGGATGTCAGTGAATCAAATGGGTTTAGACCACAATCCAGTTTTATGCTCACTGATACAACTCTATTATTTTAATAAATTATTCAAAAAATTGAAGACCATAAGATATAGGAGCAGAATTAGGCCATTTGGCCCATTGATTTTGCTCTGCCATTCAATCGTGGCTGATTATTTTTGTGAACCTCCTCTGGACCCTCTCCAGGGCCAGCACATCTTTCCCTAGCTACAGGGCAATTTTAATTCCCTAGCTGGTGTGGTGGCATTGGAACTCATATCTCTGGAGCAATGGTTCAGAACTCTGGCTGCAGTGACTTAACCACAATGTTATCTTGCCCTGCAGTGACTCACCTAAATCCCAAATCTTTCTGTCGCAATAGTTCATTCACCATTCCAACAACACTTTAAGAAGCTCAACAGCATCCAAAACAAGTCACACTGATATCCTATTCGCCAGTCTCTTCACTACTGGCATATCACAGCTGCAGTGTGTCCCACATACCAAGTACAATATAGTTATTTACCTAATTTACTCTAACAGCTCCTCTCAAATCCACCAACTCTAAAGTCAAAAATGACAAGCGCAATAGTCACATGCAAACACCACTACTTGCATGTTCCCCTCCAGGCTGTGCACCATCCTCACATGGAAATTTATCATTTGTCTTTCATCATTACTGGGACTCCCACTCAAACAGCATTGGGTGGAGTACCTTTACCAGAGGACTGCAAAGGTTGAAGGTGATAGTTCACCACCACCACCTTTAGGGGTAACTAGTGAAGGGCAATAAACACTGGTCCTGCCTGTGACACCCACATCCCATAGATGAGTAATTTTTTAAAAAATGCTTAAGTGCTTGCATTCTGTGAAATGCACGGCTTTCTTCAAAGGAGTGAGTGGGACTGGATTTGATCAAGCTGGAATTCATTGGATGATGTGAGCTGACAAATCTCTTGGATTTCCTTTAAGAATTAATGAACCATGTGAGCAGAGAGAGCTCAGCCAGATTTGTTTAGTTAGACTTCTGCAAAGCTTTTGATAAAATGCACACAGGAGATGAGCCCACAAGGTTTGAATGCGAGGCTTCAATCCAGCACGTCTGGGTTGGATTAAAAACTAGTTGAACAAGAGGAAGCAAGGAGTGTCTGGAAGTGGAAAGAGCTGGCTGTTGTTCCATAGGATGTGATTTGGCAGAGCAATTGCAGGCACTGTTACAGAATTCTGAGCCATGTGAAAGGGCTCTAGAAACCAGAAGAGTTTACACAGGAAAACAGGCATGAGAATGACTGTTTTCAAGGAAATTGCTAGAGAAAGCAAAACCATTATGACCCATAAATCCAGGTGAGTTTGTTGTGGTCACAGGTTCTACAGCAAACTTGATAGGAGAAAGATATAAAGACTTTTTGCAAAGGCAGAAAAAAATCTTACTTAGAAGTCCTGCAGAACTGAATCAGCAACTTCTAGAGTTGGATCAGTGCCAGGTGAAGACTCTTGTAGCAGGGTCTGAGAGGTGCTCAGGATTTAAGAACCGAGCCGAGACCCTCCTCTTCTTATTGCTCTCTTCTATACAAGGCCCTTTGGTTGCTGGCCAGATTGTCAAAGTGTCTTCTCACTCAGTGGCAATGACATATTATTAAACAGACAGGCTGTTAGGCCAGCAGGTCCATGTCAGTATCTATGCTTCAAATTAAGCCTGCTCCTACCCCTCTTCATCTCTCTGTATGAACATATCCTTCTACTCTTTCCCCTGCAAGCAGTTTATTTAGTGTTTCCTTAAGTGGATCAATTCTCTTCATCTAAACTATTTCCTCATTCTCCGAGAGAAGATATTTGTCATGAATTCCCTGTTGGATTTATTCATGTATGTCTTTTGTTTATAGCCCCTAATTTAGGATCTCTCAGAATAGAAAACATTCTATGACCATCCACTGAATGACCTTAATCTTAAAGACATCCATCAGGTAATGCTTCAGCCTTCCTTTCTCTGGAGAAAAATCTCAGTTACTCAATCATTTATAATTAGAACCCCTCAGTTCTGCTATCGTTTATCTCCAGTGCTTTGATAGCCTTTCTGAACAGCTCTGAATGTTGCCTCACCTAGCTTCTGTACAAACTTAACATAACTCCATTGTGTTTTTATTTCCGATTCACTGGATTCAAAAGTTCTTATTTGATCCCTAGGTTTCTAATGCTGCTCAAATCTCTAAGAAAAACCGTCACTGTGAAATGCCGTTGCCTGCTTTACACCATTGGGGATTGGATCACTCACAACATTGAGAGAAGTGGTTGGGCTCACCATCTGCAGGTGTCTGCCATCACTTCACACTCACTATACCAAGTCCTGAATATAACCAGGGCACTTGGCTGTGATCCAAATAAGCAGTACCAGCAATGTTCTACAAATACATGAATTTATATTTAGATATTGAAGGCACACTGGTGCCAGTGGTGGAACAGTTAAACTTGGGGATATGCAGAGAGCTCATTAAAGTGTAAGAAATAGAGAGGAGTCCAGAGATCCCATTGGAATGTCAACCTTGAATAGATTTAAAGTCTCAGGCTCCTATGCATCCTAGGGTAGAGAATTCCAAAGTTCATGACCCTCAGAGACACAAAATTCCTCTTCTGTGTGGCTTGAATGTCAATTCCTTATTCTGAAATTCTACCCTCTCATTCTAGATTCCCCGGTGGTGGTGGGGGGGGGGGGGGGGCATCGTCTTAACATCGACCCTGTGAAACCACTCAGAATCTTATATCTTTAAAAAAGAATCTCTCTCATTCTTCAAAATTCCAATGAGAATAGACCCAAACTGTAGAGTGTTTCCTTACATAACAACCCTTTCATGCCAGCAATTAACTTGCTAAATTTTCTCCAATGTTTGTATATCCCTCCTTAAAGAAGGAGAAAAAACCGTGGCTTCATCACTAGCTTTTCATGTCATAGCAAGACTTACCTATTTTTATACATCATCTCCTTTGCTTTCCTAATTACTTGCTGTACCTGCCTGTTAACTTCTTATGTATATTGTACAGGGACACCTAGATCCTTCTGTACACCAGCATTTTGGAGCCTCTCTCCATTTAAACAAGTAGTCTGTTTATATACTTCCTACCAAGGTTGATAACTTCACATTTTCCCCACATTTCTCTCTACTGCGAAAAATTTGGCCACTCACTTACCTATCTATATATACAGTATATTCCTTTGCAGACTCCCTGTTCTCACAACTTGATTTCCCACCTATCTGTGCAACAGCAGTAACTTTGGCTTAATACACCTGGTCTGTTCATCTAAGTCATCAAATAGATCATAAATAGTTGAGACATAAATAGTTGACGCCCCAGTCCTGTTCCCTGAGGCACTCCATTAGTTACGGTTTGCCAACTTGAGAACGACTCTTATGTCTGCTCTGTTTTGTGTTATTTAGCCAAACCTCCATGTGAATAAACTGCCACCAAAACATGAGCTCTCTGCTTTATGTGACACATTATCAACTACATCAGCAAAATCTCTTTATCCACCTTGCTTGTTACATGTTCAAGTGGTTCCAATAAGTTTAGCAAACACAATTTGCCTTTCATAAAACTATATTGACTTTGTTTAATTGTATTGCAATTAAAATGGATTCCAGCATTTTCCCAATGATATACTGCTTACAGTTTCCTGCTTTCCCACTCCCTCTTGGCAGCCTTATATTTGAGGTTTTCCAATCCACTGGAACCTTTCCAAAATTCCCTAGATTCTGGAAGGTTACAACTAATGCATCCCATATAGCTGCAGTCACTTACTGTAAGGCCCCAGGATGCAGGCCATTGGATCCAGGGAACAAGTCAGTCTTTAGTCCCATCAGTTTGCCTAGTACTTTTCCACTAACAATATTGAAGTTCCTGTCTTCCTTCTGCCCGAACTTTTTAATGTCATCAGGATGCTTTAGTGCCTTACACTGTAAGAACAGATAAAAAAATGTTGAAAATCTCCTCCATTTCCTTAGTTAAATTCCCCAGTTTCATCCCCTAAAGAATTAATACTTACTTTAGCCACTCTTTTCCTTTTTACGTACATGTAAGCTCTTATAATCTACTTCTTGCTGGTTTACTCTCAGAATCCACTTTTTTTAAAAACTCATTATCTTTCAAATCATTTTTTGCTGATTTCTAAAATATTCCCAATCTTCTGGCCTGCCACTAATTTAACAACTTTTTATGACTTTTAGTTCAATTTGAATCCACAATTAACTTCCTTAGTTAGCCATAGATCGGTCATCCTTCTGCATCTTTGTTGAGGTGTTTTTTTTTAAAACACTATTTTATCAACTATCTTACCATTTAATCTTTCCCTAGTCCATTTTGGGCAACCTGGACTTCATGCTTTTGCGATTGCATTTAAAGTTTTACATATTAAGTTTTTTGACTCTCAAACTGAATGTGAAATTCTATCATGTTATGATCACTCTTCCCCAGGGGATCCTTTATGATGAGAATATTAATTAATCCTTATTGCACTTGACCAGATCTAAAACAACATGTTGCCTGGTTGGTTCCACAACATATTCCAAGAAAATGTCCAAATTCGTTCCATTAACTAGTCCTCAAGAATACTTTTGACAATTTGATTTTTCTAAACTTTAAGATGATTAAAGTTGTCCAGAATCTCATTTAGTTCCAGGGATAGGCAGAAGTATACAGTGCTTCAAACAGAATGTTGAAAAAAATTTTAAATTTAAGGCATCATCAGACCAAGAGGCCATGTGGGTCAGAGCACACAAGGGTGATAGGTGCGAGTTAGGATAGGGGCAGCAGAGGTTTGGATCAGAGCTGGCCAGGAGAGCACTGGAACCACACTTACATTGCACAGAGACACGTGGTCTGTTGAAAAGGTCAGAACACAAACTTAAAAACCAAAGGACTTCCTCAACAAACCAAGCACATTCATGCTGCACTCTATTCAGCTCACTCACTCTTCCACGGGAAAACCTGACAGATTTTCTTGCTGTTCCTGAGAATGACAAACTTTTGGTTTAATTTCCCTCCTAAATGATACATACTGATTAAATGTACCTACCTTAATAAGACCGGGTCTCCGTACTGAACCTTCCCTTTGACACTCTTCGTTACCTGTGTCGGTTGATATGTTTGACACCCTAACCCTCACTATACACTGTCTTTGAATCACAGGTGACATCTGGTCAGCTGCTGCAGAGCTTCCCCTTTTCGTGATTGTCACATAAGTACAATGTGATAAAGCAGGGCTCACTCTACCAAAGAATCAGAACTTGGTAAACCATCAACAAATGGCTGACCTTTCAGTGAACCTATTCACCAGGTTTGGAGCTTGTGGTTCCCCAGGACTCTCAGAACATTCCATGAACTCATAGGCCCAGTCTGGGCTATGTTCACCCAGTGAATAGATACAGCATATCACATGGTCCCTGATTGAGTGATTCCTTTATAATAGCGTCAATTAAATCATGACCAAAGCTCAGAAAGATGAGGAAAGGCAGAACAATCTGAGTCATATCATGAATTGGATTCCAAATGAGAGGGGAAGTGAAACAAAGTTGTGCATCTCTATTCCCGAAGCTGAAGAGGTCACAGTGACCTACGCAGTCTTCAAGGAATTGTAAACAGTCACATTTCTAATGTCTTCTGCTTGAAATCATACATTTTCTTCTGATAATAAACTTTAACAACCAAGAATCAGCCAGGAAGTCCAAATCTATCTAATTCTGGAAAGGACTCTTTCTAAAACTCATCTCAACGAGCAGGGAGCTGCCATCCTGAGTTACAAGGACCCACTCAAGATTTGCTTTTTAAATGGAACTGTGAGGAAAGTTGCTGCACGGACAGAGGTCTTCAGGATCCTTCTTTATGATTTGTTGAAATGACAATGACTGATGCTAGCATCTGCAGACAATTATTGGACAGATGTAATACAAATGATAATTAGACTCACATGGACAAAATGATGTGATCCCCACAGTGCTGAGAGATTGCACACTCTTGCTCTTATATTGTGGGCTTAGTCACCCCACTTCCTAACACCTTGGGTTACTGATGCAGCTCCTTTGAACTAACTTTTGATCCAGTGATTAGAAAAGAATAGCAATGTAACTCTAAATGAGGTTGGTGTGTGACTTAAGAAATGCTGGTGCTTCTCTGCACCTCCTGCCCTTGCCCTACTAGGTGGAAAAGCTGTGGCTGAAAGAGCCTAGGTGACAGTACAGATTGTGGACTGTGGTGAGCAATGGCGGAGGACTGAATGTCTAGGGTGTTGGGCTGCCGATCAAGCAGGCTGGCTTATCGTGCTCAGGAGTAAGCAGCAGCAATATCCCAGCTCCTGATCATTTAGACTTTCACTAGTTGCCAACTGTGGGTTAAAGGAAGGAAAAAGAATTTTCAAATATAGGAAAGATTGACATTTTTAGGATTATAGCCAAAAGGATGTCATGGATAATAACAAAACGTCAGCACTGAGCCAGGTCACAGCCCATGCTGGTGTTTTTATAAAGTCTCCCTTGTATATGTTAAACAAGAGCTGAATGCATCCATTATGGGACTCACAAGGAACCATAAATATAAAGCAGTGTAGAACAGACATCATCTCTTGTCTGTTTAACATTCCAGTTCTCTCCGGTTGTAATGAAATCCCACTGGGATCATCAACTTTCTTCACAGATAGTACCAAGCCATGAGCAGGCAGTACAAAACTCCTACATTAAACTCAGAGTAGTTATTGGCAGTAACTGGGAATATAATTTGTATAGTGCAAATAAATGCATTCAATTATACTCAGTTTTGTAGTTCAACTTAATGTTCACCAGGGAGAGGGACTTAGAAACCATAGAAAACTACAGCACAGAAAACAGGCCATTCGGCCCTTCTAGTCTGTACCGAAACATTATTCTGCTAGTCCCATTTACCTGCCCTCAGCCCATACCCCTCCAGACCTCTCTTGTCCATGTATCTATCCAATTTACTCTTAAAAGTTAAGAGCTAGCCTGCATTTACCACATCAGATGGCAGCCCATTTCACACTCCCACCACTCTTTGAGTGAAGAAGTTCCCTCTAATGTTCCCCCTAAACCTTTCCCCCTAAAGCCATGTCCTCTCGTACTTAACTCTCCTAATCTAGGTGGAAAGAGCCTACTTGCATTAACTCTGTCTATGCCCCTCATCATTTTGTAAACCTCTATCATATCTCCCCTCATTCTTCTCTGCTCCAAGGAATAAAGTCCTAACATGCTCAGTCTTTCCCTGTAACTCAACTCCTGAAGACTCGGCAACATTCTTGTAAATCTCCTCTGCACTCTTTCAATCTTACTGACATCCTTCCTGTAGTTCGGTGACCAGAACTGCACACAATATTCTAAATTTGGTCTCACCAATGACTTATACAACCTCACCAAAACATTCCAACTCCTATACTCAATACTTTGATTTATAAATGCCAGGATGCCAAAAGCCTTTTTTACAACCCTGTCTATCTGTGACTCTACTTTCAGGGAATTATGTATCTGAACTCCCAGATCCCTTTGTTCCTCCGCACTCCTCGGTGCCCTACCATTTACTGTGTATGTCCTCCATTGATTTGGCCTTCCAAAATGCAACACCTCACACTTGTCTGCATTAAATTCCATCTGCCATTTTCTGGACCATTTTTCCATTTGGTCCAGATCCCTCTGCAAGCTTTGAAAGTCTTCCTCGCTGTCCACTACACCTCCAATCTTAGTGTCATCCGCAAACTTACTAATCCAATTTACCACATTATCTTCTAGATCATTGATATATACAACAAACAACAATGGCCCCAACACAGATCCCTGAGGGACACCACTAGTCACAGGCCTCCAATCTGAGAAACAACCACTCTCTGTCTTCTCCCACTCAGCCAATTTCAAATCCAGTTTACAACCTCTATCTCTATATGTTCCATGACACTAGTGCTTGTTTCCCTTCCTTCCATATCCACGCTGCCAGTTTCCTGAGTAAATACTGATGCAAAAAAACTGTTTAAGACTTAGACAGATATGAAGTTAGCTTAGAACAGGCAAGTGTGTTGGAGCATGTTGAGGTTAAGAAAGAAGCAGTGTTGGAGCTACCAAAAAGCATTAGGATAGATAAGTCCCTGAGGTCAGATAGGATATACCCCAAGTTACTATAGGAAGTGAGGGAAGAGATTGCTGGAGCGTTAATGATGATCTTTATGTCCTCCCTGGCCACAGGAGTGGTACTGGAGGATTGGAGGATGGCAAATGTTGTTCTGTTGTTCAAGAAAGGTGAAAGGGATAATCCTGGAAATTATATACCAGGGTGTCTTACATCAGTGGTGGGCAAACTGTCGGAGAGGATTTTTAGGGACAGGATTTATGAGCATTTGGAGAAGTATAGTCTTATTAGGGAAAGTCAACATGGCTTTGTGAAGGACAGGTTGTGCCTCACAAGCCTAATGGAGTTTTTCAAGGAAGTGACAAGACAAATTGATGAAGGTTGTGCAGTGGATGTGGTATGTATGGATTTTAGCAAGGCGTTTGACAAGGTTCCCCATGGTAGACTCATCCTGAAAGTCATGAGGTATGGGATCCATGGAAAATTGGCTTGTGGATTCGAAATTGGCTTGTCCACAGAAGGCAGAGGGTGGTTGTAGAAGGGGAATATTCGACCTGGAGGTCAGAGACTAGTGGTGTTCCGCAGGGATTTGTTCTGGGACCCCCACTCTTTGTGATTTTTATAAATGACTTGGATGAAGAAGTGGAAGGGAAGAAGTTTGCAGATGACACGAAGGTTGGTGGTGTGGTAGATAGTGCAGAAGGTTGTCGTAGGTTGCAACGGGATTTAGACAGGAATGGAGAGCTGGGCGGCGAAGTGGCAGATGGAGTTCAATCCGGAGAAGTGCGAACTGATACAATTTGGAAGATCAGAATTGAATGCAAAGTACGTGGTTAATGGCAGGATTCTTAGCAGTGTGGAGGAACAGAGAGATCTTGGGGTCCAAGTACATAGATCCCTCAAAGTTGCCATGCAAGTTGATAGGGTGGTTAAGAAGGCGTATGGTGTGCTGGCCTTCATTAGCCAGGGGATTGAGTTCAAGAGCCAAGAGGTAATGTTACAGCTCTTATAGAGTTGAACCACATTTGGAATATTGTGTTCAGTTCTGGTCACTACATTATAGGAAGGATGTGGTAGCTTTGGAGAGGGTGCCGAGGAGATTTACAAGGATGCTGCCAGGATTGAAGAGCATGTCTTATGAGGAGAGGTTGAGTGAGCTAGGGCTTTTCTCTTTGGAGCGACAAAGGATGAAAGGTGACTTGATAGAGGTGTATAAAATTATGAGAGGCACAGACAGAGTGGACAGCCAGCATCTTTTCCCCAGGGCGGTAATGGCCAATACTAGAGTTAACCCATTTAAGGTGCATGGAGGAAAGTTCAGGGGAGATATCAGTTAGGTTTTTGTTTACACAGAGTGGTGGGTGCCTGGAATGCAATGCTGGGGGTGGTGGTAGAGGCTGATACAACAGGATCATTTTAGAGACTATTAGGTAGGCATATGGATGAAAGAAAAATAAAGGGTTATGGGAGGTGAAGTAGAGAGGAGGATAGTTCAAATGTGCATAAGGATAAAATAAGTCGGCACGATATTGTGGGCCAAAGGTCCCGAAGCATGCTGTTCTGTTCTATGTTATCACTCCCGGGGACCAGGCTTGTAATTGCCCAATACTCACATCACATGGAAGCAAGGAGACTTTCATTCTATTGGTTTGACATGGATCATAACTTGAACTTAAGCCCTTATTGCTCACAGTCATGCACTGAGCCAGATTGGTCAGCAGGTCACTGGATATTTAAGCTAATACCAATGTAACCACAAGTCTTGTCTGGGATTTGACAAGGGAAATAAAAATTAATGGAGAGGGTTGCAGAGGCGATTGAAATATTGTCATCCAGCTCAGTTTAGGATCCCTCAGACTGCTTCGTCACCTTATTGTCACAGCACCAGCCTCAACTCTCACAGGACTTCCATCTCTTTGGGACTTTGTACCAACACAAAGTAGAGCCATTCCACTGTTACGAGAGTCTGGTGGGATCGGTCAGAGAATGGAACACAGTGCTAACTTAAAAACTGCTGGAAACTCTCAGCAGGTCAGGCAACATCTGTGGTGCTGTGGCAGTGCATGCTGACTCCTTGGTACATGAGGGCCCAGACACAGCACACCCAAGGAAGATCCCCAACTCCTGAAGATGATTGAGCCTCCATAATTCCTTGGAGAGTGTCACACAGGAAGTTGTGGGAGAGCTGTCTAAATTCTTGTGGGTGTTTTCACTGAAGGAGAGTACCGTGTTTTCCAGAGCCTGTAAAAGATTCCCAGAGTCTGGGGAGTATTCCACCACACTCTGACCTCAGCAGGTGGGAAAAAACCCTCATCTCTCTCCCTGCCACCATGTCAGGATGTTGGTGATTAAACCCCACTCCCTCACTCCACCCCATGACAGGCGCACACCTGCTAAGTTAGTTTATAATGTTTGGCAGGCTTCTGATGAGAAACAGCAGGTCACAGGCAACCTGGTTCTGATCGGCCAAGCACAGGGACCAACATCACCAGGATCCATCTGGCCTTTCTTGCTGGGGCAGGGGAGAGCTGCTCTCTCTGATTCACTCAATTTTTAACCTCTGGTCCCTGTTCCAGGGGCTGCTTGCTGAACACACGCAGTATTGAGTTACCCTTTGCACAGGAAACTTCTGAAATTGAAGTTTGTTCAAAGGAGTCCATCATAGCCCCAGCTCACAGCCTCATACTGCCTGGCTGGGACATAGGATTACTGCATGTCTTGCCCTCTCTCTCTCTCATTATCCCACTGTTCTTTACAAAGAGAGTCTCAGCATCTGTTCTCAGAGGCAGGCTTGCCTTCGGGGCCTGTTCTCTGGTCATTCTCTCCTCTGTGAGAGCAGGTGCAGAATGCTTGTTTGTGCATAATTTGCAGACAGTAAGGTTTGGTGACGTGAGTCCCCCCTCGTCCTGGTGGGCTCACTCAAACGCTGCGATTATTCAGCACAATCAGCCATTTGTTCTGATGTCAAATTGAAATCCAAACATAGAGTACAATCTTGGCAAACTCATTAATGTATGCCAAGGTGCAGAGGTGAAGGTAACCATGGCAAGGCTTGTCAGACTGAGGCCGGGTAGCGTTTAAAGGGCCACTTTAGACAAAAATCAGAACTTTGCATTCCAGTCACAGCCAACAGCAAGCTTGTACTTAAAAGCTTTGCTGATCAGGTGTCTCCCTCATGTGTCTTCAATCCAATAATCAAGTCAGACAACCTATGAATTTGACCAATGATAAGCTAAAGAACTGAGGATTTGCGATTAAAAGGACTTGGAAACAACTGATGCAGTATGGCCCCATTCCTTGGAAGAACAGATTTGAAGGATGGCAAAGGTCAGGTATGGACACTACTCCAGTCAGATACTGACAGATCTGGCATTGACTGTACTGTGTGAATGGGCTGCTTATACCTGGAACATTACCACCTCCCTGTCTCCTCATGAACTGCGACCAGGACTGTTGCCTCTCGAGTTTGTGCACCACAGATTCCAGGAACTCGTGCACTGTGGTCACAACTGTGTGGTTAAATTATTAACGCCACATTTGATAAAGGATTGAATTTTGCTGTGTTCAGGCTCTAGACTGTCTGCGTGGCCAGTACAATTGTAGTTACAGGTCACAAGGACAAGGACTACACCTTGCTTTTATTGCCAAGTCGAGTTTAGAATTTAGCTTCCAGGTTCTGTCCTGCTAATGCAGATTCTTTCCAATCCCAGGTTCATGGGGTTTCTTTCTGCTTCTGTGTAAAAATACACCCAAGTGCATGCCTATAACATTAACATACACACATATACGTGAGTATGTATAAGGAAGGATGTGTACATCTGCACACATACCTGTACTGTTCTGACTGAAAGGGAAACTCAAGTGGTGCACTGTTAAGCATGAGGTACCCCTGTGGGTTTTATAAGCGCACGTAGACTGTGCTATGGAGCCAGACACACAGCCTTCATACAGCTTCCACTTTCACATTGATTGGGAACCAGGTCAAAGGCTGCAACACAATATCAGCAAGGGACTCATATCTCTGGTAAAATATCAAAAAAAATTTCCCCCAAAATGTCAGTCTTTCATTGGTCTTTCATTTAGGGAAGTCTGATGGCTGCAAAGGTTTTATATATATATAGTATATATAAATAGCCATCTTTCTTTGTGATGTCACCTTGCAATCATATGATATCTGGCCAGGAATAGGCAGAGCAAAATGAGCAATGCCCAGAAGTCTCAAACAATGCCTGGGGCTAAAGGCTGGAGGGGTCCTGACCATTATCCTGGGCTTCCAGAGGGTGACCACCAGCTTAGATTGCACAGAAAGAGGATGAAAGGGAAAAAACAATACTGACTACAGATCCTTAATACTTACCTAGTTTTGAAAACCAGGTCATTTAATGCTGGGACTCCTGTGATCTGGAGCTCAGTATTTACAGGGAACACACTGCAGTGAAGCAAGTTTATTCACAGGGAGCATCCGAATTCCACATCCCAGAACATAGCCCCAGTCATCCTGCTGTGTGCTTACTGCCTAAGTAACAGCTTGTGGGAAGGATATAGCTTATCACAAGCACATTCTAACTTGTTTAACCACGAAAACCATTCAGGGATCTTTACTGGAATACAAGTTGAACAAACCGTAACTGACTCTGGATTTCCTCTGTCATTAAATATAAAACAAAAGGTTAAGAAGAAACTTAGTCTCAAACTGTTTCTCTTCAGAACTCAACATATATTGGCAAATCAAGTAATACAGGGATGGAGTATATCTGTTTGAAATTGAAGGGTGTGATGTATATTGTGGAGTGTTGCAGTGATTGGGGTTAGGCACATCAGTGTGTTACAGTGATGTACATAAGGATGTTCTGAGGATATGTGTGGGATATGTCATTATTACAATGAGAGGTCTGGGGTTTATCTGAGCATCACAGTGAGGGTGTGGGCTATATGCATCTGCCTTAGAGGCAGTTGTGAGCTATATCAGCATGTGATGCATCTGTGAGAGCTATGGGCTACATCAGTATGCTACAGCTGGGGTTGTAGGGAACATTAATAATCCTGTGAGGGAAGTAGGGAATATTATTGTTACATTTAGGGCTGTGGGATATATTTGAAGGGTCTAATGGAGATGGTGGAATGCATTAGTTACAGTGAGAGGTATGGGATATACCTGTTTAACCACTGAGGCTATATCACAGCGTTGCTTTAAGGGGTGTGATGCATACATCAACATTACAAGGGCTGTGGGATATATCAGTGCAGTGTGTGGGTACACCAAAGGTGTTACATTGAGTACTGTGGGGAATGCAACAAGGACGGTGGTATACATCAGAGTGGAATCAAGAAATCAAAGAGTGTTTCAGTTAGGACATATTGTCTTTCAGACTTCGTGAAGAATGTGGGATATATGTAGTCACAGTGAGAACTGTATCAGAGAGTGGGGTGTGTTATTTCAAGAGCTTTACACACTGTGTTTATCAGAAAGTATTACATGGAGAGTGTATCAGTGAGTGGTAGAGAGGGTGGTGTGGAATATATCACTGTCATATCACAAACCCTTCTGTATATCATTGAAGGTGTGGGGCAATGGAGTATTATGCTGAGCAGCATGGGTTATATCATGGCATTATACTGGAGGAGTGAAATGTGTGAGGTGTATCAATATTTCAGCAAGGGAGTACATTCTCCTTCTTAGACAGTCCCTTGTGGTCAAGGATGACTTGCTTCCACTCAGGTCTGATAAGTAGAAATGTCTGTGTGAGAATATTTTCAGTGTTACACTGAAGGTTAAAGGAGGTGTGCTGTGTATCAGAATGAGGAATGTATTGTGAATCAAAGCAGGTTTCTACTTTTGTAATGTGATTTGGTTAGAGTGTATGAAACTATATAACTTTACACCTTATTTGTGCTAACCTGATAGAAGAGTCTCTTTGAAGGTACAAGATTATAAGATTGAACAAAATGTGCAAATCTTGCTTGCCTTCTCTAGGGGAATTTGTCTGACAGACTGCAGGCTCTGTATTGTAATTTCTGTCTTAAAGATTAGTGGCTACACACTGACACTGTGAAAGATCAATGGTGATATCACACTACACTTCTAACACTGATCAGTATCCAGTGTAGAGTCTGAGTAACTTACAATGACAACCCAGAATCTGAAATACTCATCAGTACTACTACCTGTCCCCCAAGCCCTGCTCTTTATGCAGTTGTTTCCAGGCAGGCAGTTTTCAGACAAGATAATTGATGCTATTGAATTTACAGCACTGAGGTGGTACTTTTTTCTTCCTTCTCCTTCAATCCATTTCTGCTATTCACCACAAGTTCCATCTGTAGTTGCAGCAAGTTCCACATTCTTAAAATTGGTAGAGAGATTTATTCACAGTCTAAAAATCTACCTCAGCCTTAACATTCAACCAAACATTTCTTTTTTAGTCTCAACAAGAATATTTTAAACTGATAAACCAGGTTAAAGAAAATAGGAAAAGGATTTCTTCTCTAAATTGCCTGAGGAATTTTGTCTTCTGACTCTCTCACATGAGAACATTGGAGACTCTAGCTCTGTCCCAAACACTACATGACCTCTCATCTCAGCAAGCTGTACTGCTCGGAAAGGTGTGACAAAAGGTGTGCCAGAGGACGGGCTGAGTGTACTGCAGGCAATACAAAGAGAGGTGGGTTTGCAGGTTGCAAGGAAGACACAAAGAGCTTGCAGAGGATCCTGAATACGACATTCCTGACCAACTGTCCACAATTTATTGTAACTGTAGCTTACAGGATCCTAAGCAGAGTGCAAGAGCAAGGAAGTCACAATGAATCTGGTTTGGCTACAGCTGGGGAGTTGTGTCCAGTTCTGGACATAACACATTTGGGAAAAAAAGCCATAGCTTCAGTGAAAATGCAAAATGTATCCAGATAATTCCAGAGGTATGGCACTTCAGTTTTGTGGAGAGATGAGAGAAGCCGACATTGTTCTCCATGGGATAGGGGAGATTGTGTGGGTTGGGGGTGGGGGGGTGGTCAAGGGATGTATATCAAAACATGGAAGGATATAGACAGGGCATGGAGTGTAACCATCCATCCATGGGCAGAAGGGCCAAGAACCAGAAGGCACAGAAAAGCAGATTGGCAAAAGAAGCAAAGTTGACATGGGAAAATCATTTTCTTTTACAGGGCAAATGGTTAGGAATGCAATCCCAGGCAGATTCAATCACAGCCTTCACAGGAAGCTGAATAAGTACTTGGAAAGAAAGAAAA
Source organism: Pristis pectinata (assembly GCF_009764475.1). Lineage (NCBI taxonomy): Eukaryota > Metazoa > Chordata > Chondrichthyes > Rhinopristiformes > Pristidae > Pristis > Pristis pectinata. The sequence continues at coordinate 13,446,378 of NC_067435.1, read as the reverse complement.
TTTTCAGGGCCATGGGTGAGTTTGGGATGGGGATGGTGGTTAGGCTTAGCTATATTGCTTTTGCACAGAACCAGCACAAACTCAATGGGTCCATGTGGAACCTGTGACACTTTGAATTCCAATATTAGAATTATTCATGAACACCACGTTTATGGTCTCTATATTTAGTTTTCCACATGGGTGGAAACATCTCTAGTTTGACACTTACACATCCCCTTTCAGATCTCTTTATTAGATGAACCCCAGCTCATTCAGTTGTTCATAATCCCATGACATTGTGGTTTCACCATCATTAGTGCCAATCATACAGTCTGGATGGGGGGGTGGGGGGGAGCCTGTGCAGAGGCAGGTCATCTTTGTCGAGGGAGCAACTGGGAATTAACAACTGTCTTAGGCTTTAATTAAATATTAAAATCAGCTTAGGTGGGATAGACTCAAAACATATCTGGCAGCTCATATTGGGCATCTACAAGGTACTGTGGACCATTACCGGTATCAGAAATGTACATCATTACAATCTGTAACCACATGGCCCAGCATATCCCTCACTCCACCATTGCTGTCAAGCCCAGGGGTCGGCCCAAGCTCAGAAGTGCAAATTGGGAGCTGCACCAACCAAACTCTAAAAATAATGAGATGTCAACCTCATGAAGCTGGAACACAACATGTGCTCCAAACAACAAAAACTGCATGCAAGAGACAGGGGTAATCAATCCCACAGTCAATTGCTTCTTGTAGCCTCTCAAGCCGTGAAGTTGTAGTGTTTGATGCAGCCCTTATTTACTGCCAGGTTACTAACCCCTGTTTACTATTGGGGGAGAGGGGCATGCTGAGGGTCTGCGAGAGAAAGCAGGCACAAAATGGTCCCACCTGGTTCTCTGAAGACTCTTTGATCCGAGGAGGTTCCAAACACAACCAACCTTCAGCCTCTTTTGATGTCTTAGGAAACAGGCAATACTAGTGGAAGCTGGACTGGTATGTGCAGTGGATGCCTTATGACTGTGTGAATATTTGACACAAACATATACAGAAACAGAGCCCCTAGCTCCATGAACACTACTTTGTTATTCCTTATTTTGCACTATTTATTTATTTTGTGATTTATAGTAATTCTATGTCTTTGTAGGTACTGCTGCCGCAAAGCAACAAATTTCACAACATACAAGTCAGTGATAATAAACCTGATTCTGATTCCTATCATCCAATGATGGCAGGGCCCAGCATATCAGTGCCAGGGATGAGGCTGAAGCATTTGCAACTATGATCAGCCAGAAGTCTGGGTGGATAGAGACAAAAGAGACTGCAGATGCTGGAATCTGGAACAACACACAATCTGCTGGAGGAACTCTGCATGTCAAGCAGCATCTGTGGGAGGAAAGGAAATGTCTGCATTTCAGGTTGAAACCCTGCATCAGATCTGAGTTGATGAACCATCTCTGGTTCCTCCTGAGCCCCCGTCACAGAATTTTATCTTCAGCCAATTCATTTTACTCTACATAATATCAAGAAATAACTGAGAACATAGTTGGTGGCATGTTTGGTGTTGCTCTTAGAGCTGCTGCCTCACAGCTTCAGCCCCTAGTGTGTAGTGAGTGGGAAAACATGGGAAGAGTTGTTGAGAATATGGGAAGGATTAAAAAAAAATGGGATTTGTGTAAATGAATGCTTGATAGTTGATGCAGTCTCAGTGGGCTGAAGGGTTTCTTTCTGTGTTGTATGCCTCTATGAACACAGGATACAGCAAATGATATGAGACTGGACAAAATCCTAGCTATGGGACAGAAGACCTGTGCTCTAGAAATAGCTGCCTCTCTAACCAAGTTGTAGGAGTACAGTTACAATAAAATGTGGACAATTGGTCAGGAAAGCCATATTCATAAAAAGGACAAATGCAACCCAACTATTTTCCACAAATTGATTCTTTACTTATTCATTAGCAAAGTGATGGAAGTTATCAAGTGTTATGAATTTGCACCTGTCACCTATGCCCAGAACTAATTGGCTCCAGACTTAATCATAGCCCTGTCCAAACTTGTGACTGCCCAGTCTTTATTTTAGACCCTCCTTCCATCATGAGATCAGAAATATAGAAGTTTGCACGATATTCAGTTCCATTCACAACTCCTCAGGAAATGAAGCAGTCCATGCCCACATGCAGCAACACCTAGACAACATTCAGGCACTGGCTGATAAGTGGCAAGTAACATGCCTGCCACAAAAATGTCAGGCAATGACCACCAGAGAGTCTAACCTTATACCCATGACATTCAATGGCATTATCATTGCTGAGTTCTGGAGGTCACAATTGACCACAAGCTCAAGTGGACCAGCTACATAAATACTGTGGCAGCAAATGGAGCTCACTGGCTAGGTATCCTGCAGCAAGTAACTCACTTCCTAACATCCCAAAGCATTTCCACCATCACCATCTACAAGTCTCTGGTAATGGAATACTATCCACTAGCCTAGATAAGTGCAGCTCCAACAACATTCAAGGAGAACAAAGCAGCCTACTTGATCAGCATCCGATACACCACATGAAATGTTTTCTCCTTCTGTCACCAGTGCAGTATGTTTGCAATACAAAGTGCAACGTAGTTACTCACCTAGACTACTGTGACAACACCAGCCAAACACAGAACCTGTACCAAGGACAAGAACGGCAAGTGCATTGGAATTCTATCATCAGCAGGTTCTCCTCTTAATCACATACTATCCTGTCTTGGAAAAACTCCACCACTGTCCCTGGGTCTAAATTCTGGAAGTCCTTACCCAGCAGTATTGTGGGAGCATGGAAATGGAATAAATTAGAAAGGTGCTTTCCTGACCACTGTGACTAGAAACAACTGTCAACACATTCAGTGTAACATAGTGCCCAGCGCTCTTCTGTAACACATACTCCATACTCCTCATGGTAACACTGATATATCCTGCACCCCTTGTAACATCTATGAGAACGATTCAGGTCACAGGAGTAGGCCACCAGGCCCCTTCAGCCTGCCCCACCGTTCAATGTGATCACAGGAGATCGATGCTGGCCTCAACTCCTCTCCTGTGCCAGTTCCCAAAACCCTCAATTCCTCAAGCTTTCAAATATTTATCCAAGTGCTCCTTAAATATGATCTGGCCTTCACCACCCTTGGGGGCAGAGAATTCCAGAGAATCACTACCCTCTTAGAGAAGATTTTTTTTATATATACACACCTCAGCTTCAAATGGCTGGTCCATTATTTTACAGTTATGTCCCCTGTTTGTGACTCTCTCCCACTTGTGAAGGTGTCTCAACATCTACCCAAGTCCCCTTAGGAACTTGTTTGAATAAGGTCACCCCTCATTCTTCTAAATACAGACCCAAACTGTCTAGCCTCTCTTGACAGGACAACCTTCTCATCCCAAGAATCAGCCTTGAGGATCTCCTTTGGCCTCTAATCCTACTATAACATTTTAAAAGTAAGGGCACCAAAACTGTGCACAGTATTCCAGGTGTGGCCTCACCCACACCCTGTACAATTGTAACAAAACTTTCTTAAACTCCAGCCGCTTTGAAATAAAGGCCAACGTACCATTTCCCTTCTCCACTACTTATTGGACCTGACTGCTAGCTTTTTGTGATTCATGCACTTAGAACACCTAGATCCCTCTGAACTTCACTCATTTGCAGTCTCTCTGTTTAGAAAATAATTCAACTTTTGATTCCTCTTACTGAATTGCATGATCTTACACTTACCCTCATTAAACCCCATTTGCCAGGTTTTCACCTAATCACTCAATTTATCAATATCCCATTGTAGAATCACAATGGTCTCTTCACAATATGCCCTCCCACCTATTTTCAAATCATGGGCAAACCTGGAAATTTTGCAATTCATTCCCTCCTACATTCATTATTGGACAAGACCAAATTTGACCAAAAACCTTATGCTTAACATGATTTTAAAATCAACTTTTTAAGGTCTCGCTGAAAACAGTTTCAGTTCTGTTGAAGCTATTCTTTTTTTTCACAGATAAGAAGTGAGACAGTTAGCTGGCTTTAGGAATTTCTTGCCTGAACAAACAAAAGACAGAACAACTTCACCCAATTGCCCACGCACCATACGGACATTACAGTCATCAAGGACAGCAATAAACTATACACAAGGGCAGATAAGGTGGCCTTTTGGAGCTCAATAGTTGTGAACATCAAGCAAGTGACTGATAAACAGTCCTGAGAACTTCACATTGACTGAAAGATCATCCTGAGAACCTAAAATCTTGGTCATGGCCCCATCTACACCCAAATATGGATGAGGTTCCTCATGCTTGGACGAGGAACCTGGACAATACTGGATATGTGTCAACTGTTATCTACACAGAATGCTTTTTGCAAAAGTACCATGGGTGGTTGGTCACCCATACATTTTCTGAGCTAAGCATTGCTCACGATCACTAGCTGTTCCGCAGCAAGTTTCTGGTGCATATTCTGTTTGCTCAGCAGTATTTCTTGCCAATACATTTAGCATCAGATTGAGCAGAACTGTGTGTGTGTGTAATCTGTTCTCAGTCAACCTCTACTAAGGTGTTTCAGAGGGATTACTAGGGTAATGGGCTAATAGGTAATAGGTAATAATAGGGTAATAGGTAAATCACTCCTCAAATAAGCAGTAGGAGAATCAGGGGAGAATTGATGGGCATGAGAGAGAGAAAAGGTTACACGGAAATAAGTGGGAAAATGGTTCTGAGCACCAGTATGGACTCAATGTGCCAAAATAACACCCTTCTAAGTAAATAATAAATAAAATGTAATAGTGGGGACCAATTTAACCGTTCAGTGCAATGTTCCTATATACCCGTCACTGGAACTATTCTGATGTACCCCACTCCTTTCATTCTATCAAAACGCTCAGTCCTCAATGTTTCAGTAGTGAAGGCTTCTGGAGAATAGTCTAGTGACATTTTCTAGACCCAGCCATAGAAAAATCAGCTTGAGTAATATGCAGAGGCATATTGGAAGCATAGCTTTTTCAGTAAGTAGATTACTGAGAAGCAGGAGTCAGGGTTTGAAGCATTAAAGGCCAGATGTAAGTTAGATATCAGAGGTGGCTGTTTCACCCTGAATATTTGAGCACTGGAATAAGCCAGTGTCTCATGCAGAGAGCACTGATTGGCCTGCACAGTTCCTTCAAGTGTGAGCTCTGCCACAGGTCACCTTGTAGTAAAGGACATCAGTTCTAGAGGGATGGATGAGGGAAGGTGAGTCATGGCTTCTCCCAAGTACAAGTCTCTTTCTGAAACCAAAGGTTTCTTTTATGTATTAATCTACTAATTTATCAAACACAATAATGTTGTACAGTCAACATATGATCATATGTGACCATATCCAGGACATGAAACTTCCCCCTATAAGTCTTCAAATTATGGCCAATTTCATCTTTTAGCACTGTGTAGCCGAATTCTTCCACCTGTCTCCATTCTCACCATCAACACACCGACCCCAAAGCACTTAGCTCTTGGTCAACCTCCACACAGGAGTTTCAGGGCGTCCACAGGGATTGTTAGGTTAATTACTCCTGTGACCTCACCTCCTCCCTGATCCCATTTCTTAGCCTCTGCCTTCAATCTCCTGTATATCTACCCTCTTCATTCCAATCTCAGTTGGGACCTTCAGGAACCATTTTCCCTTATCTGGAACAATCTATCTGGTTTACTGCTGCTCCCCATTTGCCCCAAACCTTCCTTAAACCTCCTGTCCCTGCTGTGTTGGGCCTGGAGTCCATGGCCCTGCAGATACGGTGCTGTAATGTTCAATGACAATTTGTAGCACTGTTAATGTAGCAAAATGCCCCAGCGTACTTCTGGTCAAGGTGGTGGGTTTAAAGGAGCATCTGAAAGGATTGCAACTGGAGGTGGGGAGGTTTGCTCATAGAATTCCAGAACTCAGGGCCTCCGCAGCAGATTATATCAAAGGTCACAAATGGAGAAGTACAGAGGTGATCCAAGTCAATGGACTCGGGTGATTATTTGTAATGCCCAATCCATTTATGTTTTGGACTCTTGCCATGTTCTGATCACTACTATGCAGTGGAAGACACCTGTCTACTGAATGGACAGGAGCCAGTGTAATCCAACACGATCATGGGCTAACTTCTGCCTAATGTTATAGTATAGCCACCTACTGGTTACAGCAGCACAACGTTATCAACCCACCCCCATCTCAAGACTCCTCGAGTTTCAACAGCTCACTAATACACAGCTCATCGCTGACCATACAGGGTCACCTAAACTTGGCCCCTTCTGCAGCATGGCACTCCCTTGGCGCCGCCCCTCCTACAGTGCGACGCTCCCTCCGGCAATGCCCCTCCGCCAGTGGCGCTCCCTCGGTACAGGACGATAATGGACCCAAATCTCACGAATGGGGTTTAAATCCACATATGTGCAACACTCATCTTGTTTCACTCCACAGGCAATTTAAGGAAAAATCCACAGGGCTCTGGGGAAACGAGCTGGCAATGGAACTGATGACGGAACTTTAAGAAAAGCCAGATGTGCTGAATCGCTCTTTGATTGTACTCCATCCCCTAGAACTGCAGCCGAGCCCTCCCCTTCTTGTGGGGCCCTCGTCTGCGCTCGTTTTACTCTACTTGTTTCCACCCTCTTTGGCCAAATGCTGAGAGGGGAGAAGTCGTTCGGCCCCTCCCGCCCATTCTACCTCTCAATGAGACAGCCTGATCTGTGACCCAACTGCACGAATTTATCTTTGTCAAATATCCGTTAGTAACTAGGGTTAACGAAAATCTCTCAATCTCAGATTGAATATTAACCACCTCGACAGGACTGGGCGTGGAAGCATTTCCAAACCTGAATGCCTGGCTGTAATATTTTGCCCTCTCCCCAGTGCCAGGGTCATCAGCTGGTGGGAACAGTTTCTTTCCGTCTATCCTATCGGTCCGCCTTGATATCTCGGAACCTTGAACCAAATCACTTTACAGTAACTGCAAGGAATACACTCCTTTTGTTTCGGGTTAACTCCCAGAGCCCGAATTCTCACCGAGATCCCTTGCCGCTCTCAATCTAATGCCCCAAGTATTTTATCTCAATTCCTACCGAGCAATCATCTCGAAGTCTCCCCAGCTCTCACTGCATTCTTCACAGTGGGTGCGGGTTGTTCAGACAATCCGTGCCCAAAGCAACAGCGACTGAAACCGACGGTCAATCGGGAGGGAGGGAGGGAGAGAGAGAGAGAGAGAAGCGATGATCCCCGATTAAGTCCCTTCCACCGAGCATCTCTGGGCGAACCCGTCTCCCGAAGCCGCTGAACTAACTCCACGCTGACATCTTACCACCTCGACAGATTGCCCAAAAAACGCGATTCATTCGAGCTGCCGCCTGTGAGCTGTTAATAACGACCGGCTCTAAACTGTCAGAAGCAAAGGCTTGCTTTGGTGAAATATTCCTCAATCATTAAGTGCGCCAGTTAAACATTACTACCTCCCTTCAACGCAAACCTTTTGGAATGTTTCAACTGCGGACAATAAAGTGGCGTTAGGAGTCACCGCTGATCTCAGGGGCGGAGAGGGAAGGTTGTCAGTATAATTAGGACGAACTCGGAGGCGGTCACTGACAGAGACTGAACAAAGTTTCTTACCATGGACCGACTCAGGCGCTCGGCACTGGACCCCCAGCTGGATTCATTGAGACCTCTCGCTACCCGGAGCCGCTTCGGTCGAAGTCCGCCCAGAACACTCCCCGAAGGCAGCTTGTCAGAGGGGGTCTTGGCTGGGAGAGGGGGGTTTGTGGATTATCACTGATATCGGGTGTCGGCGGAGTAAATCAGGGCGGTCTCGCTGCCTAACTCACGTCCGTGGGATTGGACAGACCGACCTGCGGGGGAGGAGAGCGGGGGAGGGAGGCAGCTCCACTCACTGACTACAACTGGCTGTCGTTGCCTTAACTTAACGTCTGCCGGCAGCTTCCCCATCACGCGCTCCTCCCACACTAACCCTCACCTGTGACTTCTGCCACCTTCACCCCGCCGCGTCTCCACTCCGCAAACCTTCTCTTCCCCACTAACCCCCTCACTCTCCTCCCACCATCCCACTCCCCACCATCCCTTCCAGAACCATGAATGATCCCACCCCTCTCCAAATCTCACTCCTCCTTTACACTCCCACCCGAGCCCCTCTCCACCCGTCTCATTCACCTCTTTCCCCTGGCCACTTTTCTCACCCCCTTGCCCCAGCCTTTCTCCTCCTCAACTCAACCCAGCACCTCCCTTGACCTGACCCGCTTCCTCCACCCTTGTTCCTTCCTCTGTCACAGCAGGTCACGGCTGAAATTGGAAAGGCTGCCGAGACAGTCCATGAGCTCCTGGCAACTTAATGTGTCCGTCTCAGTGACTTCTCCTTCAACCCTCCCCTGTCCCCCCGCAGCAACACTGGGATGTCCATGCCATCAAACCACAAAACCTAACCTTGCCCACCCACACACATCTGCAGCATGGCTACCCCCACTCTGGTCCCCATGCTCTTCCATCAGCCTGGGGCATGAAGCCACTAGCCCCTGTCCTGGGGAACTGGCACACAAGAGGAGTTGAGGCCAGCATAGATCAGCCATGATCATCCTGGATAGCAGGACAGGCTTGAAGACTGAGTGGCCTATTCGTGCTCCTATTTTCTTGTGTTCTTGTACATGGGTGCTGACTGACCCACGGTGTATTTCCAGCATTTTAACTTTAACTGCAGGGAATATTGTGTTGGCCTTGGTCACCAGACTGTAAGCTGGAAAGAGCACAGAAAGTATTTATGAGGATTTTGCCAGGACTCAAGAGACTGGGTTACAGGGAGAGGTTGGGCAGGCTGGGATTTCATTCCTTGGAGTGCAGGAGGCTGAGGGATGATCTTATGGAGATGTATAAAATCATGAGGAGCATAGATAGGGTGAATGCACAGTTTTTCCCCCCCAAAATTGGGGAATCAAGAACTGGAGGGCATAGGTTTAAGGTGAGAGGGAAAGATTTAATAGGAACATGAGGGGCAACCTTTCCACACAGAGGGTGGTCAGTATATGGAGCTGCCAGTGGAAGTGGTTGAGGCAGGTAAAAATAACATTTAAAGACATTGGACAGGTACATGGATCGTAAAGATTTAGAGGATACACGTCAAATGTGGGCAGATGGGACTAGCTTAGATAGGCATCTTGGGTCAGCATGGATGAGTTGGGCTGATGGGCCTGATTCCATGCTGTATAACTATGACAATGGAGTACTCCCCTTAGAAAGATTTTTAAGAACATGTATATCCAGAGTCTATTTCCGTGCCATTTCCATTCCAGACTGGAGTTTAATTGTTTATATTTAAATGTTTACAAGACACAACATTGGTGTTGCATTACATGAATATACAACTTCTATTTATTTATATGAATTAACCCAAGCTATCAATAACATTTCTCAATTAATTAGACCATCTTGTTCCATTTTGAGACATTTATGTCGAATTATAGGATGAACAATATCCATCCAGTTCCCAGGCCTCGGTCTGTGCAGCTTCCCATCATAGAACAGACCAGCAAATGGTTCAGCCTCTTAATTTCCCCCCCTCCCAACCTCTCTTGCTCACTCTTAAAGGGACAGCCTGTCCTTAAAATGGTCTGCAACTCTGACTAGCAGTGATGGAGATAGGATTAATGGAGGAGATTTTGTTGCATATACTATATTGATTTCCCAGTACCTACCTACCTCCTACCCACCTCTTGCCCATGTTGTGTAATAGTCTATGTGCCTTGATTGTTTTGTTGGCTTGAATAAACTAATTAAAATAGAAATGATCTGAATGAGGGATCTTCAGACTTAATTACAGCAACCAGTATGAGAAACACGGAAAAGAAAAACTGGAACAGTGCTAAAAACACCCAGGTCAGTCAGCATCAGTTGAGACAGACAATAAGAATCTGACAGAGTCTACTGTCCCAAACATTTCCAGGGTGGGTACAACACAGATTAGATACAGAGTAAAGCTCCCTCATCACCATCCTGTCAAACACTCCCATGACAGGTTCTCAGTCTACTGATTGAGGAGGGTGGTCAGTCACTGGTGTACATCCCAGTTGATGACACTGCCTTTGGACCCTGCAGAGATATCTATACATTGAGCATCCTCCCACAGTGACGTATTCTTCTTGCCTGGGGCACTGCCTTCAGGGTGATGTGCAGCTCCCACTGGAGAGCATCAGACGTGCTGCTCTGCCAGGACCTTTCCCAGGACTTTTTAAACCAGATCTTTTTAAACCAGATCTTTTACTAGGATCTTTCCAGAGTCTGGGACGTGGTTGCCTCCAGTCAGAGTGTTCCCCTGGTAGTGGGGGGGGGGGGGGGGGGGGGGGTGCTTTGTCTGTCAGGGCAGCCAGACAAAGGGATTGATCAGATGGTGGAGGAGCAAGCTGATGGCACTGGAGCTCATGGCTGAAACATCTGGCCGTCGAGAGGGTTTATGGGTGTGGGGCAACCTCTGCCAAGCTGATGGCCTCAATATCAATTTATCTAACTTCCAGTAACCCCTCCCCTATTCCCCCCCATTTTGTGGCCCCTCACCCCTTCTCTTTTCCCTTCCCCCGCCCTCATGACTTGCCCATCTATTCCCCACCTCCTGCCCTTTATTTCATGGTCTACTGCCCTCTCCTATTGATTCCTTCTGAAGCCCTTTGCCTCTTCTACTTATCACACCTCAGCTGCTTACATCACCCCCTTTCATCTGCCCTCCCCACCCACCTACCTTCCCCCCCCCCCCCCTCACCTGGACTCACCTATCACCTGCCTGCATGTGCTCCTCCCCCTCCCCCAACTTTCTTATCCCGGCTTCACCCCTCTTCTTTTCCAGTCCTGGTGAAGGGTTTTGACCCAAAACATCAACTGTTTATTTCCCTCCACAGAATCTACTCAGTTTCTCTAGCACTGAGTGTGTTGCTCCAGATTCCAGCATCTGCAGAACCTCTTGTCTTTGCCAAGCTGACCCCTGCTTGGCCAGAATTGCTAATTGAACCCAGGTCCCAAATTCTCCTTAGGAGCTGGTCCTGCACAGCATGAGCTGCCTCTGTGCTGTTCCACAAGGTGTGGAGGTATTTTCCATATGGGCTGCCCTGCATATGCTCCACTTCCTCACCCTTGCCTGCAGTTTGGACATGTCATGTTGTCCATTCTGCCATCCAGCAGCAAGGGGGTTCCCCAGTGGAGGTTTCTCTATGCAGGAGTCCTTCCCCTTTACATCAGTGATCTGGGATGAAGAGTGTTACACAAAGAGGCCTGGAGGAGTCTGTGTTCCATGTATACATGAAGTGTGCAAGGTTGCTGCCCCTGTTTGAGTATTTGAAGGGGCTGCTCTTGAGCTCCAGTTGCACTTCTGCCCCAGTCTCCTAATCTTTGGGCACCTGAGATGGAAGGGGAAGGAGAGGACCTCCTCATCAGCCAGCTCCTGGTCATTCATAGGTGCAGGTAGAAGGCTGGGTAGGGTTCCACTCATGCCAAATGCCTGACCCTCTTCCAAGGATTCATTTGAGTCCAGGTGTCCTTGGAGAGAGAGCATGTGGTCTCCAATGGCTCTCTAGAGTCCTTCCAGGACCAGTGGATGCCACAGGTGCTGTAGTACATCTGGACAGGAATGGCAATGTTTTAATCTAAAGATGCAAGTTTGCAAAAACAATTAAAACAATGCAAATATTATAAATATGTTAATAAAATTTTTATAAAAGTGGGTTAGACAAAGTAAAACTCCCTCTTCATTGTTTTCAAACACTCCCAGGCAGATACAACATGGGTTGGACACAGTAAAGCTCCATCAGCACCATCCTGTCAAACACTCCAGTGTCAGGTTCTGAGTCTACTGGTTGAGGAGTGTGGTCCATCACTGGTGTGCATCTGAACCAAACTGGCAACTCTCTGCCTTCAGACCCTGCAGAGATACCTGTACCTTAAGCATCCTCCTGGATGGAGTGCCTGGTGATATATTGTTCCACCAGGGGCACTACCTTCAGGACGACAGCTCCCAGTGGCAAGCATCAGCCACACAGCTCTGCAGGAGTTACCTGACTTTCACCAGGACAGTCTCTTCCAGTCAGCTTGTCACTGGCAGAGGGAGGTGCTCGGGCTGCCCAGGTGGCCGGATGAAGGGATAGACTAGATGGAGGAGCAAGCTTCATGCCACTGGAGTTTGTGGCCAAAGCCTCTGGCCATCCCATTGCAATGGGTGTCGAGGGTTTGAGAGTATGGGGCAATCCCAGCTGAGCTGATCCCTGCTCAGCAGGAATTGCTCATTGGACCCAGGCCATGAAACCCTCCTCAGGAGCTGGTCCTGTAGAACGTCATTGGTCTGCTCTTGGCCCTGGCCAAGGTAGCCATTCACAGGTCCAGACAGCAGGCTGTAGAGGATAAGCCCCACCTACCCCTGGCCCCTCTTCTGAGGATATGTCAGTGGCCAGGTGTCCCTGGAGAGAGCCCAGGTGTCCACTGGCTGTCTGGAGATCTCAGGACTGCTAAGCACTAATGGGACTGGAGTGTATCCTGGAGAAGGATGGCAATGTTTTAATGTAACAATGATTTAAATGTTGTAAATGGTAATAAACTTTTTCTAAAAACAAATGGGTTGGATGTCTGTAAAACTCATCACTGTCCTGTCATCCAGTCCAACACTCCCAGGCATGTACAACATGGAGTAAAGCTCCCTCACCACTGTCCTGTCAAACACTCCCAGGAAAGGGATGGAGGGAAAATAAAGCTCCATCTACTCTATCCCATCTCACACTCCAGGGACAGTACAGGTTAGGTGGTGTCCAGGGGAAATAAGTTTTGTTTGTGCACCAGAAGTTGTGCCAGGGTAGCTCTGAGTGACCCATCCTCCAAACAGATGGAAAAGACTGCTTCAGGTTCTCTTGAGACAGCTTATTCACAGCCATTCTAATGGAAGCCAATGCTCTTTTCCCCTACACCCATTACCTCCCTTAAATTTACCCACAAAAACCCACATTATGATTTATGGAGGCCCAATTGGAAATGCTGGGCTTTGAACTGGGGATGGACTTAGCTCTTACAGCCCACCATGGTCCATGTTCCCAGGTGGTAGAGCTCTGAAAGCTGTGTCCACTCTGCTGGTCTGTCACCATTTAAAGACATTACTTTAAGCTTAGAGAACATAGAATACTACAGCAGAGTACAGGCCCTTTTGACCTACAATGTTGTGCCAACATTTTATCCTGCTCTAAGATCTAAACCTTCCCACCCACATAACCTCTCCATTTCTCTATCATTCATGTGTCTATCTAAGAGTGTCTTAAATGTCCCCAATGTATCTGCCCTCATATGCAGATTTGTGGGGGCAGATACATTAGGGACATTTAAGAGACTTAGATAGGTAGTGTTCCACACACCCACCACTAAAAAAATTACCCCTGACATCCCCCTTAGACCTTCCTACAATCACTTTAAAATTATGTCCTCTCATATTAGCCATTGTCACCCTGGGAAAGTCTGAGTGTCCACTCAATCTATGCCTCTTATCTTGTACACCTCTATCAAGTCACCTCTCATCCTCTTCTCCAAAGAGAAAAGCCCGAGCTCACTCAACCAATCCTCATAAGACATGCTCTCCAATCCAGGCAACATCCTGGCAAATCTCCTCTGCACCCTCTAAAGCCTCCACATCCTTCCTATAATGAGGTGACCAGAACTGAACAATACTCCAAGTGTGGTCTAACCAGAGTTCTACAGCTACAACATCACCTTGTGGCTCTTGAATTCAATACCCTGACTAATGAAGGCCCACACTCCATATGCCTTCTTAACAACCCTATCAACCTACACAGCAACTTTGAGGGATCTATCGACATGGACCCCAAGATCCCTCTGTTCTTCCACGCTGCTAAGAGTCCTGCAATTAACCTTGTATTCTGCCTTCAAATTCAATCTCCTGAAGTGTATAACTTCACAATTACCTGGGTTGCACTCCATCTGCCACTTCTCAGCCCAGCTCTGCATTCTATCAATATCCTGTTGTAATCTGCAGCAACCTTCTACACTATCCACAACACCACCAACCTTTATCATCAGCAAACTTACTAACCCACCCTTCCACATCCTCATCCAAGTCACTTCTAAAAATCAAAGAGCAAGGATCCCAGAACAGATCCCTGCAGAACACCACTGGTCACTGACCTCCAGGCAGAAGGTTCCATCTACCACCACCCTGTCTTCTAAGGGTGAGCCAATTCTGAATCCACACAGCCAAGTTTCCCTGGATCCCATGCCTCCAGACTTTCTCAATAAGCCTGCCACGAGGAACCTTATCAAATGCCTTACTAAAATTCATGTACACCACATCCACTGCTCTACCTTCGTCAATATGCTTTGTCACATCCTCAAAGAATTCAATCAGGCTTGAGGCACAACCTGCCCCTCACAAAGCCATGACTGTCCCCAATCAGCCTATGAGTCACTAAATGCCCATAAATCTGTCTCTAAGAATCTTCTCTAGTAATTTGCCCACCACTGAAGACTTACTAGTCTGCAATTTCCAGGGTTATCCCTACTCCCTTTCTTAAAAGGAGGAATATTTGCCACCCTCCAATCACCCTACTCTTGTGGCCAGTGAGGACGCAAAGATGATCACCAAGGCGAGCAATCTCTTCCCTTGCTTCCCGTAATAACTCCAGTCCCAGTGACTCATCTATCCTAATGTTTTTCAAAAGTTCCAGCACATCCTCTTTCCTCACGTCAACATGTTCTGGCACATGAGCCTGTCGTACACCATCCTCACAGACGGCAAGGTCTCTGGTGAATACTGAAGCAAAGTATTCATTAAGGACCTCCCCTACCTCTTCCAACTCCAGGCACACATTTCCTCTTATCCCTGATCAGTCCCACCCTCACTAGTCATCCTCCTATTCTTCACATATAGAACACCTTGAGGATTTCCTTGATCCAACTCACAAGGACTTCTCATACCCCCTTCTAGCTCTCCCAAGTCCATTCTTAAGCTCCCTCCTGGGCTACCTTGTAACTCTCCAGAGCCCTGTCTGATCCATGCTCTCTAAACCTCAGGAAAGTCTTTCTTCTCCTCTTGACAAGATATTCTACGTCTTGTGTCAACCACAGTTCCTTCACTCTACCATCCTTGCCCTGCCTCAATGGGACAAACCTATCCAGAGCCCCCATGCAAGTACTCCTAAATAACCTTTCACATTTCTGCTGTGCACTTCCCCAAGAACATCTGTTCCCAATTTACATTCCCAAGTTTCTGCCTAATAGCATCATAATTCCCCCTTCCCCAGTTAAATACTTTCCCATATTGTCTGCTCCTATCCCTCTCCAAGGCTATGGTAAAGGAGAAAGAGTCATGGTCACTGTCTCCAAAATGCTCTCCCACTGAGAGATCTGAAACCTGATCGGGCTCATTGCCTAGTACCAGGTCCAGTATGGCCTCTCCTCTAGTCAGCCTGTCCACATACTGTGTCAGGAATCCTTCCTGGACACCTACAAACTCTGTCCCATCTACCCCCTTTATGCTGAGGAGGTGCCAATTAATATTAGGAAAGTTGAAATCACCATGACAACAACCCTGTTATTTTTGCCCCTCTCCAAAATCTGCCTCCTGATCTGCTCCCCTCAACATCTCTGCTGCTATTGGGGGGTCTGTAGCATATTCCCAATAGAGTGATTGCTCCCTTCCTGTTTTGACTTCCACCCACACTGACTCAGTGGACAATCCCTCCAGGACATCCTCCCTTTCTACAGCTGTGACACTATCCCTGATCAGCAAAGCCACTCCCCAACTCTCACCTCCATCCCTGTCCCTTTTGATAACATCTAAACCCCAAAATATCCAGCAGCCATTCCTGTCCCTGTAATGGCCACCACATCATAGTTCCACATACTTGTTCCTGATACTTCACATTAAAGTAGACACACTTCAGCCCATCCAACCAGCTGCAATTTTGCCCTTTCAACTGCCTATCCTTCCTCAGTCTTTCTGCACTCTGCATCTACTTGTACACTAAATGCACCAACCTCTGACCTATCACTCTGGTTCCCAGCCCCCTGCCAAACTAATTTAAACCCTCCCAACAGTTCTAGCAAACCTGCCCACAAGAATATTGGTCCCCCTCCAGTTCAGGTGTAACCCATCACTTTTGTACAGGTCATACCTTCCCCAGACAAGATCCCAATGATCAACAAATCTGAAACCCTGCCCCAATTTCTCAGCCACACATTCATCTGCCAAATCATCCTATTCTTACCCTCACTGGCACATGCAGCAATCCAGAGATCACTACCCTTGAGGTCCTGCTTTTCAGCTTCCTACTTAATTCTCTATATTCCCTCTTCAGGACCTCATCTCTTTTCCTACCTATATCATTGGTACCAATACCTACCACAACCTCTGGCTGTTCACCCTCCCCCTTCAGAATGCCATGGGCCTAATCGGAGACATCCCTGACCCTAGCATCATGGAGGCAATATACTATCCAGGAGTCTCTTCCACATCCACAGAATCTCCTGTCTGCCCCCCTTGCTATGGAATCCCCTATTGCTACCACTCTCCTCCCCCCTTCCCTACTGCACCACACAACCAGGCTCAGTGCCAGAGATGTGGTCACTGCAGCTTTCCTCAGGTAGGTCATTTCCCCCCCAACAGTATCCAAAGCAGTATACCTGTTATTGAGGGGAACAGCCACAGGTGTACTCTGCACTACCTGCTTATTCTCAGTCCTTCTCCCAACAGTCACCCAGCTACCCACCTCCTGCAGCTTCAGAGTGACTGCCTCCCTGTAGCTCTTGTCAATGTACTCCTCAGTATTTCATAGGAGCCAAAGGTCATCCAGCTGCAGCACCAGTACCCTAATACAGTCTGTAAGGAGCTGCAGTTGGATGCACCTCATGCAGATGTATTTATCAGGGAGACTGGATGTCTCCCAGAACTCCCATAGCTGACAGGCTGAACACACCACTGACCCTGGAGCCATTCTCACTACTCTGTTCTGGCACTTAAGGAAACACCAAATCAAAGAAAGAAAAGAACTTACCAGAGACTTACCGTCACCTCCTCTCACCAAAGCCCCAGCTCCCCGCCACACCTCACCAAAGCCCCAGCTCCCCGCCACACCACACCACCCAAACTATAGCTACTCCACTTATATTTGCCTTACCTTTATTTGCTGCTGTTAATATGCCAATCAACTGGTAATAATTTGCAAATGTGCCTTGTTTAGACTCTTGCAAGGTGAAACTCACAAGCTCAGGCTCAGGCAAGCTTGTGATGAAGAGCTAGGGTGTGGAGGGAGAGGGAGAGGGTGATTAAAGAAATGGTTTAAAAAAAACATTTACAAGATATTTTGATAAGTACATGTATAGGAGGGGTTTAGAGGGAACAACAAACAATCTGCTGGAGGAACTCAGCAGGTTGACCAGCAGCTGTGGGAGGAAAGAAATTGTTGACGTTTCAGGTCATAACCCTGCACTAGGACAATTCAGGGTTTGTGTTTGGACCCTCCAAACTTGGGGTTTAGAAGGATATGGGACAAAAGTAGGCAAAGGAGTCTAGCCTATTGGGCACCATGGTCGGCATAGACAAGTTGGGCCGAAGGGCCTGTTTCCATGCTGTATTACTCTATGACTATGAGCAGGGCATCGAACATAGAAGTTGGGATGTTATGTTGTGGTTGTACAAGATGTTGGCAACTCTTGGAATATTGTGTTTAGTTTTGGTCACCTTGCTACAGGAAAGCTGCTGTTAAGCTGGAAAGAATGCAGAAAATCTTTACGAAGATGTTGCCAGGACTCGCTGGACTGAGTCATAGAGAGAGGTTGAACAAGTTGGGACTTTCTTCATTGGAGCGAGGGAAAATGAGGGGTGATCTTAGAAAGTTACATAAAATCATGAGAGGCATAGATAGGGTGAGTGCACACAGTCTTTTTCCCTGCATTGGGGAATCAAGAACTAGACAGCATAGGTTTAAGGTGGGAGGGGAGAGGTTGAATAGGAACCTGAGGGACAATTTTTCACCCAGAGGGTGGTCGGTATATGGAATGAGCTGCCATTCCCCTGAAGGGCCTGAAGGGCAATTCCCCTGAGAGTAGGCTTTCCCCCAGATCCTATGTATAGTTGCCCTCCCACCCCCACCACCCAGGCTATTGCAGAAAACTTAGAGGAGCACATGGGGCTCCTGGGGAGGCACTGTGTTCTGGCACTTTGACAACCAGCTGGTTTCAGCTGGATTGACTGGAGAAGGAAACAGGGCAGTCATGGTCCCAGTCCCAAAGAGGAATTATCTCCACTTTTTAAGAAACTAGAGCCCAGTCTCCATTCTCAGCATAGATTACAGGATCCTTGTCTACTCAACTGGGTACTTCTATGTCTGATGTCATTTTATACTTCTTGTCCCTGGAGAGGGAGTGCACAGTGTGACATTGGTTTTCTGTGACAGGCAGGCACCACAGGGGCTGGAGTTCATTTTATCTCAGAGGTCTGAGTTTTAATCTAAATTGTTTTTTTTTCTTTATTGTTTAATAAAGAGACATATTAGATATAAAACTCCCTCTACACTGTCACATCAAATATTTCCAAAGTAGGGACGTGGTTCCTATAACAAAATGATATATTCTGAGCACAATGCCTCTGGTATATTTTGGACGAAAGGAAGTCATTGCCTCAGGAGCTTAGGGATAAAGGGCCTCCAAATTGGGATCTTGGACTGAAATCCTGTTTTGCTATTAGGTTTTACCTCAGGTAGCTTCATAGCACATCTGGTTGGTTAACCCGTTGATTGTCACTTAAGTTGTTGAGTAATGCTCTTTAAAGAGATTGCACACTCCATAAAACAAGGCTTAGATAAAGTAAAGGGTCCCTCCACACTGTCTTGTCAAAAGCTCCTGAGCTGGGTTCTGCAGGGTGGAGTGGTGGAGGGGATTGCTGGTGGGTACTGTGGTTCAGTTACCGACCAGCAATCCCGTCCACTAGTCCACCCCGCAGAAACCTCTGTCCAACCCTCTCCTTCAGGATTCTCTCAGCATTTCACTTTTACGATCTCTGCAATGCTGGGAAATTGTGGAACAAAGGCCAGGATACCCTGGGCTTCATGTACTGTGGAATACTGGAGCTGGTCTGTCCAAAAATGCCCATAGGCCGTTGTCTGGGTGCCCATTGATTTGCAAAGTTTCCAAATTCACAGGAGCTTTCTTCCCTTTCTGTGTATGATCAACTTTCATTTTCTACACTAACAATCCTGCAGTCTGATTAAGTTGGATTTTCAATGTAATTCATTGATGAACTGGATTTGCAAATAGGTTCTTGCCTACTGGGAAGTGGACATGTCACCGGAACGCCAACCACTTGGATCCCCTCCAAGTACTAAATAGGAGGTACTTCCATCTCATTAGTTAAAGAGGGGTTTGAACTTTCAACCCAGATTATCCTCTCTGCTGGATAGGAATAGACCCACCTTGGATCTTGACACCTTAGGGGCAAAAGTTTTAACTTTGGGTACTTGGAAGATATTGGACAAGGTTTTAAAATGGTCATGTTTACGTCTCCTATGCCCTGCTGCATTTTTTGGGGCTATAGTCTTTAACCTGCTCTTTTGAGCAGTGAGAGGGACACCTATGAAATCTCCTGTGATCAAATAGCAGGGCCCAGAGTCAATTTTAGCCCAAGATCTGTGTAATGAGTCATTGTGCATTTCCCTAGAGCACGCAAGGCCAGAAACACAAGTTAATTCTATTTACAGTTTAGTTTCCACCACATCCAGTAGGAAACCTTGTCCTCTACTCTTTGCTCCAAGTTCCCCTCTCCTTCCATTGAGCTGAACATCCTCCTAAATGCCTGACTCCCAAGGATTGCTCCTTGCCTACCTGACTCTCATACTCTCTTTCCTCCATGCTATATGGAGTTTGAAGGTGGTTTGGGGAGAGCAATCGATAGGGGATACACTGGAGTGCTAACTGATGGTTTAAGTGGGTCTTAGCTCCCAACCACACAATTTGGTCCATAAATTTCAGGAATCAGGAGAATACCTCTCCTGTGGCCAGCACTTGGCTACCATTCATTTAATCAATATGCTCAGTTTGCTAGAAGCAAACTGAGGAAACTCTCCAGTAATAAAACTGTGTCGCATTTCTGGGCAACCATGCACTAAGCAGAGGCAGAAACAACATCATGAATCAATGTCAGAGTGGAAGTCACTAATCCTGTTTCTGATAAAGCAAAGCCCGTTAGAACCCATTGTTATCGGGCCAAGGTTCATTGATGCAAACAGTACGCAGTGATACAGAAACCTCCACTCCGTCCTCTCTGTCCAATTTCTCCTCCACCAAACAGAACTCCATGATACAGGTAGATGGTGGGGTGCCTCAAGGATCAGTCCAGTGACTGCAGTTATCTGCAAACTATGTTAATGACTTGGACAAAAGCACTTAAGCAATGATATACCCAAGTTTATTGATGATACAAGACAGGTAGAAAGTAAGGTTGAGGAATGTTCAAAGTGTCTGTAAAGGTATATCGACAGGTATGAAGGTGGAGATGTAGGAACGATGGGGGAATTTGAAGTTATCCATTTTGGTAGGAAGAAGAGAAAATCAGGGTGTTAGTTACATGCTGTGGAACTAAGCAATGTTGAGCTTTTGGAGAAATCTGGGTGCATTTTTACAGGATGCACTTAAAGCACAGAATTAGGAATGAGGAGAAATTTCTGACAGTTGTGAATCTCTAGAATTTTCCACTGCGAGTTGTGGGAGGCTGATTCATTAGATACCTTCAAGGTCAGATGGGTAGATTTTGGACAGAGGGGAATCAAAAGAATGGGAATCAATCAGGAAAATGGAATTGTGACCAATGATCAGATCAGCCATGCTTAATAAGTGGCCAAGCAGGCTTGAAGGGCCAAATGGTCACCGTTCTTATCTCTTGTCATATGAACCCTCTGATCTCATCCCCTGAGTTCATTATTACAGGTAGTCATCCCAATACCCAGTCCCACAGGGGGCTCAGTACTATAATCCCTGCAAAAACCCCACCCAGGGCTTAGTGACACAGGTAATCACCCATCCACTCCCCACCAAGCATCCTTCTCCACCTGAGTAATAGAGTTGGGATGTCATGTTGCAGCTGTACTTGGAGTTTAGTGTACAGTTCTGATTGGCACATGACAGGACGGATGTGGTAGCATTAGAAGGAGTGCAGGAGAGAATCACCAGGATGTTGCCTTGAATGGAAAGCTGTAGTTATAAGGAGAGATTGGATAGGCTGGGTTATTTTTCACTGAAACAGAGGAGGCTGAGGGGTGACCTTATAGAGATATATAAAATCATGAGGGACATAGATAGTCAGTCTTTTTCCTAGGGTGGGGGAGTCTAAAAGCATAGCTTTAAGGTGAGAAGGGAGAAATTTAAAAGCTAAGTATATCATATGATTTGTTAGCCACATTATCAACTTGTACTGTGCATTCTATGATTTATGAGTAAGTGCTCCCAGGTCCCTCTGCTCTTGCACCCCCTCCCTCAAGACAGGACTATTTACATAGTCATAGAGTTGTACGGCACGGAAACAGGCCCTTTGGCCCAACGTCCTTGGCGACCAAGATGCTTAACCAAGCTAGATCCATTCGCCTGCGTTTGGCCCATATCCTTCTAAAACTTTCCTATCCATATATCTGTCCAACTGTCTTATAAAACTTGTTATAGTACCTGCCTCAACCACCTCCTCTGGCAGCTCATTCCATATATGTACCATCCTCTGTGTAAAAAGGTTTCCCTTCAAGTTCTTTTTAGATCTTTCCCCTTTCACCTTAAACCTATGCCCTCTAGTTCTTTATTCCCCAACCCTGGGAAAAAGGCTGGGTAAATTCCCTATCTATGCCCCTCATGATTTTATACACCTCTTTAAGATCACCCCTCAGTCTCCTATGCACCAAGAAAAAATTCCCAGCCTGCTCAACCTCTCACAATGAGAGCTTTCCATGTGCTCCCTCTCCAGATGCACCACTTCACACTTGTCCACCTTACATTATATCAGCCTGTGTCTCACCAACTGTCAATGTCCTGTCGAAGTTTGCTGCTCTCTTCTTCATTATTTACGTTGCCAAGTTTTATAGAATGTAAATTGCAACTCATGAATGCAGGTCCACATTATCTATTTATAACCAGAAATATATTGATCCATTTCCTAAACCCTGGAGGATTCCACACCACCATTCTTTGCCTCATGTCCCTTGGCCTATTACATGCTAAAGTTACCACCATTCCTTTAACCAAGCATATTAGGTTTGTCACTCCACTACCATCCCTACATCAATATCACCTTTCAGTCATCGGAACTAATCAGAAAATGATTGTTCCTGCAGAATATTTACCACCTGCTTATATTTCATTCCCCCATGGGTCATGTTCAAATATTGGCAGATACATGTTCAATCTTTTATCATTCAGAACATGCCTTCCCACAGTGCTGGATCACAGAGGCAGTAATAGTGAAGCACTGAATCAGTCTTTTCACTGTCATAAATTACTGAATTAATAAGTTTCCCTATGCTGGACTGAAAGAGGTTTATCGCAAGTGAACTAACCATGACCCCAATACAAACCAACCAAAATAGCTCAGCTCCACGTGTACATGTTGTAAAAAACCACAGAGCCTCATAAAAGCAGCTTTTTAATTGCACAAACAAGTGAAACTGACCGAAGCATAAACAAACAGGCCAGAACACTGCCAATGACAACATAACTTCAATCTCAAATACTCCCATTCCCATTCACTGATTTCATACTCTCTGAAATGTTAGTAAAAGAATATTGAATTTCAAATGCATTATATAGAGGATGCATTTTTCACAAAAGAGAACACAGGTTTGAGCGTGTTACACACAGGGGAATACAAGCTGGTGTGCTTAAGTGGAAGATTGGCCTGACATCGAACTCAAACATTGAGCTGTCTCTCCTGCATTTTATTTAGTGAATGTTGAATGAACAGAGAGCTTACAGCCTTGGGAGATGGGAAGAGAGTATCAGCATCCCTACTGTTGCAAGGAGAAGCCCTGCTCCTTGAGCTTGCCTTGTGGGAATGCAGAACAATGGGCGACAGATTCAACCAACTGCATCTCTCGCCAGGCAAATGGTGTCCTTTGCCCCATTCAATTGCCTGCAACCATGGATACAACTCTGGGACACAAGCCCAGTGGGTGCTCTAGACTTCAGTTCATAGAGCTTTGCGTCCAGCATATCAGCCAACTGAAAGGTCCAGCAAGTCAGGGAAGATCCACATGGCGCCCAACAACAAAGGTGGAAACATCTCTCAGCTCTACTCCAACAAAATAAGTACAACTATGATAATTAACCAGGTCTTATTACGTCTTTTCAGTTTCCATATGAAGAGTGATTGGTGATCAGTGTGATAAGGAAAGCCCCCAACTGTACAGGGATGATTAAACTCTGAGCTAATTATGAGGCAATACTGAAAGTGGACTCTATCACACAACCTTTCTTTCACTTTGTTTCTGCTCACAGCTGGCTGCCCCAGCGCCACATCTGATGGAAAAACAAACACATTTTTAGGTTTCAAATTTGGTATCAAAGGCTGAGATGATATCAGTTCCTGCCAACTATCTATGGGCACAGTTAAATAGAACTGTTCCGGCTGTGAAACATATTAGCCACAGAGTCCTAACTGGTAGCCACCAGAATACTTGCCTATTTGAACTTTGCAACTCCAATTTCTCTATGTCTATCCCTCACCTCAAAGACGTTGACCCTTACCAGGGTACATGTCCCAGAGAAAACAACCCTCAACAGGGTACCAGTCCAACAGAGACTGACCCTTACTGCATTATGGGTCTTGCAGTCACTAATCCTCCTTGGGGAATAGTCCCACAGCCTCTCACTCATCCTGAGTGCTGTCACACAGATACCAAGCCCTCGCTGGGCAGAAGTCCCACAAACACTGTCCCTCTCCTGGGGTACTTGTTCTGCAGACACCAACGCTCTCTGGGGTACACTCACAGACACTGTTCCTCCCTGGGGTATTGGTATTGGTTTATTATTGTCACTTGTACCGAGGTACAGTGAAAAACTTGTCTTGCATACCGATCGTACAGGTCAATTCATTACACAGTGCAGTTACATTGAGTTAGTACAGAGTACATTGAGGTAGTACAGGTAAAAACAATAACAGTACAGAGTAAAGTGTCACAGCTACAGAGAAAGTGCAGTGCAGGTAGACAATAAGGTGCAAGGTCACAACAAGGTAGATTGTGAGGTCAGAGTCCATCTCATCGTATAAGGGAACCATTCAATAGTCTTATCACAATGGGACAGAAGCTGTCCTTAAACCTGGTGGTATGTGCCCTCAGGCTCCTGTATCTTCTACCTGATTGGAAGAGGAGAGAAGAGAGAATGACCAGGGTGGGTGGGGTCTTTGATTATGCTGGCTGTTACACCAAGGCAGAAGGAGGTAAAGACAGAGTCCATGGAGGGGAGGCTGGTTTCTGTGACGTTCTGGGATGTGTTCACAACTCTCTGCAGTTTCTTGTGGTCCTGGGCAGAGCAATTGCCATACCAAGTCATGATGCATCCAGATAGGATGCTTTCTATGGTGCTTTGATAAAACTCGGTGAGTGTCAAAGGGGACATACCGAATTTCTTTAGCCTCCTGAGGAAGTAGAGGCGCTGGTAAGTTTTCTTGGCCGTGGCATCTACGTGATTTGACCAGGACAGGTTATTGGTGACGTTCACTCCCAGGAACTTGAACCTCTCAACCCTCTCAACCTCAGCACCGTTGATGTAGGCAGGTGCATGTACACCACCCCCTTTCCTGAAATCAATGACCAGCTCTTTTGTTTCATTGACATTGAGGGAAAGGTTGTTGTCATGACACCAAGGCACTAAGCGGGGTACAGGGCCCATGGACACTAACCCTGTCTGGGGTACAGTTCCACAGACAAAGACTGTTGGTACATATCCCACAGAAAACAACCCTCAATAGTGTACCGGTCCTACACAAATTGACCCAGTAATAGTCCCACACACACTAAACCTCTCTGGGGAACAGACCACATATACTGATACTCCCTGGGCTACTGCCCCATGGACACTAATACTCACTTGGGTAACAATCCCATCGACCCAACTCTCTCTGAGGTGCAGTCTCACAGACACTGTTCCTCACTGGGGGTACAGGTCCCACAGACATTAATCTTCTTTGGGGTAGAGTCTCACAGACACTGTCCCACTGTCCAAATGTAGACAACCCCCAAGAGAATCCTTCTTTTCTCAGTGACCAGACTTAAGCATTTGACCCGTAATGTTGAGAATTGTGGCCTCTAATTCCAGACTCTAGAATGAATATACAAATACAAATTCGCCAACGACACCACTGTTGTTGGACAAATCATAGGTGGTGATGACTCAGCATACAGGAGCGAGGTAGGACATCCAGTGGTCCTGCAACAACAACTTCTTGCTCCACATCAGTAAAACTAAAGAGCTGATTGTTAACTTCAGGAAGGGGAAGGAGGGTGAACATGCGCTAGTCTGCATTGGTGGATCGGTGGAGGAGAGGGTCAACAGCTTTAAATTCCTGGGCGTTAGCATATCGCATGACCTGTCCTGGGTCCAGCACATAGGTCCAATCACAAGGAAGGTGCGCCAGCATCTTCACTTTCTTAGAAGGTTGAGGAGGTTTGCAATGTCACCGAACACTCTAACAAACTTCTACAGATGTACTGTTGAAAGTGTCCTGACTGGTTGCATCATGGTCTGGTATGGCAATTGAAATGCACAGGAACATAAGAAGCTGCAGAGAGTAGTGAACTCTGCCCAATACATCATGGGGACATCCCTCACCACCACTGGAAGTAGCTACATGAGGCACTGCCTCAAGAAGGCAACATCTATCATCAAAGATCCTCACCATCCAGGCCATGCCATCTTCTCACAGCTACCATCGGGCAGGAGGTACAAAAGTCTGGAGTCCCACACAACCAGATTCAAGAACAGCTACTTCCCTTCAACCATTCAGTTCTTGAACCAACCTGCACAACACTAATCACTACCTCGGTACATCAAAACTATGACTTCTTTAATCACTTTGCACCACAATGGACTTTGTTTTTTAATGTTCTAATTGTGTACTCTCTTGAATAATTTTGTATAATTTATGTTTATGTTTTTCTTGTGATTGTTGTGTCTCTGACGCCATGTGCCTGTGATGCTGCTGCAAGTAAGTTTTTCATTGCACCTGTGCATACGCATATGGCAATAAACTCGACTTTGACTTTGAAATATCCTCACGGCATTCACTTTTCAACCCCATCAGAATCTTATTCAATAGATTATGGGTTCATTCCACTTAATCTTTCCTCATAAGAGAAGCCCCTCATCCCATCCTAAGTAAGAAGACCAAAATTGAACACAGTATGATAAGAACTTACACGGGTATGTTCTTATCAAAATCCTGTTCAGTTGCAGCAAGACTTCCTTCCATTATACTCCATTCCACTACCATCACCTGCAGTGCTGAAGGTTGGCTTAAGCTCAGTAGCTCTTTTTAAAGTGGCCCAGAGACCATGAACTGAAAGGCCTTCTTCATTGTAAAATTTATATGAGTCTACATGCAAAAATATTCAAGACTGTTTGACCATCAGCAATGATCAGTCTTACACCATATCATATTTTACTATTCCTACCATAATGTTTGCCCACACTCTCTTCCATCTATTATTTGTATGACCACACACTTAATCCTTCGTGTACATTGAATTGTCCTTACAATTTACTTTACCCTTATCTTTGGAGCTTTGCCACTGGGTTGTGGAACTGCCAGAGGAGCCCACTTGGACTGACTCAGAATAAAGCTACCTGTGAAGGGGCAGATGGGTTTGGAGGGGTGGGGGAGTAGGCTTCTGAGCACCTGCCCTGTAAGCTAATGCCACAAAGATGTGCATGGAATCCTTTGCTTTCCTCTGCAAATGAAATATGCCACTTGAAAATCCTAGGTTAACACTCAGTTAACTTGGTGTTTTAAGCTTTTATGAACACACAAGCAAAGAACAAGTTGATCAATGTGTTTAATGCTTAACCAGCTGTAGTGCTCTGAGCAGTTTGCAAGGAAAACACAAGCACCCTCCTTGAACACTGGGTTACTCAACAGCAGTCATTTCAACACCTACCACAAATTCCACATCACTCTTCTTCTCAGGAAATAGTCAGGGTAGACTAGGGCCCAGAGTCCAAAGGAGGAGGCAGACTGTGGAAGTATGTTGTGTTCATGCTTACTGTGGACTGTGGGGCCAAGCATGGAAATATGTTGCTCCATATCTGCTTATGAGGCAGATGTCAACATACTAAAGGATTAGAATCATGGCATTAAAGAGGCTGTGTTAATTTATTAAAGGGTCCATTGCATTTCAGCATTGGATATATATGAAGAAAAAGCACACAAGATTCCTATTTGAATTGAGTGGATTGATTCCTCGGCTAACACCTTGACTAAATATTGAGATAAGTGTTTCAGTTTAAGCTGGGATACGATTTCTCTGAACAAAAATCGTCAGTTGGCTGCATATTGCAATATGATTTAAGAAACCATGCTACACTGTTGGTAGGTACACTTCATTTTTAGAGTGTTTCTTCATATTATTTACATAGTATGAGACCAATCAGTGCTGACGAGCAGAGAGAATTGAATGTTCCCGTACTCAGCTCACTGCTCCCTCTGTGCTGTTTTCTTATGAGGCAGGGCTGTTTCTCAGATAGTTACAATTGTTGCTCTGTAACTAGGCTTCAGAATCGTTATAGGGCTTAATGTTGAAACATCCTCAGACTCCCTATGGATCTACCTATCCTTCCCCTTCACCCTGACAACCTGTCACTAACCACTCAACACAGTGCACTAGGAAGAGTGTCACTGCTTGAACGCTTCCTCTCTCTGTGTAACATAAAGTGGTGGTGGTCAGGGAATCTCTGACAGATACTAGGTCTACATAATGTGCAATGTTATGTAACAGACAGGCAGCTAGGATGTGTGAAATTCCTGAGATCAAAAAACCTTAAAAGGGAACAATTCATGGAAAATAATACTTTGGTCTCAGAAGGTCTGAGTCACACCTTGAGCTTCGAAGGACTATATTCAGTTCTCCAAGGATGTGTTACATTTCTGCAGAAAATTAAATAGTGTGCAATTAATGAGTGGGCTAGTGTTGGCCAGGGAAAGGAATAGTTGAAGTGGACAGTAACAGATAAAAGAAATTCATCCAGATAGTTGAAAATGGGTTATGGTGACTACAGGGTTTCGTTCTACAGCTACTTTTGTTCACTGCAAAAATCAAGGTTCAGATTAAAATTTGCAAACTGTGGTTAGAGCAGGAAGCATAGTTTTTTTTTATTTAGACGATGCTGATAAGACAGGGACTGGGTTAATATCAGATTCATCGTCTGTGTGAGGTGATTCATTTTGATAAGAGAAATAACTGGGAGTAACGCCATGAATCTGAGTGGACTGAGAGTTATGTAATAGAGGCAGGATTCAGTGAGAATTAGCATCAAAATAATATCCAACCTGATAAAACTATGAAAGCAGTTAACAGAATAAGAAACAGGAGCAGAACTTGGTCACATGACCCCTCGAGTTTGCTCGACTATTCACCGTGGCTGACCTGACCTTGTCCTCAGCTCCACTTTTCTGTACTTTCCCTGTAACCTGTGACTCCCCTATGGACTAAGTTTCTAATTTTAACCCAAACCATGTGAATTAAAAAAGCCAAGACGGGACATTGATATCACCTGCCTGGAACCAATTAATGTGTTATGGGGAAGCAGCATGGGATTCTAACCACAGTGGAGGCGAGAAATACATCTACACAATGTGAAGACAAATGGTGCTGTGGTGTTGAAAATTGGGTTAACCTGGAGTAATGTGCACATTTGAGGGTGCATTAGTTCCCGTTGGAATATTTGTCACACTTCTCAATGGATATTTGTTCTCCATACATTTCCAGTATAAACCACCCCCCACCACCCCAAAATGACATCAATAGGATGTTCAACCTCACTGGCCTGAAAAATGCCTCTAAATGACTTACAGAATAGTCACACTCCATTTTCCCTGAGGCCATGCCATGATCTGCACTCCAACAGCATTCCTGGTCCTCAGTCTTCCTATGACCTCAAATGTAGTCCTACATGTGTGCCTTGAGTGCTTTGTCCGTGGGTCAAGATCACTCTCAACTCTCCAGTCTCAGGATCATTCAAAGATGCTACTGCTGATCTCTGCAGTCGGGACGTCACCCAATCTCCATATTCATGTAGAGAGGACTTCATTTAATTTTCCTTTTGCCCACAAGAGCAGGCAGGGGAAGGTGTTTGACCGTATTGCATGCTTAACCATAGTACAGGCATTCATATACTGTACGCATGCCCAAATACCTTCCTGGCAAC
This sequence comes from Pristis pectinata, assembly GCF_009764475.1. Lineage (NCBI taxonomy): Eukaryota > Metazoa > Chordata > Chondrichthyes > Rhinopristiformes > Pristidae > Pristis > Pristis pectinata. The sequence goes on along the minus strand of NC_067435.1, from coordinate 13,416,941 downwards.
CTTCTCCCAGGAGTGTCTGACTATAACCCTGGAGGATCTCCATGGCCCAAATACTTGAAGAAAAGGCCTCTTGCAGGTACTGTCCTTCAACAGCCTGTCCATGTCCACTCGGGACTACTCTTCTGCCCTCTTCCCATTATTGCCATATCCATTCATTCAGTAGCAACACTCCCATGTATTTGGAAGAGGGTTGCTTGTATCAGGATGTGTATCTGCAAAGATCACACCTGTTATGCTACACATTGAGAACAGCAACCTGTCAGTATATGTCACAGTGCTGAAATTGACAATGTTGGTTTCAGCCTAACAATTTCACATTTGAAGTTCATAGAGATATAGAGTTGTTGAGCACAGAAACACGGCCTGCAGCCCACCGAGGCTGTGCAATGCACCAATGCACACCAATTCTACACTAATCCCATTTTATTTCCTCTACATTCCCTTCGACTCTTTCCAGTTTCCACAACTCATCCACATGTTTAGGATGACCAGTCTCTCTACCAACCTGCATGTTGTTGGGATGCGGGAGGAAACCCACAGGGTCACAGGAAGAACGTGAAAACTCTACACAGCAAGGCCAGAGATCAGGATTGAAGCCAGATCGCTGGAATTGTACACAGCAGGTCTACAAGCTGTGTCATTGCGCCGCCCAAGGTTCTCACTTTTTATGTCCCATTCACAATCAGCACTAGGGTAAGCCACAAAGCTACGTTAATGCCAAAAGTAGCCTGTGAAGCAATTTCCAGACTGAAGGCTGCAGCATAGATTAACTGGGACCCTACCTGATTTGAGGAAATCCTGGGGACTGCAGCACTGGAACACCTTTGGAAGACTTCAATTAGGATGCGAAGGGATAGGTTTTTATAAAGATCCTAACTGGGGTGGAATTGCCCAGTGGCACTAAGTAATGCTGCCTCACAGCTCCAGTGACCCGGTAAGTTAATTGGCTGCTATAAATGTGAGGGAGAATAAAATGGGATTTGTGTTAGATTAGTGTAAATGAACAGTTCATGGTTGGTATGAACTCAGTGGGCTGAAGGAACTATTTCCATGCTGTATGACACTACAACTCTTATAGTTTATACCAAGGCCCATCATGAAAATTATCCATAATTTTAATTACCTTGTTATGGAATGTAATTTTCATTCACTTGGATTTGTATTTTTTTCCCAGAATTTGAAATGAATCATTTGCTCACTACTTTGTCAGTCTTACTGTTCACCTCAAATTGTGGCACAAGGGCCTTCACGAAACAGCACGGCTAACACAACAGAGGCAGAACTGGTTTTCCTGCTTCCTTCACTGACCTCCCAGCTCTGTGTGTGTAAGGAGGCCCAGCATTTGAGGATTGTTTCACAAAAAGTCTGCATCTGCTGAATTGAGATGAACACGGGGCAGCTGCAGTCTCCTCCTCGCCCAGATGCTCCCACAGCCAGGGCTGCTGTATAAACTAACCACTGGTCAGATAGGGGAAGAAATAAAATGTGGATTTTTGGAAAGTCCCTCAGAAGAACATAGTTCTTTTTGCTTTGAGCTGAATCTTTAATTCTTAAAATTAAGATGAAATCTTCTCAATCTGGGATTTTACAGTCAAAACTTTCTCATTTTCCTGATTGAGAATGTTCCTCAGAGCTCTGGGCCCTGGTGTGATCAGAACACAACTTTTCTGCACCCTTCTCTCACTTGTTGGAAAGTACCCAGGCATTTTCTAAACTGGTGCTGTCTGTGTGGAATTTGCATGTTCTCCTGGTGATAGCATAGGTTTTCTCCCAAATCCCAAAGAAGTGTGGGTTGGTAGGTTAATTGGCCACTGTACATTGCACTGAGTTTGTAGGTAAGTGTTAGAATCCGGAGGTAGTTGATAGAAATGTGGGGAGAACAGAGAAAATTAGTGAGGGAATGGGCCAAATGGCCTCCATCTCTGTCATAAGGAAATATGCAAATTCTTCATACACCACCTAGCTTCTCAGGGCCTTAATGTGGACAGTCTCGAAGATGAATGTATGGCACATGTTATGCACATCTGAAGTCTGGTGTTTCAATCTCCATTCCAACTATTTATTTCTTTGGTTTATCAGGATACATAGAAATGAAGGAAAAACTACTCAGCCAACAGCTCTCCCAGGAATGACCCCTGATCTGCAGAGAGACTCCAAAGGGACAACAGCAGAGTTCAAAACCCATCCTGTTTATAGTTGTCGTTCAAGCCTGACTGAGAAGCAGTGACAGAGAGACTGTGCACGTCCCATTCCCATCCACCACAAGCCCAGATAACAATCAGCACAGATAAAATATTTAAGAATATAAGAAAATATAAACAATCAAACAACCCTTTAAGCCTGCTTTGACATTCAATGAGATCAAGACTAGAACTTGGGGTCACAGTTTCAAAATAAGGGGTACCGCACTTAGGAGACAAGAAGACATTTTTTTTCATTCTGAGGATGGTAAATCTTCATTTTCTACTCTGCAGGGTCCTGGATGCTCAGTCATTGGTTTCATTTAAAACAGAGACTGAAAGATTTTTGAATATTAAAGAAGTCAAAGAGTTTGGGTCAGGGCACGAAGTGGTGTTGAGGTAGAAAGTCTGCCATGATTTGTTAAATGGCAAAGTAGGCTTGAGGGGCTAAACAGCCCACCCGTGCTCCTATTTCTTGTTCTTTAATGTTCTTAAGTAAGACTGTCCTTGCATCTTGTTCAATTTGGGCCCACCCTTGATTCTCTAAGTGTCTGAAATTCTATGGATCTCTTTCACAAATACACTCAGGAAGTGAGCATCCAGAGGTCAGTTTCATTGTTTGATGGATAAAACTCCACCTTGTACTCCTCCCCCCAGCTCCGAATTCATCTTTCTTACACATTTCCTCTCATATTCTCTCCAAGCTTATGTGCTCCATGAGATTCTCACATTTAGCCTGGTCCCACTAAACTACCAAACCATCCAAACGGGAGCAAGACTGGGACCATTGGCCTATCAGCTTCTCAAGCCTGTTATACCATTTAATAAGATCGTGGCTGAGCCCATCTTGGGCACTTCACCATTTTCTTGCTCTCTCTCCCCATATCCCTTCATTACTTTGTAGTTCAAACATATATCAATCTTCACCTTAAATACATACAAGGACTCTGCCTCCACAGTTTTATGGGGTAGAGAATTTCAAAAAGTCACAGCTGAAAGAAGAAATTCTTCCTCATTTCTGTCTTAAATGGACACACCCTTAATCTGAAACTACATCCTTAGCTGTGGATAGCCCCATTAGGGAAAACATCGTCTCAGCATTAACTCTGTCAATCCCACTCAGGATCTCAGATGTTTCAATGAGGTCACCTAAACCCCAATGTGTTTCAGCCCAACCTGCTCAACCTCTCTTCATGTCAACCTCGCTATTCCAGGAAGCAACCTTCTCTGCACTACTACCAATGCAAGTACTTCATTCCTACCTTCTCTGCACTGCCTCCAATGTGAGTATATCTTTCTGTGCATTGTATCAAGTGATACTGCCCTTCGCCGACATTACCTAGGTCTGTCTGCTGCTAAAACCCACAACCATATCGTAGTCACCTACAGACTTGATCCAACAGACTCCCTCATCTTATAAACTTCAGTCAAAACTCTGCTACTGTGGTCTACACACCCAGCACCCCAAATGGCTCCCAATCCTGTGCCTCTGATTAACCATGATCATCCATACCAGCTCATACCCTCACTATCTCTAAATATAATCTACTCCAGCCCTTCTCTCCATCCAAGCCTTGTGTTCCTCCGAGTTTGGTCTCACATGGTTTTCTCTGGCCCATTGACAGCTGGACCTTCATTCATCCAGGCTTCACAGCCTGAAATTCCATCTCTAGCCACCATTCTCCTCCCTACTTGAAAATCATTTTGCAAACCCACCTCTGACCAAGCTTTTGGTCACTGTTCCTCATGGTTCCTTCCTCAGCCTGGAGTCCATATTCTGATTATGCACTTCTAATGATGTGAAAGGCACTGTACAAATCCACACATTTAATTACTTCTTAAGATCATGGTAGCTTCATCTACTTGCTTAACTTCTTAAGCAGAGCAAAGGCAGAGTGAACAAACCGTTTACTTACACAATCTGACCTCACCACAACTTATCCTAACATCACTGCTGAAGCAATATCTAACTACCACACAGCATGTGACTGTTACTGGAACGAATTCCCAGTCAACCAGACTTCCTATGTGCTAACATTACTCCAATTTTACCCACCTCTGTTTGTATCTATGATCCATGTATGCCTTTTGTATGCTGCTCAATGTGGATATGCATGTCTTTTGGATATAATCTATCTTCCTATTTAGCCAGGAAATATGTGTGGGTGCATATGTCAATGTGCACATATGTGAATGTGTGTGTTTACATATCTGTGTCTGCATATGTGCATGTCTGTGTGTAAATGTGTGTATGTGTCTGTGGCTATGTGTGCCTCAGTGCATCTTTCTGTTATACAGTATCTTGTGTTTGCTCTACAGATCATATGAGATTAGATTACATATGTGACAATATTTTACTGCTAGATGTAATCCATGCTGACAAAATTTCAGACTGGATCTTGACCGATTTTGTGACTGGGTTTTGGCACAAAACACAGCAACATGCAATAATTTCTCGAGATCAATTCTGGTAACCTCACCCTTTCTTTTTCTTCCCCCCACCCCACCCCTTTGTCTTCAGTTATTCCTGTGGCTCCCTTCCCCTGCCTTGATGACCTGCCCATCTCCTCTCCTCCCCTCCTCTATCCTTTACTCCATGATCCACTGCCCTGTCCTACTGGATTCCTTCTTCTTCAGCCCTTTGCCTCTTCTACCGATCACCTCTCAGCTTATTACATCTTCCCCGCCCCCCCACCCACCTACCTTCCCCCTTTCACATGGACTTGCCTATCTCCTGAACTCACCTATCCCCTGCATGCGTGTGTGCCTCCCCCTCCCCCCACCTTCTTATTCTGGCTTCTGCCCTCTTCCTTTCCAGTCCTGATGCAGGGTCTTGGCCCGAAACATCAACTGTTTATTTCCCTCCATAGATCCAGCCTGACCTGCTGAGTAGCTCCAGCACTCTTTGTGTATTGCTCCAGATTTCAGCGTTTGCAGAATTTCTTGTGTCTTCATATTTGACAAGTGTTTGCATATCTTTTTGTATTTACATTAATCAGATGTATGGTTAATAATGTCATTAGAATACAAGAGTTATTTTAAACCAGTTGTAAAATTGGAGCAGAAGTATTTGGAATCATGTTAACTAGGCATTTATTATGTGCCACAATGCGGCAAATGGAAAGACAAAATCCTCGGGTAACAACCCAGCTTTGCCTCAGTTATCAGCAGCTCCTTCCCTCTAACTGCTTGATGATGACACTTGCTATCAAATAGATTAGAAGTATTGTAAAAGAGAACTCTCTTTTACGAAGACCTTTAATGGAGGATTCACAATTTGAACTCTGCTGTCTGAATGCGTTGGGCGATGGCATTTGTAGTACTCATTCCAGACAGGACACTCGTATAGATGACACTTTAGTTTGTCTCACTAACAGGAACTCTTGATTAACGGTTCACCATTAGATGAAAGTACCCAGCACTGACTATACAACATTGCATGTTGCTGTGTTTTGTGCCAAAACCCAGTCAGGTCCCTCACAAAAGTCACAAAATTGGTCAAAATCCAATCTGAAATTTTGTCAGCATGGATTACATCTAGCAGCAAGGCTAAAACATGTGTGATTCCCAATGGGACCTCCCTCAATCTAACACATCTCTCAACGCTTTGCCAGGCGGAAATCAGAGAAGGCCATCAGCCCATGAAGACACATCTGCCACAGCAGCAACATACACTTTGGCTGTTACGGAGGAGCCAGAGCTGCTGGGGATAAGGAAACAGCTCCCATGATCACTAGAAGGGACTAGCAAGACATTCATGCCCCAAAAACCATCCCTCCATGATCCATGCTGGCAACTGAAAAGGTCTGGGAACGTAGGTTCCCTGAAGGTGAAGATATCAGGTGTGTTTCCCATTTACGAAGCTGGTATGGACAGAAACATGCTTTGTTCTAATAACATCACTTTGTGCTTACCTGGTGCTGGGAAAATATAAGGTGTGCTGATGTGAATAGCACACAGAGTGATCAGTACAATTTTGGATCAGGTATTATTTCAACTAGGAAATGCATTCCAGCATGATCTGGTTCAAGTAAACTGAAAATTGGATTGCAATGTCCACCAATAAATACGCGCTCCAAAACCAATTTCTGGACTGGGCGTATAATTGAATTAGAGTCCCAGTGCTGTCTGTGTGCAACAGAACAGACCATCCTTGAATTGAATATGTGTAATAGGACAGAGTGTCTCAGCACCACTGTTGTGTGTAACATGGACAGAGGGTTCTGCGTTGACACAATGTGTAACAAGGACCAAATTTCCCAGCACTGACAGTGTCTGTAAAACAGGGACTGAGGTTCCCAGCACTGAGCATGTGTGTAAGAAGGATGGAGGCTCCTGGACTGGAGTGATTTGAACCCAAGGATGAGAGTTTTAAACCATCAGAGCACATGACAGCATAGATTATTGAACACAACAGTTTGGGTGCAGGCAGTAGAGTTTTGCACGAGTTCAGGTTTACAGTAGGTAGAGATTGAGTAGCTCTGGAATGGCAGTGATTCATTGCTTTTCTTCCAAATTATGACCATGTATTGCATCCAATTTACACACTGTGGTCATCTCTACAATGGGGAAAACAAACACAAATTGGGCAGCTACTTGGCAGAACACCTCCATTCAGTCAGCAAGGGTGACCCTGAGCTTCCAGTCACCTGTCACTTTAACTCTCCATCTTACTTCCACTCTACCTCTCTTGCCTTTGACTTCTGACACTACTTCAATAAAGTTTAACATAAGCTCAAGGAAAGGCACCTCATCTTCTGAACTGGGACATTACAACCTTCAGGACTCAACATTGAATTTAACACAGCTCATCAGTTATCCTGATCTTGTATCCTACATTTCCAGCACTGAATGTTTCTTCTCACTCCTCTTCTGGTATCTCAAATTTCAGTTATCTACCCCTACTTACACCTGCCTAGACATATCCTCTGATATTCCCTACCCTTTACCACCCTCTCTCAGCCAGCATGACCACCACATGTTGCTCAGTTTCTCCAGGTTTCAACCCAATCACAGACCTGCCCTTTTGTTCTCTCCAGCACTTCCCCCCATCCTCCCAACCCTTTTCTGAAGTTTTAGACGTTTCATTTTCAGTTCTGACAAAAGATTAATCAACCTAAATCTTTAACTCTGATGCTTTCCCCACAGTATCTGCTTGACCAGCTGATTATTTTAAGCATTCAGTTTTTATTGTAGGCCACTAACATAGAAGAGTACAGCACAGGAACAGGCCCTTTGGCCCACAGTGTCTGCCCTGAACATGTTGCCAAATTAAACTAAATCTCTTCTGCCTGCACATGATCCATATCCCTTCCATTTCCTGCATATTCATCTATCTATCAAAAAGCCTCTTAAATGCCACTATCATATATCTTAAACACCACCACCACTCCCCCCATCACCTGTACCAGGCACCCACCGCTCTCTGTGTAAAAATCTTGTCCCGCACATCTCCTTTAAATTTCCCCCCCCTCACCTTAAATGCATGTCCTCTAATACTTGACGTTCCTACCCTGGGCAAAAGATTCTGACTGTCTACCCTATCTATGCCCCTCATAATCTTATAAACTTTGATCAGGTCTCCCCTCAGCTTCCGACGCTCCAGAGAAAACAACCCAAGTTTGTCCAACCTCTCCTTATAACTCATACCCTCTAATCCAGGCAGCATTCTGGTAAACCTCTTCTGCACCCTTTCCAAAGCCTCCACATCCTTCCTGTAATGGGGTGACAATACTGAATTACACACAATACTCCATGTGACCTAACAAGTTTTATATAGCTGCACCGTGACTTCCTGACTCTTATTCTCAATTCCCCAACCAAAGAAGGCAAGCATGCCATATGCCTTCTTTACTACCCTATCTACTTGGGTGGCCATTTCAGGAAGCTATGGACTTGGACCCCTAGGTCCCTCTGCACATCAATGCTGTTAAGGGTCTTGCCATTAACTTTCCCCTTACATTAGATCTCCCTAAGTTTAACACCTCACACTTGCACAGATCAAACTCCATCTGCCATTTCTTCGCCCATATCTGTAACTGATCTATACCCTGCTGTATCCTTTGACAGCCTACATCATATACACTGTCCACAATTCCACCAATCTTTGTGTCATCTGCAGACTTACTAACCCACTCACCTACATTTTCATCCTTGTTTATATACATTACACACAATCGAGGCCTCAGCACCAATCCCTTGCTGTTGGAATGTTTTTCTTATTTTCTGAGAGAGAAAGGGGCCTGGCTGGTTCTGTGGCTATAATGATCCCCCAGAAAGTACTGAAAATGTCCAGAATAATTTCCTTCCTTTCCTGTCAGGAGGCATTTGGAAATTTAAAAAATCTGCAAATATTGCTAGTCTGAAATAAAAACAAGAAATGCTGGTAACACTCAGCAGATCAGGCAGCATCTGTGAGTAGAACAACAGAGTTAACATTTCAGGTCAAAGGTTCTTCATCAGAACTGAGAAAGAGAGGAAAAAACAGGCTAGTTTTAAATTGCAGGGAGGTTGTGGAGGGATGGTAGGATAAGGGGTTGCTATGATGATTGATTGTTGGTAAAGCTATCTGGTTGAGAGGTTAATGAAGCCAGTTAGAGTGATAGAAAACAAACATGTAAAACAGTGAAGTGCATGTCACAGCTGCAGGAAATCCCCAGTAGGTCAGGCAGTCCAGTGGAATGAGAAAAACTGAGTTAATATTACAGATGGAAAACCTGCAGCAGAACTGGCCAGTTTGGATGCAGAGAAAACAAGTTACATGAAATTGTCCAAACTGAAGTCTAGAAAGCTGCTGTTCCTCAAGCTCACATTGGGCTTTTTTGGAGCAGGGCAGGGGAGGGGATAAAGTCAGAATGGAATTAGGATGGAGAGTTAGTGTCAGGTAAGTGGAAGCTCAGGGTAGTTCCTGCAAACTGAACACAGGTGTTCTCAAACAGTTACTGCATCTGCCTTTGGTTTCTCCAACATAGAGGAGACCACACAGTTAGCACTGAATACAGTACACTAGGCTGGAAAAGATACATTTGTTGCCTCACTTGCATAGGGCATTTGGTTCCCTGCATGGTGGGAAGAAAAAAATACAGGTATTGCATGGGAAGGTGCTTGAGAAGGGGAGTAAGTTGGTGGAGACCGAAAACTGGACCGGGGGATAAAAGTGGATGGTCCCTTCAGAAGACCAGGAATGGAGAGTAAGGAAAAATGTGTCTGGAATCTCACTGAAAATGGTGGAAATTCTGAAGGATGATCCATTAAATGTGCAGACTGGTGGGAGAAAGTGAGAATCAGAGATATTCTATCCTTGCTCTGTTTGGGATTTTAGGGGATTAACAGAGGTGTGGGAAATAGATCAGATACAGTTAAGGGATCCATCAGGATGAGGAGAAGTCATGTTTAAGGAAGAAGAAAAACATCTCAGAAGCACCCATGTGGAAAGTCTCATCATCTGAGCAAACACAGCAGAGACGGAGGAATTGTGAGAATGGAATGAGTCCTCACAGAGGCAGGGTGGGAGGTTGAATAATCAATATAGCTGTGGGTCTGTCGGATTGTAATGAAAGAGACAGAGACACAGGGATCCAGAATGATATAGGAAGAGTCAGGAATAAGCCATGTGAAGGTAAGAGCTGGGTGAAAATTGGCAGCAAAATAAATGTTTGAGTTCTGTATGAGTGTAGGAAGCAGCACCAAGACAGCTACCAATGTACTGGCGAGAGATTTGGCAGGGAACCCGAGTAGGACTGAAATAAAGACTGTTCCATGTATCCCACAAAAGGGCAGGCGTGGCTTGGGACCATGCAAGTTCCCATAGCTACACCTTTTGATCTGGAGAAAGTGAGCGAAGTTGGAGGTGTTCAATGTAAGTTCAGTCAAGTGAACGAGTGTGTTGGTGGAGCAGAACTCAAAAGAGAAGCAGAGGTTCCTTTGCCCGTCCTGATGTGAGGGAGAGGTGTAGAGATTTTGGACGTCCATGGTTAAATAGTCAGTTGGGACGAATACATTGGAAACCCTCCATCAGAGGTGTCACGGATGTCTGTGGCATGGGACTGAACCTTGGAAACAAGGATGGAATCAAGCAAAAAGAAATCATTGGTGGGGCTAGAGCAGGCAATGTGTCAGCCTGGACAGTCGTGATTGTGAGCCTTGGCAAGAGGTAGAAGCCAGTTGTGTGGCTGGGGCACTACAAGGCTGAAGGCTGGGGAGGTAAGATCTCCCGAGGAAATGAGGTCTGTGGCTATGTGCCAGACAATGGCCTGATGTTCAGAGGTGGATTCATGGTCCAGTGAGAGGTATGCAGAAGTGTCTGAGAGATGATATTTTGCCTCTGCGAGATAGAGGTCAGTTTGTCAAACCAAAACAGCACTGCCCTTGTTGATGGGTCGGTCCCTAATGAACAGAGGTTACCAAGTTCAGAAGGGGATAAGTTAGACCGAGTAATAGGAGTGGAAAAACTGAAACACTCAATGTCACATTGTTAGTGATGAAAAGGTCTGGAATGTGAAAGCGGCGAGAGTGAGGGGACCAGAGGGAAGGGAGGAGGATCCTGTTCAAAACTTTCCCAGAGTGTCATGGAAATGCCAAGAAGCATGAAGTACTGGAGAAGATTCCAGGCACTCTGTACATCCTCTGTTCTCCTATACACATAGTAATACAACAATGCACAGTTCCAGCCACACTTAGTTAAGGTAATGTGTAAGCACAGTTCCCATATAGCAGAATGCTTTTAGGTTTGGGCAAGTAATGCATTGAATTGTCCATGAGGGATGGATTAAAGAAGGTGGAATGTTTCAAACACACACCGCACCTTCCTGCCAGACACCCACCAGAGAGACGAGATGTGGGAAGAAGTGCCATTGAAGTGATGATAATTTTGATATCTATTTTAATCTCTTTTGCCTGTAATTTCTTTCAGAATAAATTGATTTCATCAGTTGAGAGTGGCCTATTCAAAGAGCAGAATGAATGTGACATTTACCTTTAAATGGATGGGGAAAGTCCAGGCAGGGCTGAATGTTTATGTGTTGTGGAGGAAATTTGCCTGATAGGCTGAGTGGTCTTTCTTGTTGTAAATCTTCCAAAACAATTGCAACCTCTAACTGAACTTCAGCCTTTGCCTCGGTCTGGTTTGGTTTAAGAAGCAGAGTTGTTCCTTTTGTTGCGCTGATTCTCAGTTAATTCGAGGCTGTGAATCATGGCCAGGGTACAGCACACTGGCGGCCTTTGTAGGCAACATATTGAACATCTGTAGAGTAAAGTCTGGCTCTCCTTTACTCTCTTCTTCCTACCCAAATGTGCTTGCTATGTCTGAACCTGAACTCTTAAATACTGAAAGCAGACAGTGTGGGAAGAACTTTATGCTTCATTGTCACAAACACTCAGAATGCGAGTCTGGTGGGTGATCACTTGGGACGGGGAATTTTCTTTACTATAACCCACATTTCCTGAAAAATTATACATCTATAAGGTTACAGCATTGTGGAAGGGCCACTAACAGTGCACCTGCCAATCTGGTTCACCCACTGTTTCTGAAATGTGGTGAACTCATTACTTGCTGCTGAGTATGTAAAAGGTCTTTGGCTGCCATTTCAAACCTCAATTCCTGCTCACATCCAATGAGTGTCTACAGTAGTTTCATATCAGCACCTGGTATTATCCTAACACCAACAACACAGAGAGTGTTGGTGACAGGTCAAGAATGTGAAACCTTAACTCTGTTTCTCCCTCCACAGATGCTGCCTGATCTGCTGAATATTTTTGACATTTTCTGTTCTTCAGGGAATGTGTAGCATCCAGTTTAAGGAAGCCTAAGATATCAGTTGGTGTCTCTACAATGGGGTTGGTACAGGTGTTGATATAACTCTGTAATCAGTGGTCATGTTCACCCCATGACAGCCCCAGTTACAGGGATACAGCCCCAATGTAAAGGCAGCAACTGCTGTCTTAGACTGCCTTAAACTGGATGCTACACAATCCCTGAAGAATAGAAAATATTGGAAATACTCAGCAGGTCGGGCAGTTCCTGTGGAGAGAGAAACAGAGATAACATCTGAGGTCACTGACCTATCACCAATACTCCCTGTATCGTTGGTGTTAGGACAAACACCAGATGGTCCTGTGAAACTGCTGTAAATCCTGAGTTTGTAGGCTCTCAGCAGCAGTGAGCAGGAATCGAACCTTGATGTAGCAGCCAAAGCCCTTTCACGTACTCAGCAGCAAGTAATAGTGTCTGTCCAGTTCCCCTTCTCTCTAAGCATCACATTCTCAACAGGGTCCTGGACATTCTACGAACACACAGGTGACTGCATTCTTTGAGATGAGATCCCATGTGGTTACAGAGTTTGACTGGTCTGTCAGACTTGTGAATATTTAATGACCTGAGCCCATGTGAACTAGCAGCAGTGAGATGATGGAAAGGAACCCCGACCCCGTTGCAGGTTTTATTGTAGCTGTTCTTCTGCCAGGTGCAGCTTACGTGACGTTCGCTGCTAGTGCAATGGGAAGTGCAACTCCAACAAAGAAGTTACCTTGTGGTGACAACCACACACTGTAACTGAGCACTGTGTAACCAATGTGAAATCCTATTTAAGATCTGATCCAAATAATCAGCCCCACTGCAATTTTCACCAGGGCTTTACAACAGCATTCTGAGCTTTATACCTAAGCTCATGTCAAAACAATGAGGGTTGGCCCAGAGTCCACAGTGAATGGTAGTGCAAGGGAGTGAACATCATACACTCTGCAGGCCATTCTAACTGCCCCAACTTGTTGGATGGAATGGTGATTTTACATCTCAGTCAAATATTAACTTCAATGGGGTGTAAAATGTATGAGGAGCGTCAAACCAGAGCTGTGACTAATCTCAGTTTTTTTAGGTGGGGGTTTGGGTTAAAACTTCAACCTTTATATATATGACACACAGACGATCATAAGATATCTGTAAATTAACATAAATTCCAGCCAGACAGGGATGCATTCATGGGACAAACCATTTTTTAAAAGATAATGTCTATGGATCAGATAGTAAGATAGGATGAGAAAGAACCCTCCTCCATAAGAACAAATAGTTTAGGATTTCTAATAGATCATTGTAATACAGCATTCCATGAAGTCATAATTCATTCCTTTGCACAGGATTGAGTCAGCAATGGTGTATGTACAATTGCAGATTTGATTAGCCCCAGGCGGCGATGCTCAACCTGATATGGTTATCGCAATGCAATACAATGCAGTCTCAGTCAACCCAACCAACAGTTGTTTTGTCCATGGAATAGACTGGGAGAAAAAAAGATTTGATCGTCTTAAAGCAGCTTTTAAGTGGAGCTGTGTCATTTATGGCACATTTAATGAGTGGATCTAATCTGGTTTGATAGCTTGAACTATACCATTTAACTGCAAGCACCTTCCCCTGTTCTTCCTGTCTGATAATATAATGGTTAAACTAATTACAAGAGGCAACAAACAGAGTTATTTGTTTGAAATATTACATTTCAATTTACTTACTCACTAATGCATGGGAAGAGGCCATTTGGCCCATCTGCCGTGTGCCAGCACCCAGAGTAATCCCATTCTTCCTCTTATTTCCCTGTAATCTCTTATTTTCTCTTTCACATGCCCATCGACTCCACCCAATTCTCCTACCATTCACCTGCTCCACACGTAATTTACAGCAGCCAACTAACCTATCAGCCTTGGAACTTGGAAGGAAACTGGAGAAACCCATGTGGTCACAGGGAGGAAATGCAAACTCTGCCCAGACAGCACTGGGAGTCAGGATTGAATCCAGGCTACTGGAGCTGTGAGGCAGTAGCACTACCTGCTGCACCACTGCATTTTGCTGCAAGATTCTGCTGCATACTACTTTTGTATGAGCTTTGGGTTTCCAATTGCCTGCCTGTAAAATGTTCTGCCTCTGTTCATAAGAGCTGGTCAGCAAAAGCACAACAATAATTTCAGCTGCAGGGGTTTCCTCAGTATGTGCAGGGTCAGCATTCTGTACGTCTCTGTCCTTTCCAATTATTCTGTTAGTAGTGAACATGCTTCCGTATCTTATCGCTCTCCACCTCTGTGCATCTCTTCCAAGGATACATTGCAGAAGTTTGCCAAGGGTTCTTTGCCAGCCCCTCAGAAACCAGTGATGTCTCCACCCAGATGGGTAAGGGTGCCAGGTACCAGAGAGCTTCATCTCTTTCCAATTTCCCTCCAGGTCATAGGCCATACTTGTTAAGAGATTACAGAGTCCTGCCAGAGATGCCCACAACCCACAGGTTGAATCTAAAAAGATGCTGCAGCCTGAGTTCTGGGGGACACGATCGACAAATCATTCCATGGTGAGATTTCTTCTCCCAATCCAGGGGCCCAGACAGCCATTAAATGGGGTACTTGCCAGAAGAAACCTCAGCTTTTCTCCTGGGGAGTCCAATGTTCTGTCATCCTGCTGTTTGTGAACCGATTATTCTACAGCAGATCAGTAGTGTGTTGGAGCTGGTACTTCGGAGTATGAAGTTTTCACTGAATAAAGGATCGGTATGAACTGAGTCACATGCCATTTTCTCTCTCCATTGACCAGCACTCCAGTTGCACCCATGACTGACTGGATGTGTGGGGCTGAGTTACATTGAACCTATGAACTTCCTCAGACTGACATCTTTATACACTTTGCAAGTTTTCCCATCAACCAGTTCATACATGATACACATCAGTAGCTGTGATGTGAGCTGCACATTCTTTGTGGCAATGAAACCAGCTTGAGAAAAGACAGTATTAAGAAGCCCACTATCAGTCACAGAATCCTTCAACACTGTGTACTTTCATTGTTCATTCAAACTCTCCCTGATACTCTGGTTTAGTTCATTCATGTTGGTACCTTACTGTGCAAATATAAAATTTCATCCTTAAACTATGCTATCCCTTGTCAGAATGCTGCACTCTGTGAGATCATGGACTCTGGTGCCTGCTCCTGGCCTGTGAATACAGCATCAGGATCACCTTCATCTACTGCTTTCATTTCCTGCGATCAAATCTCTCTCCACTTACATTTTAGCTCAGAGAAAAAAAAGGGATCTGAAGGGATGTTGGTCCATTCAACCTGACAACTGTTCTGTTTTTAATGTTTAACTGTGTCTTTTCCTGACTATTTCATACTAGTTCTGTGATTTGTTTTATCCTCAACAGAGTGGTGGGATTGTCTGACTCGGGCTAGGCACATAGGATGGATGAGAACATAAGAGCATAAGTAACAGGAGCAGGAGTGCCCCTCAAGCCTGCTCCACCATCCATTAAGATCACAGATGATCTCCCTCAGTGCCATTTTCCAGCACTATCCTCATATCCCTTGGTTCCTTGCCTTTCTCTCAACCTAGCCTTCCCTATACTGGCAATACCAGCATAGGTCTGAACTAACTTGCATGCCATCTCCTTATGTCACTCCAAAATTGACCTATAGTAGGGTTACACATGCAGAGCTAGAAGGACAGGGCCAGTCCAAAATTCCCTGATACTAAATTATTCCAAGCTCAGATCCCATTAAGACTTCAGGATTTCAAGAGTAGGAGGTAATGTAACATATGGGAGACAAAATTGCTTGTGGTTTGTTTCTGAGATTCTGTACTGCTTAGAATTTGTTGCACTGATTGTTTGGAGGTATGGAAGACAGAGTGTGTGGTGCTACAATGTTTTGGCACTGAGACAAATAGGAGAGTAGAATGGGTGTGATGTAATACATTGGTCTTTGGCACAGATTGGGTGAGCGATGGGCAGAATGAGTACATTTCCAGTACAAACCAGAATACCAGTAGGTTTAAGGGAAGGAGCAGAGAACATTGGTAGAGTGTGGGGTTTTAAAGGAGGTTAGGAGTGAGGTGTTGTGAGAAATCCACATGGCTGTCACGTGACAGTAATGACACTGACCCCCGCTGACAGGAGGACAACATTGCTCCTCTGATTGGAAGTGATACTACTGTCAATCAAGGTGCGGCTCCACCCACCCCTCAGGTGTGAGAGTATCTTTTGCATCTGAACCTGCCTGAGCAGTATCCTTTGTCTCCGAACCTGCTTGACCATTGGCTGTGGCAGGAACTTTTGTCTTTGACTTCCACACCATTGGCTCGTTCAAATCATAACAGTGAGGCTCCACCCAGCCTCCTAGCACCATAAAAAGGGCTGTGTCCACTAGCCCTTCCTCTTTTGATGACCCCAGGAGTAGTGAGACA
Organism: Pristis pectinata; assembly: GCF_009764475.1. Lineage (NCBI taxonomy): Eukaryota > Metazoa > Chordata > Chondrichthyes > Rhinopristiformes > Pristidae > Pristis > Pristis pectinata. Next base: position 13,400,554 of record NC_067435.1, on the reverse strand, counting down.
ATGCTGCAGAGATCATTGGTAAGAGTGCATCACCACATGGTCAGGGAGCATTAAGGGCCAATGCTAGTGTGGGACGGGCATTGAAGTGTTATATCTTGAAGTTGTACATTGTTACTGTGTGCTTGTGTGTATTAGTGTGTGTGTGTGAGTGTATTTTACCCCAGTTGCGCTTCCCCTCTTGTGTTTGTGGTATCCTGAGTGTGCGTGATCGTGTGTCTGTTCCCATCCATTCTGTCCCATGTTTGCCTTTGTGATTAAACTAGTTTTGGTCTACAAAGCTCGAATCCAGAGTCCTTGATCCTTAAGCCAGTTAAAAGAACGATTTCACACAACATGAGGTTATGTGGTGCTGAGGGAAGAACACATGAGCAAGAGCCAGGGATCGAAGTAATAACAAAATTGCATGCACAACATTTAACATTGCAGGATTTGCTTCCAACCATCCCTGGCTATCTTCCACACTGAATGATACAGTCCTGCACCCAGAACTCAGGCACTGCATTGAACACTCCCAGAATGGAATCGGGGTCCTCATTAAATACTTCTCATCTGTTTTCCTGGGGTTGAGGAAGGGTTGAGGAGGTTGGGCTGCTGACATTGTTTTTCCATAGATGCTGCCTGACCTGTTGAGTCTTTCCATCTTATTTTAATTTTACAGATATTCTGCTCAGGCTATTAAGAGATTAATGCTGGCGTCTTGACTGAGACTTAAAAAGCTAGTATAACAGAGTTGGAAGGAGGCCCTTGGGTCTGTACAGTCCCAGCAGTTCCTGTGCACTCACTGAGCTGTCAGAGTTGCTTTGCTCACAGTAATTAAAATAACCGATGATCAGTCATTAATAAGCTTGCTTGATATGTTGCATATTATATGATTTAAATGATTAAAGTAATTATCTACAGATTGTTTAATCTGCAGGTATTTCCGGGATAGGCATTGAGATTAATGTTTAGGGATTTTGCTGAATGTTCTCTCATTCCTGTAAACAGGCTGATCCCAATAGCCAGAGCTGATTTCTAAGGCATTAAACTACTAACTTTCTAACAAAGGGTGGTGATGTAACAAACCTGGTGAAATATTGTGTATAGCTTAGCAAACAGCTGGAGAGTAACAAACATCAATAGTGTAGGGAGAATAGTCCACCAGCTGCTGCCCCATTCTGCAACAGTAACTAGATTCATTATCTAACCATCAAATTCAACTGGTTAGCTAACAAAACCCAATCTCAATGTCATATCACAGGGGCCATGAACCAGTTATCAACCCTGCTGTGGAACTATAAAGCTCTTTATTCATTCATTGATCTCACTGTCAATCACAAAGTCTACCATCCAATTGGCCATCGATTTGTCCAATCTCAATAAGTATCTACCACACCATGGATCCCTCTAACCAATCACAAGGGCCTCTATTCCATCAATCCAACTATTCAATGACACCATCCTCTATCTCACCATTGATCCCGTTGTTATTGGGTGAATCCTATGATTACACCCACAGTGAACATTTCTCACTTTGTTGCTCTCTTCTCCCTAAATGTTACGATTTTCCTTTGGGGAATATTACAACCCAAACCCTACACTGCTGCTCTCTGCTAAATGGGCTGTGTTTTTTAGCAGCGTTGTTTTTGTGAGCTACCCTGGACCAGAAACCTGATGAAAATAAACATTGAAACTTACATCACTCAGTTGTCCATTTAGTCAGTAAACTTCACTGCTTTAGAACTAGTAACACAAGCTCTGATCTGCACTAAGTTTGTAAGTTTGTATGGGTCGGAACCTCATTATAGTTGTTTTAAAGTAGGAATTTAGTCCATCTCACTTGCTGCCAGCCAGCTATGGGATACAGTTATCTTGGTGATGTTGGAGCTGCCCAGTCCTGGAGAATTGCCTTGTTTAAAGATGTTTCCTACATGTGAACATACATCAATAGGTGTTAACCTGCCCATGATTCTTCACTCTATTATATTTTATTATACATAAGATGCTCCAAAAGCTACAAAGGCTTGGCAACATCCTTTTAATACATGCTCTCACCCCTCTGGGAAGTAAGATCTCTGCGTGTTGGAGAAAAGTTCACACACAGTGCCCCACAAAGACAAGCTCCATTCAAATTAGTCCAATTCTACTCATGCTTATCTCAAGCTAGTCAACACCCTAAGGTTCCTTCACCCATCTGTGACTCATTACTGCTTCTGGATCAATCTGAACAAGTTGGTTTCAAAATAAATCCACTCAGTTCAGATGCAATAATTAATAACAGGATATGAGCGGGAAGCTAGCTATAACTGAAAGCAAAAGGTTACCTGTTCCAGCACATAAAACCAGATCTGAAAAGAGTTGTTCATTGTGATTCTAGATCTTAAAACATTTCAAAGGCAACTAGAATTTGAAATATTCAGCAGTTATCAGGGCAAGTTAATGATTAGAATGGAGATCACCATAATGGGTGAGCTAAAGTCGGAATAAAGGAGATGTGGCTGAAAGATTTCTTTACAGTTGCTGCCTCACCACTTGTGCCTTGTCTATTTTATCTCATTAACATTTGACAATTAGAAATTTTCCATAGAAGCCTCCTATCTGCCCAGTGAGGGGATAACTTTGTGGTAGCTGTCCGTCTATGAGTATAGGGGCAGCACAATGGTTATACTGCTGCTTCACAGTTCCAGAGACCTGGATTCAATCCTGACCTTGGGTGTTGTTTGTGTTATCCCTATGACTGCAAGGGTTTTCCATGGATGCCTTGGACCTTCCTCATCCCAATAAAAGAGGTTATTGAAAGATTAATTGGTTATTGTAAATTGCCTCTAGTGTAGGTGGCTGGCAGGACAATGGTAATGGGGGGAGAGGGGAATTGATGAGGATATGAGGGAAAAATTGGGATCAGTGTAGGTAGTGGGCATGGATGTGGTGGGCCGAGGAGCCTGTTCCCGTGCTATATGACACTATAAAAGCAATGCTGATGTTGGTAGCAATGTTAAGTAAACCAGCAAGTGAACTTGGAGACACGAGACTGCAGATGCTGGAATCTGGAGCAACAAGCAATCTACCGGAAGAACTCAGTGGGTCTAACAGCATCTGTGGGAGGAAAGGAATTGTCAATGTTTCGAGTTGAAACCCTGCATCGGGACTGACAGCCTCTCCACTGTCAGTCAGGATGCAGGGTTTCGACCCAAAACATCGACAATTCCTTTCCTCTCACAGATGCTGCTTGACTCAATGAGTTCCTCCAAAGGACTGTCTGTTGCTCCAGCAAGCAAACTTGCCCTGAGTGCATAAGTTTTATACTGCATGGAGGTCACTGGTTCTTTTTGTAGGGTAAGAGCGTTAAAAGAATGGGAGAACAAATCAGCTGGGATTCTATAGTTAATATTAACCTGGAAAATGATGCTCATCATATTGAAAGAGCTTATTTGATACCTAGCCCCAGCCAGGTTAATTCATTTATTGTTGGCCCAACAAATCAGTTGATAACAAATGAAAAGAATCCATATTTCCTCCACTTTTCAAATCTGCTGAGCTTCCTCTGGTAGGGCAGATGACAGTTAAATGAATGGCTGTTCAACCTAAATTGCTCCTGCCACTCTTTGTCTGTTGCTGTTGTTTACAATAAATACAGCTCAGGAGAGGCAGTGCCCAAAAGGGATAAACCCTGCTTGTCTGTGCTTGTGTGAACAGAGTAGGCTTTTGCCTTTAAAAGACTCCACCTTTCAGTCACAGAACTGAGCACAATGTTTGATCAATAGCTGAAACAGTGCAAAGCACAGGCAGCACTGCAGCTTCCCTCACTGGGGGAACAGGACTAAGTAACTGAAGTAACACTGAAAAATATAATTCCCCCTCTCTTTCCTGTTTCTTTTTATGAAAAACACTGCTTCTTTTAAATGAAATGAGTCTGAGTCCCACGCAAAGGGCTTCTTTTCACTCAGGAAGATGAAACGTTGAACAGAAAGTCTGGTGTGGGAAGGAACATTAAGCAGGAAAGGCCCGCAGCAAGGAGAATTTACATCTGGCTTACTTACGTTGACCTCTGATCCCCATGTGGGTGGAGGAGGGGTAACTTTTCCTCAACCATCCGCACTTTATTCACAGATGTAAAAAATCATTCTCAGGAGACTCTGTTAGCTAAATGGCTAAAGGCACCATTTCTGAGGTGAATAGATCTGAGTGTTCAACCTGCAGTCTCTGCTGGTTTAATGATCATTATCAGAGGTATTACTGTTGTTCACATTGTCCTCTGGTTAGGGAAGGTTGTGGTTGCTCCTGAATGGCTGGTGCTGTGAGTTATGTTGGTATCATAAAAACGGCCACTGCAGGACATAGCTGAGTACTGTTCACAAAATGCAACTCTGTCCCCCCGTAAGGGACAGAGGAAGGAGAATACTGGGGTCCAAACAGTGAAAGATGCAGTGGTATTGAGAGAGGCCCGACTCATGCTGTCATGCATTTTCCACATTCCACAAGGCAATGTATGGGTAACTCTTGTCTCTCATCTATAGATCCTGTATCAACTTCCTCCTCCTTTGTAATTTTTATTCTATCTTGTGGGCCATCAGCTGTCTGAGAATTCACTGCAGCGATAGTTAAATACATACCAGTTACTTAACATTCTCAGTCAGCTACTGTTTTATATCCTAGTTTTCTCACTGTGTCCACTGTCCAAACCACAGCCAGAGACGAACCAGAAAAACAACTGGGTGACATCTGACAAAATGGAAGCTCACACTAAAGAAGTTGCCAACATCATGTTGCCTCTAATTTACATTGACTGATCAGTGATCTTGGTGAATCAGCAATCCCTACGATCTATGTACATGAGAGAGTCAACATATGACCTTGTTACCACAATGTAATGAACAAATTCACTCTAAGTTTGTACTCTACCTGGGAGTATTTCTACCGCAAAGCTATAGGCTGTTCCTTATGACTTTATTACAATGAAAGAAACAGCCCTCCCATGTGCTAATATTGGATTAAAGTTCTATTCTTATTTTCCTGCTGATGTAATGAGCTGATGACTTGCACAGTTTAAACATCACAATTTCTGCAAAGTTGGATTTGTATGAAGGCACAAAGAACTGATGAATCGACCAGACTACATCCACAGTGATGGTGCTTAGTACAGACACCACATCGAGAACACTCCGCCAGTGCTGCCGTGTAGTACCCATGCCCCTACTTTTCTAGTGGGCGTCTCTGACGACGTGAATTACCTAGAAGTCCCCCATTGTCTTGGCCCTGAAATATCAAAGTTGGGTGACTGTGGTCAAATCAAGGTCCATGTTAAAATGAATTGTCTGCAGCAACACAACCTAGTTCATGATGCAGACCCAGTGAATTCTTACTTTCAACTCCAGGGTGTGGTCATCACTGGCAAAGCTAGCATTGACAGCTAGTGTCTAATTGCCCTTGAGTAGTTGGTGCTCAGCCACTTTCTTGGGCTGTTGGTATGGTGCAAGTGCTTCTGTAGTGCTAGTACGGAGAAAGTTCTAGGATTTTGACCAAGGGATGATAAGACTGTGCAGCAAATGAGTGGTTCATTTATGGCACTGATGAGATCACATCTAAAGTACTGTGCACAGTACTTGTCTCCTTACTTAAGAAACGAGCATGTTGAAAAGAGTTCAGAGTGTACTAGACTGATACCTGGAGTGGATGGGCTGTCTTCTGAGGGAAGATTGAACAGCCTAGGCTTGTATCTGCTTGTACTTAGAAAAGTGAGAGGAGACTTCATTAACACATACAAGATCCAGAGGATGGATGTGGACAGAGTCTAGATCACTGTTATAAGATGAGGACTCGCCATTTTAAAATGAAAAGTCGTCCACTTAAGACAGAGATGAATCAATTTTTTTTCTCAAGGGATTGTGAGTCTTTGGAACTGCCTTTCAGAAGGGACAGTAGAAGCAGGGACTTTGAATATGTTTAAGGTAGAGATATATAGATATTTTACAAGCAAATGGGTGAGAGGTTTCTGCAGGTTGATTGGAATGCAGAGTTGAGGTTATGATCAGATCATCTACATTCTTATTGAAAAGCACAGCAAGTTTGAGGGGTTGACTGCTCGTAATTTGTATGTTTGTATGTAATTTCTGCAAAGGGTGAAGAGAAAATCAACAGAAGCCACATGGGAAAAGTGCCATGTTTTTTTCATCTCTTTGATTATGAACGTCCATAACCATGAAACAAATACCTGATTGTTGGAAATTAATTATTTTGTATTGTAGGTAGGAAAAAGATCCAAAACTTTATACATGAATAGAATGTAATTCACAAAAGGAATACTCAAACTGCTAGTTTCCCGTTTCCCAGTGTGTCATGCAGTCACGTGGAACCATTATATAACAGGATGTACAACACAACAGCAGTAAAATAGATTTTACTGCCTCCCATCTGGCATCGTAAAAATCACGTCATAGTTCTGGATTGCATTTAGAGCAGTCAAAGGACAGTTAGAAACCAACATAATGCTTCTTAAACCCTAAAACTGAAGATGTAGTGCTTGCTTCTTATAAAATGTGACAATACTACAGGATTCTACGAGTTGGCCAAAATATTTAAATTTTCAAGAGAGCATGACTATATTTGGATACAGGAAGCAGTGATTTTAGAATTATTGAATGGTTACAGCACAGAAGGGGGCCATTCAGCCCATCATGTCTGTGGCAGCTCTCTACCAGTTTCACCCACTGGTCCTTTAGCCTTGCAAATTTTTCTCCATAATATATATTTTCTAATTCCACTTGAAGGCCACAATAGATCCGGCCTTCACATCTGCAGGCAGTACATTTCAGTTTCCAAACATATGCTGCATATAAAAAATGTCACCTTTATTTCTCTTTCCCTTTATTTTATCCTTGACCACTCACCAAAGGGAACAGCCTTTCACTATCCACTCTCTCCTTTTACATACTTCTACCAAATCTCCAAAGGAAACTAATCCCAGCCTCTCTAATCTATCCTTGTAGATGTAGTCCCTCATCCAAGAACCATTCTCATAATGGAGATACAAGATGCTGGAATCTGCAGCAACAAACAATCTGCTGGAGAAATTCAGTGGGTTGAGCAGCATCTGTCAGGGTGAAAGGTCTGTTGATGTTTCAGATTGAAACCCTGCATCAGGACGCATTGACAATTCCTTCAATAATCGACACCCCCCCCCCAACCCCCACAAATGCTGCTTGACCTGTTGAACCATTCTCATAAGTCTTTTCTGGACCATCTTCACATTCCTTCCTATAATGTGTGAACATAATATTTCACTTGAGTCCTTGACTAACTTTCAATACTTTCTATGAGCTACACAGCATAAAGCAATTATGTTATGAAAATTTATCATTGGCCTTTTGGGTCCAAAGAAAAGGGCAATTATTGGGAACAGTGGTATAGTGGTGAAGTTATTGGCCTAGTAATCAAGAGGGCTCCATGGAAGGTCATCGATCTGCAAACTTGACTCTGTTTCTCTCTCCACTGATGCTGACTTGACCTACTGGGTATCTTCAGTGCTTTTTAAAATTTCTTTTGTAGTAATCATGAGGTTTAAACCGAAGAAATGCAGACACGGATTCAAATCACATCATAGCAACAGGTGAATTTAAATTCAAGCAACTACGTAAATCTGAAATAAAAGATAGTTTCAATAATGGCTAAAATGAAACTGCTGAATTGCTGTTTAAAACCCATCTGGTTCTCATATCCTATGGGGAAGGAAATCTGCCCTCCACATTTGGTTTGCTTTATACATGAAGTAGCCATGTAAGACGCCTACTTTCACAAAACCACCATGACAAAACACAATAATAGCACTGACTTAGTGCAGACGTGACAAAGACTCATTAGACCTTGCAAAGTCCTGCTTGCTAACTTCTGAGGATTTATCATACAGACTATACAGGCAGCAACTGACATAATCATACTGACAACATCAAAGTATTTGGTCAATGACTCAGAATCCTCCGTCACCATCTCTGGACATGTTACTCCCACCAGCAGGATGTAGTGACCAGCTGTGGTGACACAGTGGTATACAAGCAGAAGGGCATGCCCAGGGAGACCTCAACAATGACTCCGCAGATCCCATGAAGTTCCATGCATCAGATCACATTTGGAAGAAGCATATTTTATAGAGAAACCATAGAATGTACTCTAAGTGGAGGACTTCAACCAAGATCACCTCAGGACCATTACCAGTGACCGATGCGGCTGTGCCATTGCTCAAGGCCATAGCTATGGCACTGAATCTCCAGCAGGTAATGAGAGAACCAACACAATGGAAAATCCTGCTTGATCTCAACCTCTCTAATCCATCCTTTACAGTATTGGTAGGAATGAGCATCATACAGTCTTTGTGGAGATTAAGTCCCATCATCACAATGTGGATACCCTTCATTGTGTTGTGCTACATTACCACTGTGCGAATTGGAATAGATTTGGATCAGATCTACCAGCTCAACAAGAAGGGCTATGAGCCCTGACAATATCCTGGCTTCACTCTAAAATTAGACACATCTCTTATAAAATTGATGCAGGACATCTACAACACTGGCACTCAAAGGTGTCAAAAACCAGAGGACTCAGGTTTAAGGTAAGAGGAGGGAGATCTGAAGGAGATATAAAGAAGAATTTTTTGACCCAGGGGGTGGTTGAATTCTGGAACACACTACCTGAAGAGGTGGTGGAGTCAGTGATTCTCATTAACATTTAAGAAGTATTTAGATAAACACTACAATCACCAAGGCATAGAAGGCCAAATGCTGGAAAATGGGATTAGTATAGATGGTTACTTGATGGTCAGTATGGACATGCTGGGCTCAACAGTCTGTTTCTGTGTTATATATAAAATTCTATGACCCTTTGACTTAACCAACAATATAGTCCCTGTATATCCTTCCTACAAAATGCATGGCAACTTAAATCTGACAAATTACTGCTCCTTCATTTCACACTCAAGCATTAATAAAGTGATAGAAGGTGTCATTAACAGCAGTATCAAGCAGCACTTATTCACCAATCTGTTCCCAATGATCAGTTTGGGATTCACCAGATCTCATTACAGTCTTGGTCCAAGTATGGACAAAAGATTTGAATTGAAAGGCAAAGGTGAAAGTGACTACCCTTGCTATCAGGGCAGCACTTGACTGTGGAAACATGGAGCCCTGATAAAACTGAAGTTAAGGGGCATTAAGGGGAAAAACACAGCACTGGTTGAAGTCATACCTGGCACCAGGAGAGGTGTTTCTGGTCATTGGAGATTGATAACCCCTGTGCCAGAATATTGCTCAGGGCACTGACGGCGGCCCAACATCTTCAGCTGTTTAATCAATAATCTTCCATCCATCATAAGGTCAGAAGTGGGGATGTTTGCTGAAGATTTATTCTTTATCATTTCCAATTCCTTAGGTAATGAAGCAGTCCACAATTGCATATAGCAATACCTAGGCAACAAAGTTGTAGAATAAAAGGTAGGCTACTTAGGACAGAGGTGAGGAGAAATTTCTTCACCCAAAGAGAGGTGAACCTTTGGAATTCTCTACAATGAGGGCTTGGACAGCAAAGTGAGTGAGTTCATTCAAAACTGAGCTGGATAGATTTCTGCATTTAAAGGAATCAAGAAGCATGGGGTTAGTGCAGAAAGATGAAGCTGAGGAAGAAGATTAGTCATGATGTGAATGAATGGCATTATGGACTTCAAGGGGAAGGTGGTCTACTCCTGCTCCTAATTTTTATGTTACATTCATACGTTAAGAAATTTATTCCTAACAAATGCGACATGATACACTTAGAGAGGGAAAACCAGGGTAAGACATACCCAGTAAATGGTAGAGTCCTAATGAGTGCTGATGACAGAGGAACCTTGGGCTACAGGTCAATAAATCCCTGAATGTGACAGCACAGGTGGAGAGGGTGATGAAGAGGGCATATGGGATGCTTGCCTTCACCGGCCATGGCTCAGAATATAAGAGCTGGGATGTCATGTTACTACTGTATAAAACATCGTTTAAATCACACGGAGTAGTCACCACACTATAGGAAGGATGTGATTGTGCTGGAGAGGGTGCAGAGGAGATTCACCAGAATGTTGCCTAGATTGGAACATTTCAGTTATGATTAGATAGGCTGGGTTTATTTTCCCTGGAGATGAGGAAGCTGGTGGGGGGGGGGGGGGTGGAGGGGGGAAGACTTGATAGAGGTATACGAAATTATTAGGGAAATAGCTAGGGTAGATAGTAAAAATCTTTTTCCCATGGTCGGGGTGCCAAAGATAAGAGGGCATTGATTTAAAATGAGAAGCAGAAGGTTTAAACTGGATCTGAGGGTGATTATTTTCAACAGAGAACGGTTGGAATCTGGAAAGAGCTGCCTGAGGAGGTGGCAGACGCAGATACTCATAATATTTAAGAAGCATTTAGACTTGATTCGCCAAAGCAAAGAAGGCTCAAACCTAATGTGGGTAAGAGGGATTAGTGCAGCTGGGCACAACAGTCAGCTCAGACCTGGTGAGCTAGAGGGCTTGTTTCTGTGCTGTGCGACTCTATGATCCAGACATGGGCTGATAAACGGAGGTAAGATCTGAACTATTCAAAAGTTGGCAGTTGGTAATGACTATCTCAGGTCCCTTGATATTTAACAGCATTACTGTCACTGAGTCCCCCACCACTCTGGGGATCATTGTTCACCTCCACCATTGGTGCACCATAGTGGCTGTGTGTACCAAATACAAAATGTACTGTAGAACTTGGCAAGGCTAGTTCAACAGCATCTCCCAACCCCCTCACCTCTACCACCCATCAGACAAGGGCAGCAGGCACATGGGAATATCTGGTGCCGGACTCCATAGGAGTGGAGTGCATCTAAATATACACTACTAACTCTTGCTGCAAAATTCTGGGACCTCTGCATTTGACTTTGCAAGTGCAGAAATCATAGACTTGATTCAATTTAAATGGGTAAAAGCCGGTGGTTTTGGATTCTCCAGAAAAGTCCCAGATATTTAATTTTGGCTCTTAAGTAGCTTTCTAGGCAAGAATGAGTAGATTATTAACCATTAAGACTCCAACCAAGGTACCATTACCTCTTATAGAGTCATAGAGAGTCATAGTCCAAGCTGACTAAAGTGCCTTCCTGAGCTTGTCCCATTTGCCTGTGTTTGGCCCATATCCCTCTAAACCTTTCTGATCTGTGTACCTGCCCAAATGTCCTTTAAACATTGTGCTTGTACCTGTCTCTACCACTTCCTCTGGCAGCTTGTTCTATACACCCACCACTCTCTGTGTGAGAAACCTCCCCCTCAGGTCCCTTTTAAATCTTTCCCCTCTTACCTTAAACCTATGCCCTTTAGTTTAGGACTCCCCTAACCTGGGAAAAAGTCTATGACCATCCACCTTAACCCCGATAGGGTCACCCTTCAGCCTCCTTCACTCAAAGGAAAACAGTCCCGTCTCTCCTTATAAGTCAAGCCCTCCAATCCTGCCAACATCCCTGTGAATCTTTTGTGCACCCTCTCTAGCTTAGTCATATCCTTCCTATAGTATGGCAACCAAAACTGCACATAATACTGGAATTGCAGTCTCACCAATGTCTTGTACATATGTAACATGATATCCCAACTCTTGTACTCAATGCCCTTACCGATGAAGGCATGCTTACCATATGCCTTCTTCACCACCCTGTCTTACTCTGTCCCCACTTTCAGGGAATTCTGCACTTGCACTCCTAGGTCTCAACACTATTCCACAACAATCCCCAGCGCCCTGCCATTCACTGAGTATGTCCTGCCCTGGTTTAACTTTGCAAAGTGCATTTGTCTGAGTTAAATACCATCTCTCATTTGTTTGCCCACTTCCCCAGTTGACTAAGATCCTGTTGTAACTTTAGACAACCTTCTTCGCTGTCTACCACATCACCAATTTTGGTGTCATCTGCGAACTTACTAATCATGCCGCTGACATTCTCTTCCAAATTGTTAATATATATGACAAACAACAGTGGATCCAGCACTGATCCCTATGGCACACCACTGGTCACAGGCCTCCAATGTGAGAAACAACCTTCCACTACCACCCTGACTCCTTTCACCAAGCCAACTTTGTATTCATTTGGCCTGCTCACTCTGGTTCCCATGTGATCTGACCTTCTGGACCATCTTATCATGTGGTCCTGGTAAGACTAGGCTCGGTGAAAGTAGTAAGTTTTTTTCTTAATTTAACCTCCTACAATGGGCCAAGACTAGGGTAATTTTATTTAGAATCTAAATTCAAAATCACAGCTTGTAATGCAGAGATTTTGCACTTATAATCTCATTGATACCAGTTGAGTCCTATCACTGGACTATCCTATTGAACAGTTATGTAGAAAGGACATACAATGATTGCTTGAATGGTTAAGTGGTGAAAAATTTAGTCTTCAAATTACAACCAAATTCTGCTTTTTACTCAAAAGGAGGGATTTCATTAGCAATCATGACTTTCATTTATCTGGCACCTTTCAGGCAGTAGGAACATCCCATGGTACTTTACAGTCATTATTAAACAAAAAAAATGATACTGAGTCAAATAAGGAAATCTCTGGACAGATGCCCAAAGGCTTGGTAAAAGAGGTTGGAGATCCTAAAGGAGGAGAGGGTGAGGTAGCGAGAAAGGGAAGTTAAGGGAAGGAATTCCATCGTTTGGGGGCTGATTAAATTCAGGGAAGGGCAAGAGGCCAGAATGAGAGGAGTACAGAGATCTCGGCTGGTTGGAGTGTTCACGAAGATTACAAGGGTAGAGAGGAGAAAAATCATGGAAGGATTTGAAAACAAGCATTTTAAAATTGACGCATTGCTTTGAAACCAGTATTGGCCAACAGACACAGGAGCGAAAGATGAACAGGATTTGGTTTGAGTTAGGATGCAGACAGCAAATTAAAATGTTAGCATTCCCCTTTTCCTTTCTTCTTGTTTGTTAAATGTTCACTAACATTTATGTATCTTGTGCTTCAATCGTGAATATCTGGCAAATCATTTTCATATATTTCTCATGGAAGCCCACAATATGCCAGTGGCACCTCAATTCATGACTGCAGTCTCAATTGAAATCTGTTCCTCAGACTGCTTAAGGTGTTCAAGAAGTTTTGATTGCCCTTCGAAACCCAGCCCAAGTTGCCACTTTTTACAAGTTATTCTAGAGGGTAAGGTATGACTGGTGTTGGAACTGAGTGGAATCTCATTTTCAAGTTACACCTATTTCCAAACAGATTGTTACTGGATTGTTTTCTGGGTGGGGGAAATTGTGGATGGTCTGGTCTCTGAATAAGCAAATTGAAGGTTGTGATTCCTCATTCAAAGGACTATATCCATCACTACAACTGAACTGTCCCCCAAGAACTGGAAGAATTTAACATGAAAAGCATTCTGGGATTTTTGCTGGCCTGCATCCTCCATTGCTGCCTTTATTTTAATCTGAGCACCCTCTCAAGAGGCTGATCTCATGAGGCCTTAAACTAAAACATTTTGTGCGCCCACACATAAATAATTGCTTCATCTTGGCAATTCTGTTTTCCAAGTTGCTGTCAGTTGTGAGCAGATGTTAAGGTTCATATTGTTGCGTGCAAGAAGATTGTTTAACCCTTTCACCATCAGAGAGTGCTCACAATACCATACACATTCAAACCTGACTCACTCACAGATTCCTCCCATCATTTCAGCAATGCAAAATATCAATGCAGCATGTAAAAAAGTGAAATGAGGGAAAAACTATAAATGGAATTGTTGGATTCTGCAAGAAATAAACTGATGAAGTGATGGAGCTGGTTTACATGCCCCAAGTAACTGTATACTGTCTAATGGCACAGTGATGCAGCAGTTAGCGCTGCTGTCTCATAGCTCCAGGGACCCAGTATTTTGATCCTGACCTCGGGTGTTGTCTGTAAAGAGTTTGCATGTTCCCTCCATGGCCACCTGGGTTTCCTCCGGCGCTCCATTGACTGGCATATGTGAGAGGGAATAAGTTGCAGGGGTATAGTGAAATCAGAAGAGGGGCAATGGGACTAATGGGCCTCAGAACTGGCCTGCACCCAATGGGTTGAATGGCCTCTTCTGTCCCATTGAAATTTTGGTTACTTACAATTGGTCAATCTTATATTTAAATAAAATTAACTCGTAATTTAGTATGAAGTGATCTTTGTGGAAGAGAGCGCCAAACTTCTACCTCTCCCTCAATTAAAAGATGTGTACTAACTTCATTCCTTAAAAGCTTGGATCTAATTTTTGGATATCGCAGAAGATCAGAAACCTACCTTATCGATTCCCCTTAATATCTTGAAGATGTTGATCAAATCCCCCCCAAAGTTTTTTTAAATTCCAGAAAATATAAACATACGTTGTCTAAGATCTCCTTGTAATTTAACCCTTGGAATCCAGCTAACATTCTGGTAAGTCCATGCTGCCAAGGTGTGGCATCTATCCCAGGTGTAGTCTAATAGCAGTTTTATATAGTAGTAGAATAAGTTCTACCTCCTTGTACTCCAGTCTCAGAATAGAAAAGCCAGCATTCCAACAGCTGTTTTCATTATTTTGTGTTTTCAGTCCACAACATATTAAGAAAAATAAAGTAACGTGCCTTAATGACTCCACCCGATGGTTCTGACGTTGACTATCATGAAGTGATTTGAGAGGCTGGTCATGACACTCATCAACTCCAGCCTCCCAGGCAACCTCAACCCACTGCAATTCGCCTACCTCCGATACAGTTCCACAGCAGACACCATCTCCTTGGCGCTACACTCAACACTGGAGCATCTGGATAGTAAAGACACCTACATCAGACTACGAATTATTGACTACAGCTCTACCTTCAGTACTGTAATTCCATGCAGATTCATCTCCTAAACCTGAGACTCAACACCTCCCTTTGCAACTGGATCCTTGATTTCCTGACCAACCAACCGCAATTAGTAAGGATAGGCAGCAACACCTCAGCCACAATTTCCTCAATACTGGTGCCCCATAGGCTGCGCCCTCAGCTCCCTACTTTACTCCCAATACACTCACAACTGTGTGGCCAGATTCTGCTCTAGCTCCGTCTACAAGTTTGCAGGTAACACCACAGCAGTGGGCGGAATCTCAAATAGCGATGAGTCGCAGTACAGGAAGGAGAGAGAGCCTAGTGCATGGTGTCAGGACAACCTTTCCTTCAACGTCAGCAAAGCAAAAGAGCTGGTCATTGACTTTAGAAAAGGGGGCAGTGCACACATTCCAGTTTACATCAATGATCAAGAGGATTGAGACCTTCAAGTTCCTAGGAGTGAACATCACCAATAGCCTGTCCTGGTCCAACCACATAGCCATGGCCAAGAAAACACATCAGCACCTCTACTCCCTCAGGAGGCTAAAGAAATTTGGCATGTCCCCACTGACCCTCACCAATTTTTATTGATGCACCACAGAAAGCATCCTATCTGGATGCATTATGACTTGGTGTAGCAACTGCTCTGCCTGAGACTGCAAGAAACTGCAGACAGTTGTGGACACAGCTCAGTACATCATGAAAACCAGCCTCCCCTCCATGGACTCTCTACAATTCTCACTGCCTCGCTGAAGCAGCCAACAAAATTAAAGACCCCCCTTCACCCCAGACATTCTCTCTTCTCTCCTTCGCGCCCCCCCCCCCCCATTTGGGCAGAAGATACAAAAGCCTGACAGTACGTACCACCAGGCTCAAGGTGCAGCTTGGTTTACAACTTCTATCCCGCTGTTATAAGAGTATGAAACAGTCCCCTCGTACGATAAGATGAACTCTTGACCTCATAATCTACCTCATCACGGCCTTGCACCATATTGTCTGCCTGCACTGTACTTTCTCTGTAACTGTAACAGTTTAATCTGCATTCTGTTATTGCTTTTCCATTGTACTACCTCAATGCACCAATGCGATGAAATGAGCTGTATGGATTGCATGCAAAATAAACTTTTCCACAGTATCTTGGTACTTGTGACAATAAAAACCAGTTTACCAATTTAATGATCTACATACACAGATGTCTCTGTAGACATCTTGACAGTCACACCACTTCAGAAGCAAAAGGGAAGATTTCTTTAAGGTTGTATTCCTGAATGCCTTATGCCAGTTTCTGTACATTTTGGCCATAGTGCTGCATCCTGCATCCTCACCTCTCAAGTAGGATGCAATCATCCTGCATCCTCACCTCTCAAGTAGCCATAGTGCTAAACTACAAGCTGTGAGGGCCATAGAAGAACACTGCAGAGATTGACACCAAGATAGGTGGAGGAGTAGGGAGTATTGAAGAAACAGGAAGGTTGCAGAGAGACAGTTTAGGAGCATGGGCAAAGAAATGGCAGGTGAGATTCAATGTTGAGAAATGTGCGGTTGTACACTTTGGAAAAAGAAATAAACGGGCAGATTATTGTCTAGATGGGGAGAAACTTCAAAGTACAGAAATGCAAAGGGACTTGGGGGTCCTCGTGCAGGATACCCTAAAGGTTAACCACCAGGTTGGATTGGTGGTAAGAAAAGCGAATGCTATGTTGGCATGCATTTCGAGAGGTATAACGTATAAAAGTAAGGATGTGTTGCTGAGGCTCTGTGGGGCACTGGTGCGACCTCATCTGGAATACTGTGTGCAGTTTTGGGCCCCTTATCTTAGGAAGGATGTACTGATGTTGGAGAGGGTTCAGAGAAGATTTACGAGGATGATTCCCAGAGTGAAAGGGCTTACATATGATGAGTGATTGTCGGCTCTTGGACTGTACTCACTGGAGTACATAAGAATGAGAGGGGACCTCACAGAGATATTTCGAATGTTGAAAGGACTGGACAGAGTAGATGTGGCTACGTTGTTTCCCTTGGTGGGTGAGTCCAGGACTTAAGGGCACAGTCTTTGAATTAGAGGGTACCCATTTAGAACAGAAATGAAAAGAAATTTCTTTAGCCAGAGGGTCGTGGATTTATGGAATTTGTTGCCACATACAGCTGTGGAGGCCTGATCATTGGGGGTGTTTAAGGAGGAAATTGATAGGTATCTAATTAGTCAAGGTATCAAGGGATATGGGGAAAAGGCTGGGAATTGGGGCTAGATGGGAATAGTTTAGCTCATGGTGAGGAAGCAGAGTGGACTCAATGGGCCAAATGACCTACTACTGCTCCTTTGTCTTGTGATCTTGTGATTAAGTAGCAGTATGGTGCAAGACTATTTTCCTCTTTCAGGATTATGGTGACACATCTTCAGTAACTGAAAAGAAAGGGAGAGGCAGTGGATGAAGGGAAGAGCAGAAAGAGAGAAAAAGACTGAAAATGGACTTTGGTCTGCAATGCAGATTAACATGCACCAACTGGTTCTAATACTAGACATGCACTAACGATGTGTGGGCTTATTATCCAGCCAGCACAGACTGAGCCAGTGAGGAAATGTACTTTTCACCAGAGGCCCACAAATGTGAGTGCCTCAATTGCCAGCCTACACCTATCAAAGTGCAGGTGCACTGTGGCTGCAGCAGCTACTGGTAATCACTTTGACCTGGAAACTAATGACATAGCATGGGACAGTGCAGACTTCAAGGTTTTCCAACCTTATATTGCAGCACCTAGTAGATGAAGTGGAGGGGACAAGAGGTCTACTCTATCTACAGGGGGCTAGATGATTCTCTAGACAAACTCTCCAAAGAAAGATGCGGAAGCCAGTCCCAGGAATCCTATCTTGAACTGGATGCAGTCCAATGACCTCACGTAAGTGACCATGCTCGGTGAATGTATCTAACTGCACCACTCAACTCATGGGGTGAGTAATGGGATGATACTGTCTGATGCATTATCACCCCATTACTCACCTTCCAACAATTTCTATCAATCAGGATATACTAAATATTCATAGATTCACCTCACTTTCACAGTTTGAGCACTGTTGCAAGCTTCATATCCATTACTCTCTGCCTGCACACACTGCCAGCTATTCAACTAGGATAGCCACATCACCCAATATGGTTGTACAACATTCACTGATGCACTTTCTTCTCTCTTCCAGGGAAAGGTAGCTCACATTGGAGGAAACAATGGCTGAATGTCTTGGGACAGACAATGATGGTGTTCCCCAAACCTAATCCTCTTCCTTACATCCAACCCCCTCATTCCACAACTTTTTCTCTTTACAAGTTACAGCAGATGTAAGATGCACTTTCTCGCCTCCCCACACCACAACACTGGAGTCATAGTCATAGGATCATACAACACAGAAATTAACCCTTTCGCCCACCAAGTTCACACCAACCATTAAATACTTATTTACACTAATCTTACATGATCCCATTTAATTCTCCTCATATTCCCTTCAACTCCTCTGAGATTCTACCACTCATTTATAGTGACCAATTAATTTGTCAACCCACACGGCTCTGGGATTTGGGAAGAAACCAGAGTAGCCAAGATAAACCCAGAGACACAGGGACGACATGCAAACTCCACACAGACAGCATGAAAAGTCAAGATTGAACTCAGGTTGCTTGAGCTGTGAGGCAGTAGCTCTACTAGATGCACCACTGTGCCATTCAACTCTTCTTTCATGGTTTTCTTCTTTCAGACAGCTAGAACTGCACCCTGATGAAGGAACACCACCACTCAATATTGTACTCAGAGTCATTAGCTTAGGTACTGACGCTGTGCCTAACGTGCATGTTACCTAGGATGGGGAATCTACACATGATCAGACATCACACTTGTGGTCAAAAACCAGGGTTGATGGCATCAATTCCATCGATCTATTAGCCTCTGGCAAGAGAGAATGAAATGTAGGTAGCTCTGGAACAGAGAGATATGGAGATCTTCCTTACGAGACAATGGTTGACACCTGTGGAAAGAAAAAAAGAGTTAATATCTCAGGTCAAAGACACTTCATCAGAAGTAGGAAAGGGTGAAAATAAGTTGCAGAGAAAATGGGGAGGGATGGATTGAAGACCATCTCTTTTCATAGATGTTTACTGACCTGTTTGGTGTTTTTAGCATTGGTTTGTTTCCTTACCTGAGCATTAGATTTGAAGGGACGGCAGGTACTCGGGAACTATGAGCTGGTAAGATTTACCAGTGAGACTAATTCAGAGTTGAATTAACCAGTATAATGGGAGTTAAAAAAAATCCCAGAAATATTTTAATAAGTGACCAATAAATATAAGGCAAAGATAGTGAGGAAAAAATGTATTATTTTATAACTAAAAGTTTATTGAAAAAAGTTCCTGGATGTTTAATAAAATGCATTAAGTGTGTCAAGGGACATATAATATTTTCAGTCAGGAGTCTCCATGATGACACAGCTTGCTCTAATTTTATTGCTGGCTAATGAATGATGGACCATGTGTTTTATATTCAATTGATAGCTCCTCACAACATGTGTCTCTCTCAGCTGTGGGCATCCTATGTGTGAAGTACTATTCTTCATTAATTGTCCAGCTCTGCACAAATCTACATCAACGGTCTCCAGCTCTGTTCCTTTATTTCCCTACAGTGGGAGTGAAGGCACAGTTGCCTTTGACTATGATGACTTTGATGCTGAGTTAAAGCCCAGACCCAAGCTGTGGTGAGGTGGGTGGTGCGGAGAAGAGGAATGTAAATCTCATTATTGTTTGTGTGGGGACACACCAATCATATATTCCTGTGATGAAATTTTTTTGGCTGTTCTGTTTGGAATAACGGCGCAGCAAGGGACCAAAATGAGATCACAGCTTAGGTTTAGTCTCATTTGCTCTGCGCCAGGGACAAATGATGTCAGAGGCTGACTAACAGAATGGTGAAATGTTGGCAAATTTAAAGAAATAATTTTATTTATTTTAGTTCTATTACCAACAGATGATGGTATAGAACGTGAGGAGCTCAGACTGCACTGTTACCTAGTTTATTGACCGTCTCCAGTGAAGCGATCTGTCTCATCTCAATGTATTTGAGTCAATACAAGTTGGAGCAGCCTGCTTAAAGATGGTACAGATAGAATAGAACATAGATGATTGTGTCTCAGACAGCAATGGCAATGGGGATCATGTTGCACAAGATTGGAACTTCAGATCAGGATTACAAGGCTGTGAATCATATAATGCTTCTGGATCCCAAACTGTAAAGCTAAAGAACCTATTAAAGAAGGTCAGACAACCTTCTGACCCCCAGATATTGTTCAAGAAAAGGTTCTAGAACAATAAAACATCAGCGTACACAAAACAGTAGGAATAAATTGGTCATTTTTCGAATCAGTACTGGACTCTCAGCTATTTACTTCTCATGATGATTTACATGAAAGGATCTGGTGCTGCCATACAGAGCTAGATGGAAAAATGAGACATGAGGAGGGCATAAAGAATCTGCAGAGGCACAAAAACAGAACAAGGAAGTGAGCAAGAAGGTGGAATATCATGTGGAAAAATGATTCCCATTTTGATTAGATTAGAAAAGAGAGACTATTTTTGTAAAAAAAATGAGAAGCCAGTAAACATTGGTGGACAGAGGGATATGGTAGTGCGTGTGCATGAAACAGAGTTAATGAACGTAATTCAAATAGCGGTTGGCAAGTTGCCCAATGCAAAGCAGTTGGAGTTCAAGATTGTGAAAGTATTGCTGCTGCACAAGGTTTGACAGTCCATACCTGGAGTACAGTGTATAGTTTTGGTCTCTGTATCCAAGGAAAGATGTACTTATTATAGAGACATGAAGGTACAATGACTCAGCATCCACAGAACTCGGGTAGAGATGCCAACGATTCATAAACCTCTCAGAGAAATAATTCCTTCTAGCTTCAGTCTTAGGATCAACCTTTTAAACTAAGACATTCTAGACTTTCACCCACCAGGTGAAATATCCACCTTGTAAAGCCCCATAAGTATCTTATCTGTTTCAAGGAGATCACCTCTTACTCTTAATTTCAGAGAGTGGAAGCCCATTCTGCTACATCACAGCTCCCTCACCCCAGGAATTAAATTAGTGAGCCTTAGCTGCATTATCTTTAGTGATTTTGTCACGTTCTCCCATCTTGTTTTCATTTCTTTTTTTTCCTATTTTCTTTGTTTATGTTTTTCTTTTCTCTCTTTGCCGCTGTTTCCCAGTTCTTCCATTAGTGTTCTAAGTGCAGAAGTCAGACTAAAGCTGCAAACAGTAAAACTGTCGCCCACGTAAACATCATTCTTTTACTCCAGCCTGGCCAATCCCCCGCTTAAAACACACAGCATCTGCTTCTCTTTAAGTGGAGGGGTACATTTAGGGTCTTGTGTCAATGATCTGTGTAGGAGCCAGCTAGCTGGCAAAAGGTTCAGGAGAACCAGGTCAGAGCGGTCCTAAATAATAAAGCAGATAAACCACTGAAAGCATCTCTTTAGAAACTTGTTTATCAAAGCAAATGTTCATCATTTTAAAATGATTTCAAGAGTTTATTAACCTCCCTCCTCCTTATTGTAGAAGAACATTAAGTGGTAACATTAGACATGGGACTCAGTTGTGTTGGATATGTGTGCGTGTTTCTGTTTGTGTCTAAATGCTTCTGTCTATGTGTGCCTATTTCAGTAACCTTCGGTCACTGAGATTAGAGACACAAGCATAAATCTCTTCCAACAGTGAGCTCAATTGTTTAACCAAGGCTGCTAATTTTATAATAACAATATAATTATAAAAGGCTGAATCTGGGAGCCTGGAGTTTAAAATGTATAGCATTTGTATCCCAATCACATTTACAAATGCATAAGGTTCATATGTAATAAGTACAGCACACTGAGTAATAAGGGAACAACTCATTCACACCCAGCACTGTAAATGATTGCTCATCACCATCCTTACATGTTTACATCTATACATCCTTACACTACACTCCTGATAAAAGAATTAACTTTAAAGGGTAACTTACTAATTTCTGAAAGGATGTTCTAGATACCCAAAGTGCTTCACAACCAACAAACCATCTCTGAGGAGCAGTCAACCATTATTGTAGCCAAATGCAGATGCCTTGATGTGCAAAACATTGCCCTACAAAATAAAAAATGAAGCGAATGACAAGAAATATCATTCATTTATAAAGTCCCTTTAATGTAGCACATCACTATAAAGGCTCTGAGAATTGTTTTCAAATAAAATGTAACCATAAGCCACATAATAAGATATTGATGGGAGGAAAGTTTTCATAAATGAACAGAGCAAACTAGTTTTAGGGAGGGAGTTCTAGAGCTTAGGGCTTTGGAGAATGTAGTACTTACATAAACTATTCTTAGTTAAGAAATTAATATTGGCAAGGACACTAGAAAGTTTTTTCTTCAAGCAGTACTATGGAATCTCTACCATTGAATCTCTATGTGAACTAAGTGAAATCTATGAAAAAGGCAATTCCATGTGAAGTTAGAGACACATTCAGATGCACGACAGCTGTGGCAGGGTTTGCATGCCATTACTTTCTATAAGGCTAAACCTAACAGCATGCCTCACTCTCTTATGAGATCAGCGCCTTTTATGCTCACTTTGAAAGGGAGAATAACACTTCACCTGTGCAAATCCCCACAGCATTTGGCGACCCTGTGATCTCTGTCTTGGAGGCCAACATCAGAACATCCTTCAAGAGGATGAACCCTGGCAAGGCGTCAGGCCCCGACGGTGTAGCTGGCAGTGTACTGAAAATCTGTGCGGACAAACTGGCTGGAGCGTTCAAGGACATCTTCAATCTCTCACTGCTGCAGTCAGAGGTTCCCACCTGCTTCAAAAGGGTATCAATCATACTGGTGCCCAAGAAGAGTAGGGTGAGCTGCCTCAACAACTATCACCCAGTAGCACTCACATCTACTGTGATGAAATGCTTTGAGAGGTTGGTCATGGCTCGAATTAACTCTTGCCTGATCAAGGACCTGGACCCACTGCAATTTGCCTACTGCCACAATAGGTCTACAGCAGACGCAATCTCACGGACTCTCCACTCGGCTTTGGAGCACCTAGACAACAGCAAAACATACGTCAGGCTGCTGTTTATTGATTACAGCTCGGCGTTCAACACCATCATCCCCTCAGTACTAATCAACAGGCTTCAAAACCATGGCCTTTATACCTCCTTCTGCAACTGGATCCTCAACTTCTTTATCGGGAGACCACAGTCAGTGTGGATCGGTAGTAACATCTCCTCCTCGCTGACAATCAATACAGGCGCACCTCAATGAATGCTGCTGAGCCCACTGCTCTACTCTCTCTACACTCATGACTGTGTGGCTAGGCACAGCTCAAATGCCATCTATAAATTTGCCAATGACACCACTGTTGGCAGAATCTCAGATGGTGATGAAGAGGCGTACAGGAGTGAGATAGATTGGCTGGTTGAGTGGTGTTGCAACAACAACTTCGCACTCAACGTCAGCAAGACCAAGGAATTGATTGTGGACTTCAGGAAGGGGAAGTTGGAGAACACATACTGGTCTTCATTGAGAGACAGCAGTGAAAAGGGTGAGCAGTTTCAAGTTCCTGAATGTCAACATCTCAGAGGATCTATCCTGGGCCCAACACATTGATGCAATCACAAAGAAGGCATGCCAGCAGCTCTATTTTGTTACGAGTTTGAGGAGATTTGGTATGTCACCAAAGACTCTTGCAAATTTCTATAGATGTACAGTGGAGAGCATTCTGACACCACTTGGTATGGAGGCTCCAATGCACAGGATCAAAAGAGGTTGCATAGGGTTTTAGATTCAGCCAGCTCCATCACGGGCACAACCCTCCCTGCCATCGAGGACATCTTCAGGAGGCCGTGCCTCAAGAAGGCGGCATCCATTATTAAGGACCCTCACCACCTGGGACATGGCCTCTCATGTTATTACCATCAGGGAGGAGGTACAGGAGCCTGAAGACCCACACTCAATGTTTCAGGAACAGCTTCTTCCGCTCCGCCATCAGATTTCTAAATGGCCAATGAACCCATGAACACTACCTTGTTATTCCCCTTTTGCACTATTTATTTATTTTTGTAACTTACAGTAAATTTTGTCTTTATATCTTGCACTGTACTGCTGTCACAAAACAACAAATTTCACAACAAATGTCAGTGATAATAAACCTGATTCTGAACTGACTTCTCCTTGTGAGACTATGCCTCTTACAATGTAGTTCTCCTCCCGCACTTTAAGGTACATCTTGGTACTTTGAAATGCTGGACTATAGTATATGGTAATTGAGTAGAGGAGGCCGCACTGGGACCACCGGATGCAATAAATGACACCCTCAGATTCACGGGTGAAACAGTGCCTCACCTGGAAGGACAGTCTTGGACGCTGAATGATGGTGAGAGAGGTGATTTAGGGATAGGTGTAGCACTTTGCATGGTTGCAGGGATGAGTACTGGGAGGATCATCAGTGGGGAGGGCTGAGCGGACAAGGGAATTGAGGAAGATGTGGCTGGTGATGGGGTCCTGTTGGAGGTGGCGGAAGTTGCAGAGAGTGATGTGT
The DNA here is from genome assembly GCF_009764475.1 of Pristis pectinata. Classification (NCBI taxonomy): domain Eukaryota; kingdom Metazoa; phylum Chordata; class Chondrichthyes; order Rhinopristiformes; family Pristidae; genus Pristis; species Pristis pectinata. The sequence continues at coordinate 13,376,135 of NC_067435.1, read as the reverse complement.
TGGATGCAGAGGCTTGTGGAGTGGTAGGTGAGGACAAGGGAAACCCTGTCACTGTTATGTTGGGGGGGGGAATGGGGTGAGGGCAGAAAAGGCAGCATAGCTAAGGCCCATGCGAGTGCCCATGGCTACACCCTTGGTTTGGAGAAAGTGGGAGGAGCCGAAAGAGAAGTTGTTGAGGGTGAGTACCAGTTCTGCCAGACGGAGTAGGGTGGCAGTGGAGGGAACTGGTTGGGTCTGTTGTCGAGAAAGAAGTGGAGAGCCTTAAGGCCTTCCTGATAGGGGACGGACGTGTATAGGGACTCGACGCCCATGGTGAAAATGAGGTGGTCATGGCCGGGGAACTGAAAGTTGTTGAAGTGATGGCGAGCACGTGAAATGTCACGGCTGTAGGTGGGAAGGGACTGGACCAAGGGGGATAAAATGGAATCAAGATGTGAGGACACAAGTTCAGTGGGGTGGACACAGGCAGAAACAATGGGCCTATCAGGATCTTGGGTAGGAGGTAGAAACAGGCAGTGCAGGGTAGGGGTTGCAGGGTGTAGAGGGGAGATCTCCAGAGGTGATGGGGTCAGTGATAGTGTGGAAAACAATGGTCTGATGCTCCCTGGTGGGGTCCTGGTTGAGGAATAAGTAAGAGGAGGTGTCCGACTTCTGGCTTCGGCAAGGTAAAGGTCAGTCTGCTAGACTACAACCTTCCACCACCGTCACTGCAGCCCTCACCCCCATCTCCTCCATTTCACATACATCTGCCCTCACCCCATCCCCCCCAACATAACAGTGACAGGGTTTCCCATGTCCTCACCTACCACCCCACGAGCATCCGCATCCAACATTTTCTGCAACTTCCGCCACCTCCAGCAGGATCCCACCACCAGACACATCTTCTCCTCCCCCCTCTCTCCACTTTCCGCAGGGATTGCTCTCTCCATGACTCCCTTGCCCACTCATCCCTCCCCACTGATGACCCTCCCGGCACTTATCCCTGCAACTGTGCAAAGTGCTACATCTGCACCATTCAGGGTCCTAGACAGAGTCCTTCCAGGTGAGGCACCGCTTTACCTGTGAATCCGAGGGTGTCATTTATTGCGTCAGGTGCTCCCAGTGCGGCCTCCTCTACATTGGTGAGACCACTTCATCTAGCACCTCCGCTCTGCCTGCTGCAAAAGCCAGGATCTCCCAGTGGCCATCCACTTCAATTCCACATCCCACTCCCATACTGACATGTCTATCCACAGCTTCCTCTACTGCCATGTTGAGGCCAGATGCAGGCTGGAGGCGCAACACCTCATATTCCACCTTGGTAGTCTCCATCATGACAGCATCTACATTGATTTCTCTATCTTCTGGTAACCCCTCCGCTCTTCCCCCTCCGCCCCCCCCCACTTTGTTTTCCCTCATTCCCGTGGACCCCTCACCCCTTCTCTTTCCCCTCCCCTGCTCTCATGACCTACCCATCTGTGACCCACCTCCTGCCCTTTATTCCATGGTCTACTGTCCTCTCCTACTGGATTCCTTCTTCAGCCCTTTGCCGCTTCCACCTATCGCCTCTCAGCTTCTTACATCACTCCCTTTCATTCCCCTCCCCCACTCACCTACCTTCCCCCTCTCACCTGGACTCACCTATCACCTGCCAGCCTGCGCTCCACCCTCTCCCCAACCTTCTTATGCTGGCTTCTGCCCTCTTCTTTTCCAGCCCTGATGAAGGGTCTCAACCCGAAATGTCAACTGTTTATTTCCTTCCATAGATGCTGCCTGACCTGCTGAGTTCCTCTAATTTTGTGTGTGTTGCTCCAGAGTCCAGCGTCTGCAGAATCTCTTGTGGTGAGACTGTAGTTTGGGGCACTTGAATGGAGCACAGTGGCTCCCAAGTATTCAGTGTGGGTGACCAGTCAGGTGGGTGAAAGAATAAAGGCCCCTCAAGCAGAGAGTTCTGTCAGGTTTTCCCCACAGCAGACACGTAAGTGAGTCTTTAGAATGGACAGGCAGACTTAAAAACACTTGAAGGATGCAAGCAGTCACAAAGGAGCACTCAGGATTGTAGAGCGAGTGCTCAGACCGTCAATACACTGGATAGGTAACCTGGCAACTTTCTGAATATCAATGTAACTGCATGAAACACAAAGTGCCGGAATTATTTGGCAGGTCAGGCAGCATTGTGGAGTGAGAAACATGTCAGATCAATGACCTTTCACCAGAAGTAAATTGGGGCCCATCAATTTGCCCAATCTATCTGGAGCTGAGGTGTTCCTTACATGCTCTGCATGGTCCCTACTGTCTAAACTCTCACTGCTCATGTTTACCTTGTCCTTTCTGTATCTTTATCAGCCAAACTAGGATCTCATAACTTCATCATTGTTTTCATGCTATGAAAAGGTGTAGGGAAAGAGGTTTGAGTCCTGAATATGTTTAGGATATATTGGAGGGGGATTCCAGATGGCCAGAGGAGCTGAGAAAGGGCGGAGAGAGGGATTGTAAATAGTCTGTTCATGGCACCATAAGTAAACAGATGGCTGTTTCATTAAATCTCCAATGCAGAAATAAACAAAGCCCAATACCTACTTATGCTTTTCCTGTCAGAACTTACATCACAAAATTTAAAAGGGAACTCATCACCATCTGGCTTATGTGTGTTTCAGTGACAACCCCCATGATCTGGAATTAATGTTCAAACCACTGTAAATAGGTATTATTAATTAGGACAGGGACAAAAAAACCCAGTTTACAAGGCAGCTGTATGTTTCCCAGACTCCAACTACAGTTGGACAACTGGAATAATCCCCTGGGGAATCAATCTTGCTGTGATTGATGTGGAGTCCAATTTCGTGCATTCCTGGCCGATATTCCTGAAATGGCATACTGGGCCTCTCCTTCCATACCACAATTCCCTTATGTTACAAGGGAGAGCTGCTTCTCTCATTCCTAACAGATGCATGCTGCTTCCAGAAAAGATATTTGTCTGCAAATGGAGCAGGAAACCAGATACTATATTTTATCACAGTTTGACAAGGAAAGTATGAAATGTTTAACTTTTAGCAAATCCAGAGTAAAGGCCATATTGGGCTGATGTGGTGGGTGTGGGGACAAGTCCATAGAGCCGGATTAATGTGAATGCCATGAGCATTACTGTGAGTAACAAGGGAAAAGAATATAACAGCTCTTTCACTCCCCACTTGAGTTTGATTCTGCCACACAGGAAACATTTTGTGCTGATCACTTCAGCGATGGCTTGCAGCAATGATGTAGAACAGCCTGAAGCTGTATAAAGTACAGAAATCAGTCAGGAAGTGATGGTGTGGGATGGTTTTTAAAGGTTGCTGTTTAAGAGCAAACAGATTTTAAGCAATGAGGAAGTTGTTGGACAGAATGAGTTAAAGGAGGTGCAGGAGCACTGAAACTTGAGAGGAAATCCATCAATCCCATGCTCCCAGCGGGAAGCAGTGTTCAAAAGGAAGGTGGCTTTTAGGTGAAGCTATGAGCCTGGCTTGTTAAATCTCTGATCTGAGTGGGGAGGGTTGGTCTGGTGAACTTTTGCTGTTTTACACAGAGGAGGTGTGGAGCATGTTACGTTGGCCCTTTTTTGAAGCAGTGGCAAGCTAGTCAAAAGTGTTAAACTCCCTGGTGTGCTGTTCAGGAATGTGAGACAGGCTAGAGGAACATCTCCAGATTTGGGGCAGAATTAAACCCAGGATGGCCATTGGTTTCTTAAGCATTTGTGGACAGAGGCAGAAGTGTCGTACATAAAGTGAGTAACCATAAACTTTGGAGATCCTTGAGGTGCGGGAGTTCTATTTTAGAAATGAGAAGAGAAATTTAGCTGGAAAATGGAAAATAGGAGAGCAGGGGAAGCTATCAGTCAGTAGGAAGGAAGTGTGGTTGCATAGAGTGAACTTACAAGGAATTTGGTCACACAGAACTTGGTGACACCACAGATGAGGGAAAGACAAGACCACAGAGTAAAATAGCAGCTTGGATAATGATAATCAGAGTGAAAGAGAAAGAGATAAAAAGTTTAACATGAATAGTTCATTTGTAAGTTTAATAATTTCCAAGAAATCCAAAATCAAAATGCTGCAGGTGATTGAAATCAAAAATAGAAACTGAAAATGTTAGAAATACTCAGCAGGTCAGTTAGCAACTGTCGAAAAAAAACAGAATTAATGTTAGGTTCTGTTGAAAGTTTATCATCCCAGAAAGTTAATTCTGTTTTTTTCTCCCCCAACAGATACTGCCTGATCTGCTGAGAGTTTTCATTATTATTTGTTGTTATTTCAATTCAAAGAAAAAATGGTTTAACACTAAAATTAAAGGTGTTGTATCTGAGTACAGGGAGAATTCATAACAACACAGATGAACTGAAGGCACAAGTAATTACATGTTTGGTTGTTACAGGAAGATTTGTGGTGATCAAGGTTGTGAATTAAATATTGTGGAGAACTAGACATCTAGAAAGCACAGAATAAATGAAAGAGGGGATGGGTAGCCCTGATAACAATGAATGGCATAAGGACAGTAGTGAAAAATGATCTTGGTCTACAACAACAGAGAAAAGAATCAGGTAAAAAGAAACACTGGTAGGGGCAACATCGTCGAAGAGAGATTTAATCAAGGATTAACTAAAGCTTGTAGCAAAGGTAAGAATTGTGAGAGCTTTATTATCATATGACAGCAAGCGAAAAATAGCAGTTTGGATGATGTTGGAGAATGAGTTTGAAGAATGCATTTGGAATAATTTTCCTGGAACAATGTGCAAGAAATCATCTAAGGAACAGGTTATCTTAGACTCTACCTCATGATAACTTGTCATCTTACAGTAAGGAATCTTCCAGGAAAAGTGATCACAATATGATAGAATTTTGTCTGTCCTTAGGGAGAGATACAGATCAGTTGAAACTGGAATCATAAATCTTGTAAAGCTAATTATATAGGTCTGAGAGCTAAGGTAAATTGGGAAAATAAATTAAAAGGTTAAAAGATAAACAATGGCAAGATTTAAAGAAATATTTCAAAATTCTCAATGTATGTATATGTTGGGAGGTTAAACACAACATCAGATTAAAATAGGAGGCTTTTAGGTTTGGGAGAGTTTTAGGAAGCAAGAAGTGAATGACCAAAAATTGACGCAGAGGGATAACAGAGATTACAAGAGTAAGTTATCAAGAAATATAAAAACATGTAAGAGTTTCTACAACTGAAAGAAAGAGAACAGCAAAATTAAATGTGGTTCTCATTAAGACAATGACAGGACCAAATATAATGAATAGAGAGAGATTTTATGCTTTTTTTCACTGCAGAAGACACTACACATGTATCAGAAATAGAGGGGAATCAAGTGACTAATAGCAAAAAGAACCCGATCATTAATATAACTAAAGAGAACATATTGGAAAAATTAAGATGATTAAAACTGAAAAAACACTCTTGACTTGAAAGCAGCACCTCAGGATTCTAAAAGAAGTCATTATAAAGATAGAGAATGCATTAGTGATGATCTTCCAAAAATTCTCTAGACTCTGTACCAGACCCAGTCACTTGGATGTAGCAATTAGAACAGGAATTGGGGAGAAAAAGGATAGCAAACTCAAGGGTTCTTGTTCTGACATTTGTTGTCAGGAAAATGCAGGTATCAAACATTTTCAGAAGGTGCCATATATTACACCCAACCCCATAAGTTCTGACTTTACATTGTTATGTAAAATTAGAACCTATGGGGTTAGTTGTAACATATTAGCATGGATAGATAAAGGCCAAAAAATAGTGTGCAAGAATAAATGTTTTGTTTTCAAGTTGGCTGACTGTTGCTGGCAGAGTATTACAGGGATCAGCTCTAAGTTATTCAGAATTTCTCTTATTGATTTTGATTAAAAACTTAAAGCCAAGAAACTAGACCTATTTGTGTCTGCTTTTTATTGAGGAATCATGCATACAAACCATTTTACTTATATTTTAATGGGTAGGGACCATTCCCTGTTGAAATCCCACACATGGTTAAATTAGACCAGGTACTTCTGGGCGTAATTCAGCTTTACACGTCTGACATTTTGCTAGCTTAATCTAATTGCCTAATGATATTGTCAATGTGCACGACACTCAAGCCTGTCTTACCAATTGAAATCAGAGCAATAATGTGCAACCTATGACCTTAATTTATGAATCACAATAATTCAAGAAGCATACCCCACCGCAAGTCTGGTAGGAGACATAAATTAAAGGTTCCTGATTGGGGCATCAATGTATTGCTGTCTGCATGTCACTGAGTTTCAATGCTGCTTGTATTTGTTCCATCATTATAGCAACTCATGATGCTTATCGCAGACTTTTTAAATTATTCACAGAGCTGATATGCTAACATTTTGGCCTGTAATATGAGCCTGTGCTCAGTGGTAGTGATGGGATACTCTCTGTACAGTCTGTGGGGACAACCTAGGATTTAGGTAATTGAGGCAAAGCAAAAAGACACAAATATTTTTTCCCAATCTAGTTCTACAAAGCAATATAGGTAAGCAGGTGAGAAAATGTGAGGTTATTGCTATGTAGCAGGAAGAATAGAAAAATAAAATATTTTTAAAAAGGTAAAGAACCAGTAAATGTTGGTGTCCAAAAAGATCAGTGTATGTTGGTTTAGGAGATTTGGGAAGTAAATATGAAGGTGCAACAAGCAATTAGGAAGACAAATGATGCATTGTCATTTATTGCAAGGAGGTTGATGTCCAAAAAGAGAAAGCTTCACTAATATTCAATGGAGCGTTATCAAATTTGGAGTACTTTTTGTAGTTTTGGTCTCAGTAACTAAAGAAGTTTTGGGCCCCATGCAGAGTAGGTGATGCACATTAATTCTTGGGATTGAGTGGGCCATTGTAAGGAGAGTTTGAGTAAGATTGGCCCACACTCACTAATGTTCTGAAGAATGAGCAGTGATCTCATTGAGATATATGATTGACAGAGTAGATGCTGAGAGGCTATTTCCTCAGGTGTGGGAGTCTACATTAGAGAGCAAAGTGTCAGTATAAGGGATCAGCCACTTGGCAGAGGGTTGTAAATCTTTGGAATTCTCCACCTTGAAAGACTGTGCATGCCTGGTTCTTGAGTATATTCAAGGCTGAGATCAATAGGTTTTTCAACACCCACTGGAGGATAAGGTTATTGGCTGGGAAGGTGGTGGAGGCATAGCAACAACCAGAATTTTACTGAATGCGGAGCAGAGAAAAGGGGCTTAAGGCCTAGTCCTGGTGCTATTTCTTGATCTTGTGTTCTTAATTACCAATGGGCCTACGGGCCGGTGCCTTGCCCTTAACCTCCTACCAGTGACACTCACTAATTATCCTGTGAGAAGCAGAGAACAGTCAGTCAAGGAGGGTCCTGCTGTCTTCTACCTAGCCTGGACTCAGTGCTCTCCTGCGACCACATGGGTGGAATCTGAAACTTGTGAAGTCACACTATTGAAAGCGTGCTTCATACCACAGCCTCAACACAGATTATTCCTAAAGTTTGAAAGGTCCAAATGCTGTGTGGGCAACTTTATCACCAGTCACACACAAACTATTACAATTGACCCATTACTTCCCTGACAGAAAGCCACCAGGAGCTCACCATTTGGAGCTTTACCCTGTTTCTCTGAGCCCAAAGCTGGAGGCTTCCTTTAGTGCCCAGTCATGTCAGCACTTCGTTTTAGCTGAAAAAAAGTATTGCAGATGCTGGAAATCTGAAATAAAAACAGAAAATACTGGAAACATTCAGCAGGTCAGTTAACATCCGTGGAGAGAGAAACATTTCAGTTTGATGAGCTTCCATCAGTATTTTAACCTGGTGACCACTGTGGATCTCTTCCCGGGTAATGATAGTAAGAAGAAGAGGAGCCCAGGACTCCACAGTGCTGATAGTTTTTACACTTGTAAAGCTGCTGAGTTCTTTTGGCTTGTTCTCACCCTCTAAATGCACCCATTCACTCTCTGTACAGATAACATTGTTCACAGCTTATGCCCATGACTATCCCAGTTTCACCCTATCAGAGTCACCCCCCCCCCCCCCACCCTCCCTGCAGCTTTACAAGCTTCTTTTGTCTCCTTTTCAGTTCTGACAAAGGGTCGCCGACCTGAAATGTTTCTCTTCCCACAGATGTGGCCTGACTTGCTGATGTATTTTCTGGTTTTGCTCTGGGTTTTTCACTTTCACTCAGAACTGAGTACTGTCAGTGTGTCACCAAGTAAACTTAAGCTTAAACTTCTGATGAAGGATCCTGCACTGAAATGTTAAAAAATTCACAGCACCTGCAGTTTTTTTTTGATTTTCATTAAGCTTAAGCTTGCCTCCTGTAGACAAGAGAGCAAAATTACAAACTGCTGGAGGAACTCAGCATGTCAGGCAGCATCTGTGGAAGCAAAGGGATCGTCGACATTTCGAGACTCTGCAGTAGACTACCCTCCCTTAGCAAACACATGACAGTTGCTGTGTCACTTCAGCCTTTGACTAATATTGCCCCCCCCCCCTTGCCTCTTGCTCAATCCAGGGGTGAAGATAACTAGTGTGAATTAAAGGAGACTGGTTGGACATTGACTTGGTCTCCAGCGTGGTTCGCTGCAGCCAGATAACATTAAAGCCATTTTTGTTAAAAATCAGCAACTTTGTTTTTGCTTGCCTATTGTTGCAGAATTAACATTCCCCACAACAGTACTGAGTAGTGAAGCACAAAGAAGTGGGACATTGCCAAGTTAAACTTCCAGACCCAAGGACAGGAAACATATTTTTTCCCAAATTTATTTTTTTGTCTAAAACACTTGCAGCTGTTCTGCATTTCACTGTGCTTCAAATGACTGCCCAACTCTTAATGACCGCAGGAACAGGACAAGCAATGTGGCCTAGGGGAACAATGAAGTGTTTGTGTGAGCCCAGGTCTGAGTGAAGCTTACCATCCTTTGTCTCTCCCTGACGTGTAAGGGAAAGGGGGTAACTGGAGGTCAGTTCTCCTTTGCTAAGGGATGAAGGGTGGGACATTACGCACAACTTAAACATCACATAAATAAGGAGCAGCTTCAAAATCTTCTTTTGCTGAATCCAGGATGGGTGTGGAATGGCATGGATTTTAATACGTGGCCAAAAGCTTGCTGGAAGTGTTTTCTTTAAGCCAAGAGTCCAGGCTAAATTCCTGGCCCAGTAAGTTTAAGTGCATTATCTGTGTTGTCCAAGCCTGCTGTGAGTTGAGCCTGAAAGTAAACGAGCTGTTCCTACAATTGCTCAGCTCATAATGACTGACAGAGCAGGATGATGAATGTCAACAATTGGAATGATTTGATGTCTGTGGGAACTCCAAGCCTTCTCTCTGCCTAACACAAAGGGAAATGTAACAGGTACTTGGCACTAGGTTGTTCCCCAAACTTGGGTTCACGGAAAACACTGATGGGCAGGAAAGACCAATCCAAAGCAAGGCCACACAGTGGCACAGCAGGTAGTGCTGCTGCTTCTTAGCTCTGGAGACCCTGGTTTGATTCCGGCCTCCAGGGCTGTGTGAAGTTTGCACATTCTCCTGGTGATCACAAGGTGTTTTCCCAGGTGCTCCAGTTTCCTCCCACATCCCAAAGTCATGCTGGTTGGTAGTTCAACTGCTGGTGTAAATTACCCCTAATGCAGATGGGTGGTAGGAGAATCAGGGAGCAGTTAATGGGCATACGGCAGAGAATAAGTTAGAGGGAAAATAGGAGAAATGTGATTGATGGGATTGCTCTGAAAGCTGACGTAGATTCGATGGGCTGAACACCCTCCAGCTACATCTTAAGGAAATATGAGAAAACATATTTAAACATTTTTAAAAACATTTTTAAAACATTTTTAAACAGTTGGACATAGCAAAAGGTAGTGTACTAGAATGGTTACATTAAATCCACATTCACTCACATGGACAGAACGGCACCTTCTGTCCATGATATTAAGAATTTCACTGAATAGAGATCAAAGACCAGGGATAACAACTTAAAAACAAAGTTGTTCTGCTCAGGACTGTTGTCAGTTAGCATTGTTTCACACAATGAGTATTAAGAGTCCACAAACTCTCTCCAAAAGGATGCAAATGTTAGGGAAAATCAGAGGGTTCAGGACAAAGAGTAACAGATTTCAAAGGAGACAGAGTTAGTAGAGTTTAGGTACAGATCAAACCTGCAGCTCACGTGGAGCCAATTAAAGACTAATGACAGCTGGCTCCAGCAGGTCTGGACACTCAGAGGGAAGGAAACCATTTAATGTCTCTCTTGGTAGAATCTGATTGACAGCAAGAAGTACAATTCAATGTCTAATAGTTGTTTTCAACTGCTATTCAGGAACAGCTTGTTTTGTCAGTTCACTGACCCTAAAGTGGAGTCTCAATGTTGGTGCAAGAACACTTAGCGCATTTCATCCCGTAAAAGTCTGTTTATAAAATAGTTCCACATCTCCAATATCATCACATAACACAGGTTACAGGACATCACAGAGCACTTATACTAAAAATAACTTTATCCAGAGTCATCAAGAAGTGGGGGCCAGAAATCATTTACTTGCTAGTTTGATTCCAACATTGTAACCCAATTCCATGCCTTTTAAATAACTGAATGTGCCTGCCAGGAAAGTCATATCACAACCTTTCGACAATCACTGACTGGATCACTTGAGCAGTTGCAGTGAATCACAAGCCACTTCTAAGAATAGCTCTCAGTATATCTGATGCTGTTATCCAATAATGATTCTGACCGCCTACAGTTCCTGCCTGAAGTCCATCAGCAGAACATTATTCGGAGGAGTGGGGTGCGCAGTGGGGGAGGTCATATTGGTTGGGAATTGGCCACTTCCCATCAGAGAAAATATATAAATCTCAATGTTGAGTACAGAGTGATCAGGTTATCTTAGAGTTAGTGTGAAATCAAATTTCTGTGTGTTAATGACAGAGTGAGGCTAGTGTGCATGCATTTTAGTGTAATGTCAGAAAGCATTTTCATCTTCCACTCCTTAAGTAGTCCATTGGGGTTGAAGATGACATACTTCTACTCCAGTTCTGTGTGTTCCGAGGGGGCCAATGAGAAACTACCAGCTCTTCCACAGATGGGCAAGAGGTTCCTAAAGGGCTGGGTGGGTGGGTAAGTATTTTGGGAGGTAGTGCATTGCTTCCTCCATTTATGCTGGGCTACTGCGTGCTTCCAACAAAGCAATCCAAGGTTTTCAATGCCATCCCAAATGCTTCTTCTCCGTGGTGACCAGCCACAATGGAACACTGATGTTGATAGGTTGTGAAGTGTTATCCAAGAAATGTCACAGTTATTGTAGAACTCAGAACTCATGATGAGGTAAACAAGATATCAGCACAACATCAAAAAACACAAATATTTAACACAATGAGAATTATGACTACCCACACAATAATGTGACAGGGTCAAACCAAAGTTACCGTAGTCACTACATCATGGACAGCTCTCATTGGGATTGGATGCTGACCCAAACCGTGGTCGGAACATTACTTCCAGCGCGTGCTGCCCCGGGAGGACTGCACTGGGGACGAGACAGTCGCCCACCTCTTTGCGGGCTGTGGGTTGGTATCGGTATTGCTTTATTATTGTCACTTGTAACAAAGTACAGTGAAAAACTTGCCTTGCATACTGATCGTACAGGTCATTTCATTACACAGTGCAGTTTCATTGAGTTAGTACAGAGTGCATTGATGTAATAGAAGTAAAAAAAAATAACAGTACAGAGTAAAGTGTCACAACTACAGAGAAAATGCAGTGCAATAAGGTGCAAGGTCACAATAAGGTCGATCATGAGGTCATAGTCCATTCACTGTATAAGGGAACCGTTCAATAGTTTTATCACAGTGGAGTAGAAGCTGTCCTTAAGTCTGGTGGTACGTGCCCTTAGGCTCCTTGTATCTTCTACCCAATGGAAGAGGAGAGAAGAGAGAATGTCCCGGGTGGGTGGGGTCTTTGATTATGTTGGCTACTTCACCAAGACAACGAGAGGTAAAGACAGAGTCCAAGGAGGGGAGGCTGGTGTCCGTGATGCGCTGGGCTGTGTCCAGTTTCTTGCAGTCCTGGGCAGAGCAGTTACCGTACCAAGCCGTGATGCATCCAGATAGGATGCTTTCTATGGTGCATTGGTAAAAGTTGGTGAGAGTCAAAGGGGACAAACCAAATTTCTTTAGCCTCCTGAGGAAGTAGAGGCGCTTCGTGTGAGGAAGTAGTGAGCTTTCTTGGCTGTGGCATCTACGTGACTTGACCAGGACAGGCTGTTGGTGATGTTCACTCCCAGGAACTTGAAGCTCTCAACCCTCTGGACCTCAGCACCATTGATGAAGACAGGTGCATGTACACCGCCCCTTCTCCTGAAGTCAATGACCAGCTCTTTTGTTTTGTTTACATTGAGGGAAAGGTTGTTTTCATGACACCATTCCACTAAGTTCTCTATCTCCTTCATGTACTCCGACTCATCGCTGTTTGAGATACGGCCTACAACGGTGGTATCATCTGCAAACTTGTAGATGGAGTTAGAGCACATTAGAGCAAAGCTGGGTTTGCAAGGAGGGTGCGGTGAAAGATGCAAGGGTCCTTGTCACAGTTCATCCCCAGCAGCTGTGTAACAGAGGATTCTCTGATCTACGGGCAGTTTCCAGGGACACACACAGAGACGGACACCAACTGCTGCTGGAAGGTCATCAACTCAGTGAAAGACGCCGTTTGGTCTGCCCGAAACTTGTTGGTCTCCCAGCACTGTGAGATGTCCGTAGGGGAATGTTGTCGACTGGCACATTCCAGGCTGCAGGAGTACGTGCTGAGGGACGCGCTGAAGCTGGGCGCAGCCAATGCAAGGGCTCGGTGGGGAAGGACGACAGTTTAAGGTTCTTCTGCCACAGGAGAGGGAGGGGCGGGGTCAAGCGAGGAAGCCCCTTAAATATTGTAAATATGGGATTGGGGTATCACCTCAGGGAGCCACACGAGTGGCATCGGTGCTGTGGTTTTTATAAAAAGTAATACTAATAATTGATCCGTACACAAATGTAAAGGTTTGCACAATTTTATTATTGTATATAGTTTGTCTTTTATTATGAATAAAGTTTACTTTGGAATAAAAAGATATAGCAATCACATGCAACAGTCCTGATGTGGCAGGCTTACAGCAAGAATTCATGAAATTTCATTTTAAAAAATTGATAATATTACTTAAAACAAATGATTTGATAACCAATTCAAAGAAGTCCCTTTGTTATAGGAAGGTGGTATTTCAAATGGTATAATGTCCACAACCTCTAGAGGGGAGAGTTTCAGATATCTGCCATCCTTTCTGTGAAACAACCACTCCAATGCCTGGCTCCAATTCACTCTTCTTTTGAAGTTTATCGGAAATTACTTCCCTTTGTCTGTCCTATCAATTATTAATTTACACATTTCAGCACCTGCCAAATCCATGCAAGTAAACACTGGTTAGTGCCTAACAAGTTGTTAAATGATCCTGTTATATTTACACAAATTTGGAGTTTGCATGTTCTCCCTGTGACCTTGTGAGTTTCCATTTGGTGCTCCATTTCCTCCCATTTCCTAAAAATGTGCACATTGGTAGGCACAGTGGTGTAGCAGTTAGTGTAATGCTATTACAGCGCCTGTGACCTAGTTTCAGTTCCGGCCGCTGTCTGTAAGGAGTTTGTACGTTCTCCCCGTGACTGCGTGGGTTTCCTCCTGGTGCTCTGGTTTCCTCCCACATTCAAAAGACGTATGGGTTAGGAAGTCGTGGGCCTGCTACGTTGGCGCTGGAAGTATAGCGACACTTGCGGGCTGCCCCCAGGGCATTCTAAGCAAAGATGCATTTCGCTGAGTGTTTTGATGTATGTGACTAATAAAGAAATTTTGTCCTATCTTATCTTACTAGGCATTGTAAATTTCCCCTAGTGTGCATGTAATTGGTAGAATCTGGGAGGGGTTGATGAGAATGTGGGGAGACTAAAAAATATGATTAATTAGGATGTGTAAATGGTTGGGATGGGCTCGGTGGGCTGAAGGAACTGTTTCCATGCTATATCTCTCTGTGACTCTATGACAAACAAGACCAAGGTGCTACCAACTTTCTATTGAGAGTTGATTTATTTAAGGTCCCAACAGACAGCTGTAGATTTCAAAGATGGTAGCAAATTGTGTCTGTGTGGCCTGATCTCTCTTCCCTGCCTCTGTGCTCTCCTCAACACTCTCTGATTACTGTGCTCCACTCGTTTGGCCTCTTGATGAAATCTGATTTTAATTACTCTACTAGTGGCAGCATTCAGTCACAAAAGCCCTCTGTTCCTCCTGCAAACTGACCCACCTCACTTTCTCTATCTCCTTAAATTTATCGCTTTGACCAAGCTTTTGTCATCTACTCTAGTACCTCCTTATGTGGCTCTGTGTCAAATTTTGTTCAGTAATATTTCTGTAAAGCAGCTGTGAATGCTTTTGCTCTATTACAGGGAATAGATAAATGGAAGTGGTTGGTAATGTTGAATAAATATATTTCTAGTGTATAATAAACCCTTTGAAAGTCCCTAACAAAATTCATCAAACCTCCCAAGATACATAAAATGAGGACAATATTATTACCAACGTTATTTCAAGTAACTGAAGTTTCAACATAATAACTGATTTACTGTGAAATATCTACCTCAAGCACTGTGCTGCAGATCCGACTCCTTGTTTCCAAGTCCTCCAAGTGAATCCTGCTCTATTGCCTTAGTGACTACAAGAACAGAAGTGGAGAGAAAGTCTTTTACTTTCTGATCACTTACGTATTTTCATAATGAGTTTTATATCAGTACTTTCCGGATTCTGTCAAGCAGTTACTAAAACCTTTTCATCACTTCAGGGTGTGATGTGCTGTCTTTCTTTGAATCTGTGATGGGGGAATGTGTTTGGTTTGATATTTAGGACTTTCCTCAATAATTATTTGAACTTTACTCTATTGCTGACTTTGAGTGAGGTTTCTGGATGTGTTGAATAACTAATGCTACCTGCTTCAAGGTACAGGAAACATGAGTGCTGCTTTAATCACGTCTGAGTTTGTGGTGAAGTGACACATTTGTACACTTTAAGAATGTGAACAAGTAACTTCTGCATAAAGTTAACCATGCTATGAGTAATTATTAGTTGTAACTTTAATTGCATTTCTGATCTTACTTGATTATGTTTCCACACAAAGTCATGCCAGTACTCTGAAGGGAAATTAGGGGATTTAGTTCATGTTCCTATTACGAAAATGTAACAATTCAATTGGAATTCAAATTTAGATCTTTACCCTAAACTCCGTAATATAGTTTCACTTTTCCTCTGCAGGGAAAAAACAATGCCCAGTACAAACATGTGCTTGAGCTGATTCTTGAATGAATAATATTGTCAATGAACATGAAGATGCACTCACTGGCAAAATGTGCACTGAAATACTGCCTATCAACAAAAGTGGAATAATTTCTCTGAATGACAAGTTACAAAATTAAAGACTTATGATTTTTTTGAGACTGCCCATCATCCCTGAAATCCAAGCTAAACACCTAAGATCACCCTCCCATCTGCCCTCCTCAGCTCACGCACACTGTGATTTCCACACCCTGTTAAACGCACTGAGCTGGACAATTGCCAGAGATGTGTAAGGTAGTAGCATCTATGTTAATAGTGAGACTGATGAATCTTATAGTTAAAAAACACAATGAGGGTGACAAAAAATACTGCAGATAGTGTAATTCAAAGCAAAAAACAAACTGCTGGAGGATCTCAGCAGGTCAAGCAGCACCTATGGAGGCAGAGGGATGGATGATGTTTTAGGTTGATACCCTGCATCAGGACTGAGGGTTGGGTTGTAAATAAACAGTATTTAAAAACTTAAAGGAAAAAGATTCTAAGACAGGCACTTCTGCCAGTTTACTACCCTGCTTAGTGACAGTGCTGGGACATGGAGCAGCCTTCTGTACCAATGCTTGAAGTGTGTTGGTTATACAAACCCGTCTACCTCTCAAAGAATTCAGCAGCAATGTCGATTCAAACATAGTTCCATGAATTGATACATGAGAATTTCAAGACTTGTTCAGCCACCAGCATTACTCTCTGTGGCAATGAAGGCCACTAATGGATAGAGGTAGATCGATACCTGATAGGCAAAGGGTGAATGGTTACCACAGTGGATGGGAATGCAGAGTTGAGATTACAATCAGACCAGCCATGATCTTATTAAATGACAAAAGGATTGAGAGGGTGAGTGGAATACTCCTGGTCCAAATTTGTATGTTACCAATGACCTCAACCTATACAGGTGATTCCCACATTGCAGGAGGTGGGAGGAAGTTGCCTTCCTAGGAAATTGTCTGTTTTGCAAATTTTCATGACACAAAGCAATGTCATCTGTACATTCATCAAAAAACATGAGTTGAAAAAAAGTTTGTGTTGATTTATTTACTTTATTTTTCCACACAAATTCCATGAGAGCAAATTTTATTCCCAATTTCAAATGTTTGGGTATTGATTTTTGAATTCTGTTAGGAACATATTTCTGTAACCTGAATGGCTGTGATGCAGTGGTCACCTGTACAGCTTCTTTTTTCTGATAGACACAGGTGTTACGAGACAAGTTCGAGGCAAAAGTAATGGACTCTAAACACAGTCTGGCGAGAAAGGATTTTATTTACAAAGACAAACACGGAAAAAGGTAATGAGGGCAACACACATGCACATGCACCGGTGATAGCACACATGGGAAAATCACAACAAGGGTAAAATACACACACACACACACACACACACACACAACAAACTGGGTACAAACAATCAAGGAAAAGCACTACACTACCCGCCACCCCTTGACTCAGTGCAGGCATGGCTCCACGCTCCCGGGAATCCTAACTTAAGGTGCTTCTAAACCTGTGGAAATGCACACTCTTACCAATGGTCTCTTCAGTGTTGTTGCACGATTCCTCCAGGGCAACAAAGAGACAGAACCAACACATGGAGCACTCTTAATAATTCTGGAGGGCTGGAGGCGGCCGAGTCCAGGTAGTTTGAACAGGCCAATGACCTGGGCCCAGGTACCAAGGTATTTACCAAAGCCAATCATCAGGTGTGCCCTAATGGGTGGGGGTGGAGCCAGGCCTTGATTGACAGTGGTGTGGCTTTTGACCAAGTGCCGGGCCATGCTGACACATGACAGCCTCGGCCCTCCACAATACAACAGGGGCATCTCTTTAATAACCCAGAAGACAGTTCATATATCGGGGATTTGTGTGAGTATCAGTGGCTGTGGCATTGTATCCCTGTAAGTCAGAGAGGCAATGTTTATGGAACCTGTACCCCAGTGAAAGTGAATGTTTATAGAACCCATTCCCCAATGACAGCCACTGTCTGCGGAATTATAGGCACATGAGAGGCAGTGTCTGTGGAACTGTATTTCAGTGAGAATTAGTGTGAGCGGCACTTTAGTCTATGCCTGTGGAAAACAAATCCCAGTGAAAGTTGGTGACTATGAAACTGTAACCCAATGTCTCTAGAACCCAGTGAGAGAGTGTAAATCAAACTGCACCCTGTAAGAGTTGAATTCTGTGAAATATAACCCATTGAGACCTTTACTGATTTCTGATTTTTTTTAACCTCCAGGAAAGTTAACTCACTTGAAGAAAAAGAGGAACCTTCCATCAAAGAGTTAATAGTTTGAATGAGTTCTGATTAAAGCAGATATCTACGTAAGGTGTTTTTTTTGTCAAATAAACTGGTTTCCTAGAATTGACTGTCAGAGATTACTGAAACATGACACGAAATCAGAGGACCAGCTGTGTGTGGGCCTCCATTTCAGATCAAGCCTGTGATTATCTTTCAAAACTCTGTAAATCTGGCCAAAATAATGTCAATGTAATGAAGTTTTACTATGCTTTAACTGTGGTGGATATATGTATCGGCTGATATTGTAAGTATGTGATTGAGCAGAATCACTCAATGCTGATTGTGCAAATAGCAAACTCATACTGTGCTGCTTTAACACTGGTATCAGCAGCTGAATTTGACTGGTTAAGTAGAACCTAATATTGAAGAAGGTACAACATTTATAATATGCACTTCTATCCTGTTTAAATGTCAGTACTATGGTAGCGATGCTTAGGTATGACACTAACATTTCCCTCATCCTGTGATGAAGCCACATAAAAAGCTATCACTGATTGAGGTTACAAAGCAAAGCAAGGCAGATTTATTGATATTAATTCATGAATACAGGTTGCATTGGCAGAACTACCACTTACTGTCCATCCCCAACTGCTTTTGAGAAGGTGATGATGAACTACCTTCTGGAACTGCTGCAGTCGCTGTAGTGCACATTAAAATCACATGGCTTCATTTGAACCATACTGTTGCGGAGCTTTACTGAGGCTTTATTTCACAAACTGTCTTAATGAAGTTCAGTACTGTTTCATGGGGCAGATTCGTTATTTGATGGCTACTGCATCTGATGACCAGTTAAAGCCATAAACAATCATATTTATTTGAATCTATGGATTTTTGGACTCTCCGTTGCTCTATAGCTGCTTCAATTATCCTCATGTCAGATGCAGTCTTAATTTCTCCTACACAATTCACACTGTTAAGCACAATTTAAAAAGAGGAACTTTAAAAGGGTCTAGTTTTCTGTTCTGAGTTCTTTCTCACTGATCCTTGGTGACTGTGAGTTACTACAATTTGCAAATTTAAGGGTTGCCCTTGACTCAGCCATAACCGAACGAGACTGAATCAAGGCAAAGATAAAAGTGTGAGGTGCCTTTCATTCCCATAAACAAGGTTGGATGTGAATTTTCCAAAGATGATACAGGAGTATTTACACAGCCTGCCAGAGCACACAAATTCATCTTATAAGGCTTCAGTCTCAAGATGGCTCCATGGTGAAAGTTCATCCGTTAGGCTTACAGGACTCACAGTCTCGATTTTAGACAATTTTACATTTGGTTCAGCTGCTGCTGTCATCTGTGAAATCACATTACACTGACCTCAAAGTACTTTGAAGGGTGGAAAGCAATTAATACAAGGGTAATTCCTGGCATAAGGACAACAGTTATGAGAATAGATTAGAGAGGCTTGGACTAGTTACTTCTGTGAAGAGAAGGCTGAGCAGAAATTTGATAGAAGTATATAAAGTGATGAGGGGTCTGGACAGAGTGGAGGCTGTTCCCTTTGGTGGAGGGATTATGGATTATAGGTTACAGTGTAAAATAAAGGGGAAGACAATTCAGAGTGGCATGAGGAAAAACTTTATTATGCAACATGTGGTTGGAGTATGGAGTGCAGCATCTGCAGATGTGGTGGAGGTGGGTTTTACTGTGGCCTTCAAGAGCGAACTGAGGAAATATTATGATGGGGAAAAAATTTGCAGGGCTAAAGGCGTAGTAGATGAAACTGGAGAGTTGTTCTGGTAGAGAGCCTGCACAGATAATATGAGTTGAGTGGCTTCCTTCTGTGTTGTAACTATTCTATGACTTGATGCATGAGTGTTGTTTGAGAGTATAGGGTAGATTATCCAATTGAGACCTGTGTGTGTGTGTGTGTGTGTGCGCGCGCGCGCATGTGCGCGCGTGCACACACACGCGCGCCTGGGCAAGAAGGAAAGCCTGAATATTCAACAGCATTCAACAACAGGACTGGGTCCCTGGGTCAATGGTCAACATCTCTCTCCAAAGTCTAATCTCCTTCACTCTTGTAGTTTATAAGGCTAAAGAGCTATGGGGACAGGAAACGAGGGTGTGAGAGTTTCTGCCTGCCCATTCAATCTGAAACATTTTACAATTAACATTTCACTCCCACCTTTTCATAATCTCCTACGTGTAGTTCAACCTACAACATTTCTAAATCTCCAGCATTGCTAAGACTTGTCCTAATCATTTCCCAGCTCTTTTGTTCTGAGCAGCTGAATTATGTGTCATTTGACTTGCTGAATACAGAATGTTCAACATCTGCAAGTACTTTAATCAGAACCACGTGATATGCTCTTGGCTCTGAAAGCTTATCTTGGCAGTTCTGATGTCATGGGCTCTAGTGCTGAGCTGGGACCATTAATGTCAAGCATTCTCCAGCCACTTTTTCTTCCCTTAATTCTCTTCCTTATCACCTCCACTGGCTCTCCCACTTGTAACTTAGTTAATAATAGGTGTCAATTTACATTTGATTGCATCTTTAACAAGGCATGCTAGGCTGTAGGCAGTCACTGAGTGACAGACTAGAGACAGAAGGCAGGGTGAGTCCAACAAAGTTTTCAGGAGTTCTAGTCAGTCCAGTCACAATGTTTGAAGCTCTTCCACTGCTGATGAAATCAAAACATGAGGAAGGAAGGGTTGACGCAGGGCAGAGAATCATATTTCTTATATTTCTCATATTTTCTCACAACATGTAAGTAGGTCATTCAGCTCATTGACTCTCTGCTGGCTCTCAAAACAGTCCTAACCCCCACATTATCCAGTAACATATTCTCTCATATACTCATCAACTTCACCCTGATTTTCCTATCACCAACCTACACCAGGATATCTTTGGGATGTGACAGAAAACTGGAGCATCTAAGGGAAACCCATGCGGTCACAGGAGGAACATGCAAACTCAACATAGAGAGCACCAGACATCGGGATTAAATGTAGGTGGATATGTAAGGAAGGGCAGAGTTGGGTGCTGGGATGTAGGGAGGCATCAGTGCAAAGGAGTAATGCACTGATGCCTCCCTACATCCCAGCACCCAACTCTGGGATTTGAGATCAAAGCACAGGAGGATACCAAGACAGTGGTGGTCAGCAAGATCTGAGCAACTGGGTGAATGGAACTTTGGTTAGGTCAAGGAGGCCAGGGTTCTAGATGAGTGAGAATGATGTAGAGTGAACTTGGGGAGGCTGGTGATGGGAGAGTTTGGAAGTGTTGTGGACGGAGTTGACCATGGCAAGACTGAGGTAAGGCATGTAAAGCAAGGACAGAGATGATTCAGTGGCAAGGCAAGTAGTGTTCAATCCTGATCTCTGGTGTTGCCTGTGTGGAATTTACATGTTCTCTTTGTGACTAGGCTTCCTTCATGTGTTCTGGTTTCCACCCTCATCCCAACAACATGCTCATTGGTAGGTTAACTGGATACTATAAATTACCCCTAGTGTAGAAAGGTGGTAGAAAAGTCAGGGGAGTTGATGGGAATGTGAGGGTGAATAGGTTATGGGGAACTAAGTGGGGAAATGGTATTTATGGGATTGATCTAAGAGCCAGCATAGAATTGATGAGCTATACAACCTCCTTCTATGTCACAAGGAAGTAGGCAGGCAGCATTTAAAAGTAGAAAGGAGCAAGCTTGGTAACAGCTGTTCACTTTGTGGAGGCAGCCGGTGTAGGGGACTGAAATTCTAAAAATATTTGAATATCACACAATAGCACTGAAGGTTGTGTTACTCAATGCAACAGTATAGAGTCAGTCTTCCCATACATGCCAGATCTTATCCTCAGCCACAGTGGCCACATTGGTTCCATGGATAACAATGGAAGGCAGATGTTACTGGGTCCCGACATGGGCTGAGGAAATAGGAGAATGTGGACAGATTATAATAACGTGTATATTTATTTAGTCTAAAAATGGAGAATATAGAAATAGGTAACTAGCCAGGAAAATAGAAATTAAAAAGTATATCTAAAAGCTTAGTTAAAAATACAACTTTTGGGGAGGTTTTTAAATAAGGGAAATAAAACAGCTTTAGGGCTTTTAGGAAAGGCGTGTGGGTGGAAGGGACTGAACTGGCTAAAGATTGGGGCACAGAAGGGATGGATCCAATCAAGCATGGAGTCAGAGGACCAGAGTATTGGGAGGTAGCAAAACGAGACTAGGAATCTAGGGCTGGGAAAGGGTTTAAAAATAAGGCAAGGGTTAGACAGGAAGCTGAGGTTATGTGCAGTAAATGCAGAATATGAGGGCAATTTCTACTAACATGAGAATCAGGATTCTACTGGTGGAAAGAATAAGAGTTGAGGAGGTGGGTCTCCTAGGACTGATGAGGTTGGAAAACTGGGAGAAACTGCTAGATAATAAGTAGTTAAGTTTAATTTGGAAGATATGGAGGAGGGATTGGTGGAAAGAGGGCAAAGAGGGAGGCAGCTTCCCAGATGGGTATGATCCAAGTGCTCCTCCCATTTATTCTTATTGATGGGAGTAGAGCGACAATGGAAAAAAGGTTTCAAGAGATGATCAGTAGGCAGAAAAGGATCGATAAATTACTCTATGCACCCAGAGGACTATCGGAGGAGGGTTTGAAGGAGTGATGTGTCTGAAAATCAAAAATCTGCAGATGATGGAAATCTGAAATAAAATCAAACAATCAGCAGGTCAGACAGCAACTGTGGAAAGGGTATTGTATTTTCTGGGATCATAGGCACTGGAGACAGGAGCAAAGAAGCAGATTGATAGATTATGGTGCTAAGTTCCTACTGAGTGAGACATTGCTAATAGAAACACAACAGATATAAAGGTTGGTAGGGTGACCAAAGACATGGAAGATGGAGTTAACATGCAAGGATGGACTAGGAAATGACAGAAGGACCTGCAGGAGGAAAAAAGTACACTTTACATAAAATAACTCAGAACCACTAACTGCCACACAACAATGACCAATACAATTACTAAACAATGCCCATCTGTGGAACCCGCACTGTGAGAGTCTTTAAAAGGATTTTATTCAACTACAAGGTCACCCGAAATATCCCCAAGCAACAAAGAGGCACTGGATTATCGGCAGAGTTTATATTCAGACAGGAAGTTGATGCTATTAATAGTCTGAGAAATCTGAGAAAACATTTCATTGCAGGCTTCCAGAGTGGAAAACTGTAGCATTACAGTCATCAGTCTAGCTACGTTACTGTGTATATTCACAATGCATAGATACCTGGGCACACACACTGTGTCCAACACATACACAGGTACAAGCTCAGTATCACACAAATACCCGAGCGAACACATGGTATACCATAGATACCTGGGCATACATTCATACCCTTCAGATGCCCAGGCATAAACTTAGTATCACTCAGATAGCCAGGAGAATGCACAGTACCCCACAGATACCCAGGCACAACTTAGTACCTCATAGATACTTAGGCATAGTCCAAGTACACCACATAGACAGTACCCCTAGATTCCTGTGCACAGACTCAGAATCCTAGAGAAACTTGGGCACAAAGCCGGAGCCCATAGAAATCCATGCACTCGCTCATAATCTGATAGATGCAAGTACACACCTGGTCCTGCAAAGATGTCTGGATAAATATCCATACCTTATGAGCTCCTGGGTACACTCCCAGTCCTGCACAGATACTGGAAACATGAGTAGAAGATTCGTCTTTGACCTGCCGGTATATGATGGAATTGGAGTGCAGCCAGGGAACTGTCTTTGTTCTTACCCACTTTGTTCTTAATGTAGCTGTTTCTTGCAGCCTCTCCAGCCATGAAGTGGTGTTTGCTGCTACCCTTATTTACTGTAAAGTTATTAAGCCATGTTTGTTATTGGAGGAGAGGAGCCAATAAATGCTAAGGTCCTGTAAGAGAAAACAGACACAAAGCAGTCCCACCATCCAGGATGTCTGGTTCTCTCAGGCTCTTTGATCCGAGAAGGTGTCAGATACAACAATTTCATTAAAATAACACAGGACCTGTCAAAGGTAGATTGGGAGCATCTACTTGCAGTTAAGCCGACATCAGCACAGTGGGAAGCATTTAAGGGAGAAATAGTAAGAAATCAGGGCCAACATGTTCCTGTAAGGGTGAAAGCCAAGGGTAACAAGTACAGGGAATCCTGGATGTCGAGGGAATTTGAAGGTTGGATAAAGAGAACAGAGGAAACATAAAGCAGGTATAGAGAACTAAAGATAAGGGAGACCCATCAGGAGTATAAAAATGTAGGGTGACATTAAAAAGGAAATCAGTAAGGAAAGAGAGGTCATGAAACATCACTGGCAGACAGGATTAAGGTAAATTCAAAGGCATTATATAAATTTATTAAGGACAAAAGAAAAACCAGGGAAAGATTAGGGCTCATTAGAGATAACAGGGGCAATCTGTGCATGGAGCCAGCAAGTATACTTGAGGTTCTAAATAAATATTTTTCATCAGTATTCATAAAGGAAATGGACATTGAAAATGGGGAACTCAGTGAAGGGGAAGGTGAAATTCGAGTGCACATCTCCATAAATACAGAGGAGGAGTTCAGTTCTTGATGTCTTAGCAGGCTTAAAAGGATGGATAAATCCCTAGGGCTGGATGAGATGAGGGGGAGTTTTTTCAGCCAGAGGGTGGTGAATCTGTGGAATTTGTTGCCACAGAGGGCTGTGGAGGCCAAGTCATTGGGTGTATTTAAGGCAGAGATTGATGTTCTTGATTGGTATGGGGGGGGGGGGGTTGTGTGGGGTGGTTAGGGGTTATAGGGTGGAAGGTGGGAGAATGGGGTTGAAAAAGAATCAGCCATGATTGAATGGTGGAGCAGACCCAATGGGCTGAATGGCCTAATTCTGCTCCTATATCTTATGGTCTTACGAGATTTGTCCCAGACTGCTACAGGAGGCAAGGGAAGAGATTGCTGCGGCTCTGGCTGAGAGTTTTACATCTTCACTAGCCGCAAGTGAAGTACCAGATGACTGCAAGATATCAAATGTGGTCCTTCTTTTCAAGAAGGGCAGCAGGGAGAAGCCTGGTAAATGCAGATCTATGCGCCTAACTTCAGTAGTAGGGATGTTATTGGAAAAAAGTTCTGAAGGACAGGATTAATGATCACTTGGAAAGGCAGGGGCTGATCAGAGATAGCTAGCATGGCTTTGTCAAGGGCAGATCTTGTTTGACCGCTCCCTTTGTGACTGACTAGTTCCTCATCCATATCCTCCCACCCTTCCCTTCCCCTGGCACTATGCCCTGCAACACTTGTCCCTATACCTCCTCCCTCACCACCATCCAAGGACCCAAACAGCTCTTCCAGGTCAGACAAAGATTCATGTGCATCTCCTCCAACCTCTTCTACTGCATATGGTGCTCTCAACATGGTCCCCTGTACATCGGTGCCAAGTATAGACTTGACGACTGTTTTGCGGAACACCTACACTCTGTCTGCAATGGCTTTCCCAACCTTGTGGTCAACTCCACTTCCCAATCCCACACCTTCTCCACTGCCAGGGTGAAGCCAAACACAAACTAGAAGAACAGCCTCTCATATCCCGCCTGGGTGGCCTACAACCCAATGGTATGAACATAGAATTTTCCAATTTCAGGTAACCCTCACTCCCTGTGCTCCTTTCCTTCTCCTTCTGCCCCCACTCCCATTACCCAGTTTCATTCCTTTCCCACACCTGGCTCTATCAGCCCCTCATCTGTCCCTTGTCTGGTTCCACATCACCTTCCTTATCAGATACCAACATCTGAAGCCTCATGTATTTCCACATCACCTTCCAGCCTCTGTCTCTACCTTCCCCCTCCCATCTGACTCCAGCTGCTCGCTTTTTCCTCTCTTCTTACTTGTCTCTACCTATCAGCCACCAGCCATGGTCTCCCAACTCCACCCTCCCCCTCTTACACCTGCCTCCATCTGCCTACATGTCCCTCCTCACCTGGTTCCACTTATCGCCTGCCAGCCTCTGCCTCACCCCTCGCTCTCACCACTTTATACTGTCTATCTACCCTCTAAACTCTCAGTCCTGATGCAGGGTCTCAACCCTTTGCTTCCACAGATGCTGCCCAACCTGCTGATTTCTTCCAGTAGTTTGTTTTTTGCTTTAGATCTGTAGTCTCTTGTGTCTCTTGTCTGATCAATTGAGTGAATTTTTTGAGAAGGTAACAAAGTGTATTTTTTAAAATTTTATTTACAGCATGGTAACAGGCCCTTCCGGCCAAACGAGTCCACACCGCCCATTTTAAACCCCAAATTAACCTACCCGTATGTCTTTGGAACGTGGGAGGAAACCAGAGCACCCGGCGGAAACCCACACAGACACGGGAGAACGTACAAACTCCTTACAGACAGCGACGGGAATCGAACCGCTATGCTACCGTGCCGCCCTTCAATGAAGCCATTGAAGAGGGCATTGCAGTGGATGTGGTTTACATGGGTTTCAGTAAGGCCTTTGACAAAGTTTCACGTTCGAGACTGGTCCAAAAGGTTAAGGACTAAGGAATCCAGGGCAAGCTGGAAAACTGAATCCAAAATTGGCTAGGTGATAGGAGACAGAGGGTACTGGTAAAGGGCTGCTTTTGTGATTGTGCCTGTGACTAGTGGTGTTCCACAGGGATTGGTGCTGGGACCCTGGCTGTTCGAAATATACGTGATTGATTCGGATGTGGATAGAGGAGGCAGGATCAGTAAGTTCGTACATGATATGAAGACCGGTGGAGTTGTTGACAGTGTGGAGAGTAGTCTTAGGCTACAAGGTGATATCGATGTGTTAGCGAAATGGGTTGAGAAATGGCAGATGGATAATCCTGATAAATGTGAGGTGATGCATTTTGGAAGTACTTAATGAGGCTAGAATATACACCATGAATGGTAAAGTTCTAGGGAGTATTGCAGAACAGAGGGACCTTGGTGTGCAAGTCCAAAGATCCTTGAAGGTGGCAGCACAGGTTGATAAATATGATTAAAAAGGCATATGGAATACTGGCCATTAACCTGCTAGACCTGTAGGATCGGTTTGCAAGACAAGTTTTTCACTGTACCTCGGTACAAATGACAATAATAAATCAAAACCAATACCATCATTAGTTTGCACAAGCACATTCTTCCTATAGTGTGGCGATTAGAACTGCACACGATACTCCAGGTGTAGCCCAACCAATGTTTTATAAAGTTACACATGATGTCCCAGCTCTTATATTCTTTGCCAAAGCCAATGAAGGAAAGCAACCCATACGTCTTCTTCAAAAGTTACATCCTCACAGAACATAGCTAATAAATGGTCAAAAAGAGGTATGCAAGACCAAAGCCAAGAATGCTAGTGCACAATGCCATGACGGATCAGGTTCATTACATTTGGATGTGGTTGCTTACTGTTCTGGCCCCAGACTGATTTAATAGCATTAATTTAATCAGGAGGAAGCTTGATTTCTGCTGACACAGTTTGGTCAGAAATGCAGTGTCTGACTGTTTAACTTTAGTGGAGACAGTCCAAGCCGAGGTGAGTTTGTGGCTATTTCTCAGACTCAGACAACTTAAAACAATAGAAACTGCATAAAAAATTGTGAAAAACATACAGTAAAACCTCGACCAAGTCCATTCCAGAACATAAAGATGGCTTTACTATTTTGGATAGCACCCTGCATAGGGCAGGGCATGGAATGTGGTAGGATCTGAGTGCTGGTCGAACATCACCAAGAGCGATTTTCTACTCCTGTTTTGAGGACTCAGTTTCAAGGGAGTTGGCTCTCTGCATGTTCTTTCACTCCATGTGTTCATGTAGGAGTTGGGGTATGTCTAAATTGAGGATTAACAGATCACTTTAACATGCCAAACAAACCTCTCCATTCCCAGTGTAAATAGTGGCACTAGCCATGTTAACATGGAATATGAGTAAACCTCTCACAATGCAGTTAAATTTCCAGCTGCTGATAATCATTTCTCCCATGCAGACTGAAGCTCTTAGTGGCTTTTCAAGTTGTGTTTGTTTAAAGTGAAATCATGACCTGTGGGTGCTGGTGGGATCTTTCTTTTGATGCACCAGACACTTTGCAAACTGTCAACGTCTGTAACTGTGGGATTTAATTGCCATATTATACACGGTAAATGGACTGTGCAGCACGTTCATATGAGAATGAGGAATTGACGTCTCCTTTTGCACGCCAGTATGATGCAGGCTGCAGATAATATTGGTGGGACTGTTCTAACAGCACAGATGGATATGACCTGCGAGTTTCCCTGAAAGTGGGAGTTAAACCAACAGATTGCATGTGTCTGATGTGAATTATTATTATCATTGCTGATCATGTGCTGTATGTTCTCCTGGATTGTCTCTTGGGTGGTTTAGCCATAATAGTTACCTGTGCTTCTGGGCTGTGAGTTGTTGCCTTGTGGTTGTTGCTGGTGGATTCTGCTTTAATCATTAATGAGATTTGGGGTCTGTTCTGGTTTTCAGGAAACTTTCAAGAACTGTCCAAGTTTCTGCTTTGCCTTTGGTTTTTGCTATCTAAGCAATCTTTGTTTTTCAATAGTGACAAGGCAAACTGCTAAAACAAATCCGCAAGTGCTGAAAATAGTCACATAGTTATAAAACAGAGAAACAGGCCCTTGAACCCATGATCTCCATGTTGACCATTGAATAACCATTTAGACTAATGCCATTTTCCGAACACTTGGCCCATAGCTGTCTGTGGCTTGACAATTCAATCTAGATACTTGTTAAATGTTATGGGAGCGGCTGCCTCCACTATCCCCTCAGGTAGTGTGTTCCATATTCTAACCTCCCTCTGGATCAAAAAAAATTCCTCGGATCCCCTCTAAATGTTTAACACCTTGACCTAAACCTTAGGCAGCTCTGCCATGGGGAAATGTTTCTTACCGTCTACCCTATCTATGCCTCTCATCATCTGAAAATTATGAAATTGTAAATGTTAGAAACACACAGTTGGTAGGTTACTTATACAGAAGAAGGATTCCTTGTCTTGAAAGTTACTGACTGATATATTGTATATTATCACCTTATTTGGTTCTTCGCTGACAATATAATGCAGGGTTCTGGCACTGGGCAGAGGGTAGGCAGAACATGTTAAATTGCCAAGGGTTATCAGATCTTTTTCTAACCTTAGCTCTGATCGCTCTGGATTGAGAGCAGTTCCTCGTAACATACAACAGGTAGGGTCAAGGCAACATAGAGGCGAAAGTATTTTTAAATAAAAATAAGATTATCTAAAAGTTGTCAGTCTCCACATGGACTCTTTAAGTTTTCTGTGACTAATTTTTTCTATCGGCAGAGTTTCCTCTTGAAACTTCATATGTATCTGGCACACACAGCTGTGGATTATGATGACTTAACTCCAAGGAGCTGATTCTCTGCTACCTTGCCCCAGAGTAAACTTATTTCATGAGCGTATGATCAGACACTAGAGAAGTTGAGATAGCTCTCCTTGGAGCAGAGAAGTTTAAAAAAAGATTCAGCAAAGGAGTTTGAAATTATGAAATTAGGTAAAGTTTTGTTAGAGTAAATAAGGAGAAACTCTTTCCTCTAAAAGGAGGATCAGTAACCAGAGGTCATGGATTTAAGTTTTGATAAGACTCTGAAAAGTTTTGAAGAGAACATTTATACACTGTGAGTTATGATCTGGAACCTACACCTGAAATGACAATGGAAACATTCATTATTATTTCAAAGGGGAACTGGATAAATACTTGAATGACCATTGAGAAAGTACAGGGGTTGGGACTAATTGGAGAGCTCTTCAAAGAGCTGAAATAAGGATGATGGGCTGAATGGATTCCACTGCATTCTGTAACTCTACAATTGTCTGTACAGAGGTATCATGGGCCCCTGACACCCTATCTGTCCGTGTTCTCAATGTTGACAAGAGCATATGAGGCAGAGAGACAATTCCACACTGCTGACTTCACCTTTCTGTATCTATGGGTGGACACATTGCATGATCTGAGCAAGGACAAACAGCCAACATCCCGACAGATCAAAAAAGCTGGAACTTTTACGGAGTCATCAGGCCATGCATGAGAACTGGAAATCTTCTGCCTGCTGTTACTGCATAGTCCCTGAAGGGGCTTAACCTAGTGTTCATCACTGCTGCTGCCTGCCTCAGTTCTCCAACAGATTACAGGATAGTGCTAACCCCACATTATTGCTCACAAAAGGGACCCTGGCTATAACTCCTTGCAACAATGAAACTGAAATATTGTACTAAGAAGGGAATAGATACCCTTTTATTCCTGACACCTGAGTCTCTACCATGCTGCTCATAGCACTGGCCACCAGGGCGGCACCACTCCACCTTCTTCCAGCAACAAACTGGCTGGGCCCAATATCACGTGCAGCACTTTCCTCTAGGGAGAAGCAAGATCCCAAGAGGTTTTAAAAAATGGAAAACATTTCGAAAGGATGGTTTTACAAGACTTGTTGCATGTTCCATTTGCATCACTTGAACAGCACACTGCCAAAATTACCAGCTGGATTTTGTCTCCAGTCAAATGGTGCAGCCTCTGTGTTATGACACAAGAAATTCTGCAGATGCTGGAATTTGGAGCAATACACAAAAGGTGCTGGAGGAACTCAGCAGATCAGGCAGCATCTATGGAGGGAAATAAACAGTCAGCGTTTCAGGCCGAGACCCTTCATCAGGACTGGAAAGGAAGAGGGCAGAAGCCAGAATAAGAAGGTGGGGGGAGGGGGAGGCACACACGCAGGCAGGGGATAGGTGAGTTCAGGTGATAGACGGCAGGTGGTAGGTGAGTTCAGGTGATAGGTGACAGGTGAGTTCAGGTGACAGGTGTCATTTCAAGTTCATTTCAATTTCAGGTGTCATTTATTGCATCTGATGCTCCCGGTGTGGCCTCCTGTATATCGGTGGGACCTGACGCAGATTGGGTGACCGCTTCGTCAAGCACCTTCGCTCCGTCCGCCACAACAGCCAGGACCTCCCACTGGCCGTCCACTTCAATTTCACATCCCACTCCCGTACTATCCATGGCCTCCTCTACTGCCACATTGAGGCCAGATGTAGGTTGGAGGAACAACACCTCATATTCCGTCTTGAGAGTCTCCAACCTGATGGCCTGAACATCGATTTCTCTAACTTCCGGTAACCACTCCCCTTCTTCTTCTTCCCCCCCCCCCCCCGACTCCTTTGTCTTCCCTTGTTCCTGTGGCTCCCTTCCCCTGCCTTGATGACCTACCCATCCCCTCTCCTCCCCTCCTCCATCCTTTATTCCATGGTCCACTGCCCTTGCCCACTGGGTTACTTCTTCTTCAGCCCTTTGCCTCTTCTACCTATCACCTCTTAGCTTATTACATCTTACCTCCTCCTCCACCCACCTCCCTTCCCCCCTCACCTGGACTCACCTATCACCTGAACTCACCTATCACCTGCCTTCATGTGCTCCTCCTCCTCCCTCCACCTTCTTATTCTGGCTTCTGCCCTCTTCCTTTTCAGTCCTGATGAAGGTTTTGGCCCGAAACATCAACTATTTATTTTCCTCCGTAGATGCTGCCTGACCTGCTGAGTTCCTCCAGCACTTTCTGTGTATTGCTGTGTTATGACAATAGGATTGATGGAGTCTGTGATGTTTACAGTCATTGATTCTGACATCTTAATTCACAATTTTTTAAACAAATGCTGCTGTAGTCATACTTATACTGAGTAAAGATTTGCTGGTAAAGCAGCCGTGAAGGCAACCCAAACAAACAAGTATCAACTTATCCTGACAAAATCATACTGGGTACCTTCTAACTCATGATGCAGTCATGGGACTACTTTCACAGTGCACCAGCATTTACTTCAGCTGTTTGCTTTCAAAAAATTCCTCCTAATCAGCCTGTGCCATTTCCAGACAATTATCAGAGATCTGGGCGCAGAATCTGCCTTAGACATGGTGTAAAGCATCAGCAAATCCCAGCCATCTGGCAATCATGGGGAAGCATGGCTTAGGATCCAGGATAATGAAATAATTCTGTATAGACTGGTACAGCTGAAGGGCTCACTACACTCTGCAGTGGAGTTTCCTGCTCTTTCCAGATCCACATGTAGATTAATGAGGGTTTCTGCATCCTTTTTGGGGCACCAGTTTAGATACAGAGTAAAGCTCACTCTGGTACATCCCATCATACAATCCCAGGACCATATAAGCAGGCCTTGGATAGAGAGTAAATCTTCCTATACACTGTCCCATAAATCACACGCAAGGTAGGGTCAGCATGGTTAGATACTGGGTATGGCTTCTATTTTACTGTCCCATTAAACACTCCCATGATAGATACAGCACAGAGTAGATAGTATAAAGCTTTCTCTGTACTGTCCTATAAAACACAGCCAGTGCAGAGTTGGCTACAGTGCCAAACTCCATTTCCGTTCCGACACTCCCAGGGATGGCCCAGCATAGGTTAGTTGTACAGGTCCCTCTACATTGTCCCTGAAGACACATTCAGGACAAGTACTATAGGTGTCAGATGCAGAGTAATGATCCCACTAAACTTTCCAGAGCAAGTACTGTATAGGGTCAGATACAAGCTCCCTTCAGTCTTTCCCATTAAACACTCTCAAGACAGGCATATCATGGGTTAAAGAAGTAAAGCTTTCTCTGTATTTTGTTTTTATTCATTCACAGGATGTGAATGTGTGGTATTCATTGTCCATCCCTAATTGACGACATTAGTGGGTTGGGTGTTGGGTCACATTGCCATCCCTGTGCATGTATGGATGCCAAATCAAATTTTCTTATTTGGAGGACATTAGTGAATAAGAAGGGTTTTTATAACAATCCAATAGTTTCATGGCTACTGTTACTAAGACTAGCACTTTATAAAAAATTAAATTCCAGATTTACTTAATTAAATGAATTTAATTTCCCTTGGTCCAATATTGGGACTCAAATTCATGTCCCTGAATCAGTGTCTAGAATTTTGTTTGCAAGTCCAGTAACTTAATCACAACATGTTCTGCTTCCTATGCTCTCTGAAAAAAACAACACTCCTAGGACAGAGTACACATCACACAATTCCTCTACAATTTTCCATCAAGCACTCCTAGGACAGTTTCCACCAAGTATAGCTCCCTCTACTGTCTTCTAATAATGGGGCTTAATTCTAGCCACAGTCTGATGGATCTTTGTGGGTGAATGAAAGAAATCTGAGCAAGCTAGAGATCATTCATCTCATTATTCCTTGGCCTACCCTAGACCAATTTGCTTTAATCCCAAGTTCAGGGCTATCTACTTCTTCCTGGAGCAAACCAACCAGTTTCCCTCCACCAACACTCTCACTCACCATATGCCTGACTGAACTTGCTCTCACATTGAACAACTTCTCCTTCAACTCCACTCACTTTCAAGGTCCACAATGTGAAATGATAGCTCTGTTTCTCTTTCCACAGATGTGGCCTGACCTGCTGAGTATTTCTAGCATTTTCTGTTTCTATTTCAATCCCCAGTTGTTGCTTTCTCCGTGCAGTTATTGTTCTTTACTGCATGATTATCTTATGCCATGTAGCAAAAGAAAGAGAAGGTTTTCCTTGCCTTCCTGTCATGCCTTGGTAGACATTCCATCTACCCATTAGTAACAGCTGATTGGCATACAAACTGATGACGGAAAACCCCAGGAAATTCAAACATATAAATTAGAATCAGGTTATAGGCCACTCAGCCTCTTATGTCTACACTGCCACTGAGTAAGGTTACAACTGATCTGATTATGATCTTAACTCTGCATTCCAGTATAACCACAGTAATCTTTCATCCACTTGCTTATCAAGAATGCGTCTACCTCTTGCCTTAAAAATATTCAAAGAATCTGCTCCCACCGACCTTTCAGAAAGAGGATTCCAAACACACCTGACTCCCTTAGAGAAAACACTTAGCTTCACCTCTTGTTAAATAATAGCCCCTAGCTCTAGATTCTCCCACATGAAGAAACATTGTCTCCAAATTCTGTCAAGACTTCTCAGGATCTTACATGTTTCAAGTCTAATCTGTGCAACCTTTCCTCATTCGACAACCTACCCATTCCAAGTATTAGATTGATAAACCTTCTCTAAACTGCTTCCAATGGATACTTACTTCCTTAAGTAAGGAGACCAGTACCTTACACAGTACTCCAGATGTGGTCTCACCAATATCCTCTATAACTAAAGAGCTACCTCTCTACTTTTGTATTAAGTTCGCCCCACCAATAAACAGGAACATTCTGTTAGCCTAATTATTTGCTTTACCTACATACTAGCCTTTTGTGAATCATGCACTAGGACACCCAGATCCTTCTGTACCTCAGAGTTCTGCAATCTTTCATCATTTAGATAATATACTTTTGTATTTTTCCTGCTAATATTGACAATTTCGCATTTGTTCACATTATATTCCATTTGCCAGATTCTTACCACTTACTTAACGTATCTATATCCCTCTGTAGCCTCCTTATGTCCTCTTTTCTACCTGTCTTTGTGTCTTCCATGTGGAAAGGGTTATTTATTGAGTTTTTTCTACTGATCACCGAGGTTGTTCAGTTACTGCTTGCCACTTCAGTGATTAGCCCAATATATCCATTGGAATACCAAAGGCCTTGATGTGAGTGGACTGCTCACAGCCCTTGTATCTGAATGGAGGCCAATCATGGATCTTTCAATGTGCTTGGAACTGATCAGCGGATCAAACTACTCCACTCAATTACAAATGCCTTGTGCAATTGCTTAATGTGCATTTGCTTTAAATGTTTATGTTTAATGTTTACTGTGTGTAAATAATTCCAACTGAATATTCTGAAAGTTTAACTGACTACTATTGTAATGTCCCTAGTTCTGGGATATAGTCATACAGCACAGAAACAAGACCTTCAGCACACCATGTTCCCACTCACAGTCAAACACCCATCTACACTAAAGCCATTTTCCCTCTTACATTGACTGCCTTTTCCCTCCTTAACCTGCCAATCAGGAATCTTTTGGCAAGTAGGAGGAAATTGGAACACCCAAGGGAAGCCCATGAAGTCACAGGAAAATGTACCAACTCCACAGAGATAGCACCAGAAGTCATGAATGAATCCAGGTCTTTGGAGCTTGGAGAAAGCAGTGCTAACCACTATTTCACCAAAGGAAATTGGAGTATCACCTTGAACAGTATTAAATTCAAAGTACAATCAATTAAAATTGAACAAATTATATACAATTCAGTGACTTAATGATGGTGCAGAGAGATTCCATCAAAAAGCCTGGTATGGAGGCAAAGAAACATATTTATTGATTCTAACACCAATATTAGTTACATTTGTGATTTCTGTAAATATCCTGTTTTTTGCAAATGTGATCCATTTATCTGCCTAAATGAAATTTTTCTTTTTTTTAAATACATTTTTACATGGTGTGGACATTAGTGCTCATCCCCTGCTGCTCTTGGAAAGGTGGTATTTAGCTGTCTTCTTGAACTGTTGGTGAAAGTACTCCCATGGTGCAGTTGGGCAGGGAGTTCTGTTGGTCTATAACCGAACCGTGGCTTGATAGAGGATATATGCGATTTACATAAGGTTGGGAGATCACAGGGTAGCACTTAATTTATTGAAGTATGTCAATGTAGTGACAAGAATTCTCTGTACAAAGATTCTCTGTTTGACTGCTGACTAATATTCCATTTGAGCACAAACACCAGGTCTCCATATATGACAGTGTATGAACAACTATTTTGTAGAAAAGATCAAAACATTAGCAGGTCATTTTGAATGGTGCAATTGATTCAGCTATGGTTACAGGATATTTCATATTTTAACCATTTCCTTCCCCCTTCCTTATGCTTCTTCCACCAATACTCATCTTTATACATCTTGTTGCTGATTCACTGATCAGTGGAAATAAGTTTCCATTATCATCCTCTCAAATTGCTCATAACCTTTACATTTGCAGTATCTGTGGGTTTCTTGTGCAATCACTCAATCTGATAGGAATAATGGGACATTCTTCAATGAAGGCAGCCATTTTCAAACTAAACAGCAGCATCTGGTGCAATGTATCAAGGCCTTATCATGTAGGAGCCTTCGTTATTAAAAGTACACTCATGGTTAGAAACACTGGAACGTGGAGCAGAAGTTTCCCCCTTTACCCTCTTCCAAGCTACCCATGTACCCCAACCAGCACACAGCTTTATAACTATAACCCCAATAATGCCCAAGCATTGCACCAAATTTAAAAATATGGACCTAAGACAATAGTTTCATCAAACTGTCTGGAATGATCCTACACACTTTGTTTGAGCTTAGCAGATAATGCATGGAATGTTAGTTGGTAATTTTGTTATTTTCCACACAAAGACGCCAGTGATTGCTTCCATTTCAGTGAATGACCAAAATCCACTTTCAAGCAGGTAGGTAGCAGCATTAGAGTATCAGAGCCTTAACAGACTCGGAGGACTGAAACTCAGTGAACCACTTTTGTTTAAAATCAGTCCTGAATCTGCCAACAGTTATGATATCTGAGACTTGCGAGAATGTTTGTGAAAGGGTACCAGATTCAGCTGCTTCCTTAGCAACTCCAGTTAATTTGTTATCAAGATTTCATGTAAATTTGTGAAGAGTTCAGTGTATTTTTGTGCAAAAGTCAAATTTCTTACCTTGGATTCAATTTTGTTTTTGAAGATGTTCTTACGTGTTTTTTTTGTTTGAAAATAACTTTATTTAAAGAAGAAACAAAATTTAAATTTAAATATTCCATCCACTGGTTGCAGAATGCTTCAAGTGAACTCCCTCTCCAGAGACACCCAGGCATTTGTACCTCCAGCCCCTGAGCAGCTACATTTAGCTCACGTAGCAAGAGACTATATCTGATAAGTAGCTCTGCTGGGAAGCCAAGGCTCTGTCGTGCAGAGAGAGAGAGCGAGAGAGAGCGAGAGAGAGAGAGAGAGAGAGAGAGAGAGAGAATGAAGTTTAAAGGACGTGTCTCAGATGCTGTCTGCGCGGAGCTTGCACATTCTCTCAGCGACCTTGTGGGTTTCCCCCAGGTGACAGCTACATTTAGCTCACGTAGCAAGAGACTATATCTGATAAGTAGCTCTGCTGGGAAGCCAAGGCTCTGTCGTGCAGAGCGAGAGAGCGAGAGAGAGCGAGAGAGAGCGAGAGAGAGCGAGAGAGAGAATGAAGTTTAAAGGACGTGTCTCAGATGCTGTCTGCGCGGAGCTTGCACATTCTCTCAGCGACCTTGTGGGTTTCCCCCAGGTGATCTGGTTTCCTCTCCAGAACCAAAGACACGTTGGTACTTGGCTACTGTGAATTACCCCTTGGTGTAGGTAAGTGACAAAAGAATCAAAGGGACACTTACAAAAGGCAATAAGTTGCAGGGTACAGGTAACTGAAGGGAGGTAGGGGATGGGACTAACTGGATTCCTCCCCAGGAGCCAGCATGGACCCAATAGGCCAAATGGCTTTGTTCTGTGTCATTATAAGTAAAAGATGAGGTATCAAAACCATGCCACATGACAGCCATTCTGTGAAGCAAATCAATGTGATTGCTGCCTAATCCATTTTGTAGAAGAAATAATTTTCTGGGTTAGTACTGTTCTTTAATTGGGTCAGTATATTTTTGACACAATCTGTTTAATGATATGCTTTATTGAAATAAGACCAACTGTTTCGATCTGACATGTTACCAGATCCATTGTGCCTGCTGTTCAGTGACTTTGCTCCGAACTTGTTTAGAGCACACAACTGTGATCATATTGACTTATGAAGCAACTGGAAAATCTCCTTAGTTGTTGCTCTGGTCAACAGCAACTGACAAGAACATCCTCCTTAATCTTAGTGAATATTCTGTACTCAGTCAGAAACTTATCTTGTTTGTAAATTTGTCTATTATATAGCAAAGTACAATTGCTAATGATACAATTCACTAATCAAGCTAAGACTTTACATGCCGTGTTATTACTCGATGAGACACGATGTTGTTTGATAATGGCACTAATTTGAATTACTATTCTCTACTTACGCTGTCTGCAGCTACAGGAAGTATCAGTTCCTCTGCAACAGCAAGAAGTTCTTCTGGCTTTGCAACTCTGTAACTTATTAAATGAGACCTCAACATCAACAACAAAGCTCAAAACTATAAATGAAAATTGGAAAAATAAACTGCAGATGCTGGGCATCTGAAATTAAAAACAGAAAATGCTGGAAGCATTCAGCAGGTTAGGCAGCACCTATGGAAAGAGAAACAGAGATGACATTTCAAGTCTGAAACCTTTCGCCAGAATGTTCTGATAATGGTTTTTGGACTTGAAACATACTCTATTTCTCTTTTCACAGATGTTGCCTGACAAGCTGAGTGTTTACTTAAGCTCAATACTGTCTTGCTTGCCATTTGTCATATACATAACTGCTTCAACATTTTTAGAGCTTTGTCCTTGTTTTGTTTCTCTGTCAAAGAGATAGCGTTAGTTGGCAGATAGGGCCATTACATAAAACCTGCAAGATGAGCCATCTAGGTGACAAATGTAGTGTAACATTGATAAATGTAAGCTGATGCATTTGATAGGAAGAACAGAATCAAAATTGCCGAAAGGATTTTGGGTTGTAGGTGAACAAATCATTAAAATCTCTCTGGCTCCTCACTCGGCTTTGGAGCACCTAGACAACAGCAATGCATACGTCAGGCTGCTGTTTATCGATTACAGCTCAGTGTTCAACACCATCATCCCCTCAGTACTAACCAACAAGCTTCAAAATCTGGGCCTCTGTACCTCCTTCTGCAATTGGATGCTTGACTTCCTTATCGGGAGACCACAGTCAGTGTGGATTGGTAGTAACACCTTCTTCTTGCTGACAATCAACACAGGCCCACCTCAAGGATGCGTGCTTAGCCCACTGCTCTACTCTCTTTACACTCATGAATGTGTGGCTAGGCACAGCTCAAACGCCGTCTATAAATTCGCCGATGACACCACTGTTGTTGGCAGAATCTCAGATGGCAACAAGGAGGTGTACAGGAGTGAGATAGATCGGCTGGTTGAGTGGTGTCACAACAACAACCTCACACTCAACGTCAGCAAGACCAAGAAATTGATTGTGGACTTCAGGAAGGGGAAGTCAAGAGAGCACACACCAGTCCTCATTGAGGGGTCAGCGGTGGAAAGGGTGAGCATCTTCAAGTTCCTGGGTGTCCACATCTCAGAGGATCTATCCTGGGCCCAACACATTGATGCAATCATGAAGAAGGTACACCAGTGGCTCTGACCTGCTGAATATTTCCAGCATTTTCTGTTTGTATTTTAGATGTCCAGTGCCTGCAGCAGATTAGTCAAGCTGCAGGCACTGGACATCTAAAATACAAACATGATTAGTCAAACATGATTTTCCTTTCAGAAATCAATCTTGCATCTGCTTAATCTAATTATTCTTTTCTATGTGTTCTGTTATTATATCCTTCATTATAGATTGTAGCATTTTCCCTACCACTGATGCCAGGTTAACAGGTCAGTAGTTTCCTGTTTTCTCTCTCCCTCCTTTCTTAAATAAAAGGTCATATTTGCCACCCTCCGATCCATAGGAAAAATTCTGGAATCCACTGAACTCTGGAACATTTTCTCTAAAGTTGCATTTTTCAAAATTCTGAGATGTAGATCATTGGAACGTTGGGATTTATCAGCTTTCAAGGCACATTAACGTCTCTAGTACTACATTTTGACTAATGATTCAGTTTTGACAATGTTGCTAGACCCTTGATTCTCTTATATATTAGCAGGTTTTGTGTTGTGTCTTCTGTGAAGATAGATGCAAAGTAGAGAAACAAAGGACTGCAGATGCTGGATAGATGCAAAGTAATTGTTTAATTCCCCTGACATTCCCTTATTCCTTATTGTAAATTCTGCTGTCTCTGCTGATAAGGGGCTTATACTTTCCCTCTCTAATCTTTAGCTTTTCATGTAACCATAAAGGCTCTTCCAGTCTATGTTTATGGTTCTTGCCAATTTATTCTCATAGTCTATTTTGCCATTCATTATCAATCTTTGGTCCTCTTTTGCTGAGTTCTAAAATGCTCCCAGTTCTCAGGTCTACTGGTATTTCTGGCAGCTTTTCAGCCTCTTCTTTGGACTTCATGTGATCTTTAATTTCCCTTATCAGACACAGGTGAATCACTGAAGGAGTCTTGCACCATCTTTTGAATGAGACATTTAATGGAGATCCTATGGCATTTAAAGAAGAGCAAGGGATTTTTCTTGATTATCCAATCAATCACTTACCCAACATCATTTATCCTTATCAGGACGTTATGAGTCCTGATGAAGCATCTTGGCCCGAAACATCGAC
The DNA here is from genome assembly GCF_009764475.1 of Pristis pectinata. NCBI lineage: Eukaryota > Metazoa > Chordata > Chondrichthyes > Rhinopristiformes > Pristidae > Pristis > Pristis pectinata. The sequence continues at coordinate 13,336,185 of NC_067435.1, read as the reverse complement.
TGTTTATTTCCCTCCATAGATGCTGCCTGACCTGCTGAGTTCCTCCAGCATTTTTTGTGTATTGCTCCAGATTCCAATGTCTGCAGAATTTCTTGTGTCATCATTTATAAATAGATTATTTGGTCATTACTGCCTTTCTGTCTGTAGGTGCCAGCATTGGTTGCTGTATATACTATATTATGGAAATGACCACACTTCAAAAGTACTTCGTTGGCTGTAAAGCCCCGAAGCTGCGAGAGGCAACTCTTTGTAATAACTTGGAATGATACTCTAGGCTAGTAAATTGCTTTGGGACAATTGATGAATCAGAATGCAGTCAAGCACCAGATCAACAAGTATACCACTGTAAAGGTATTCCATTGTCACAAGGATGTTGCACATGTCTTGTGTGAATTTGAGAAATAAGAGGGTGAATTGGAATACCGTTGGCGGGCTTTTCCCTTCTGCTGTGACTGATATACCTAATGCTCTGGGCAGACACTCAAATTATTTGTTCAGATTGAGAGTATTAATATAATCAGAGTCATACAGCATGGAAACAGGCCCTTCATCCTATCATGTCTATGCCAGCCATGAAGTAACCATCTACACTAATTTGATTTTCCGGTACTTGGCTCATTACTTGCTACGTCTTGCCATTTCAAGTGCTCATCTAGACACTTGTTAAATATTGTGAGAGCCTCTGCAGTCACCATCCCCTCAACGTGTCTTCCAATTTCAAACACTCTCTGGGTGAAAAACCTCTTCTTCAAATCCCCTTTAAATTTCCGAACTTCAATCCTACACTTCTGGTTTTAGATGTCTCTGCTAAGGGGAAATGTTTCTCAATATTTACCCCATCTGTGCCCCACATAATTCTGTATACCTCAGTCAGGCCCACCTCAGGGCAAACAAACCCAGCATATTCAGTCTCTCCTCATGGCTGAAATGCTCCACCCCAGGCAACACTCCAGTGAACATCCTCCACACCCCATGCAGGACAATAACATTCTTTCTATAGTGCGATGACCAAAACTGCACACAGTATTCCAGCTATGGCCTAATTAATGTTTCACATAGTTGTACGATAACCTTCCTGCTTTTGTATTCTGTGCTCCAGCCAATGACAGTAAGTATCCATTTTACTTTTATCAATCGGTGCTGCCACCTTCAGGGATCTTTGGACATGTACACCAAGATCCCTTTATTCCTCTGTACTTCCTACGGTCCGACCATTCATTCATCATCCACATTCTTGCCTGATAATCTGGTACGCAAAACATTGGCGGTGCTGGACTGGCAGATTTTTTATTATTGGATGTTAATTCCCCAATATACATTAAGTATTTTAAAATGATTTATAATATTTAATAAATTATCCAGTGAACCCAGTAAGTTTTAGGGGTGCGTGGGAACTGGGGCCCCGGTGAACGTGAAGGCTGCACGGGAACTGGAGATTCAGTAAGTATAGGGAGAGTGCGGGCGACCAGTGGGTCTAAGGGCAGCACTGGGAACGTTGTCTCACAAGGGAGAGTGGGGACAATGAGTCATGGGGGAAAAGCAGGGACAAATGAAACTTGGGAGGGGGGTGCAGGGACTGTTGCGGGTTGGGGAAGAGTGGGGACCAGTGAATCTCAGGGAAAAGCAGAGATGGTGAGTCTTGGAGGAAAGTGGGGACCAGTGAGACTCAGAGGAATTGGGAAACATTACCTAGTGAGCTAGATGCTGAACCTTTGGAATTTCTGGATGATTAATAGTAGATTAACGGAGTTTTACTGTAGCCCTCCCAAAACGTATAACCTCACAACTTTCAGGATTAAATTCCATCTGCCATTTCTCTACCCATCCTTATCAACTGATTAATATAGCTCCAAACCTGAAAACTTAATATCACAAACACCATCAACCTTTGTGTCATGTGTGAACTTACTAATCATACCTTCCATATTAACATCCACATTGTTAATTAATATAACAGTAAGGGTCCCAAGACTTATCCCTGTGGTACACCGCTGGTCACAGGCTTCCAATTGCAAAAACAACCTTGACCATCACCCCTTGCTTCCTAACACCAAATCAATTTCAGATCCAATTTGCCAAATTACCTTGGATTCCATATGGGCTCCTACCTTATGCACAAGACATCCACGTGGGTCATTGTCAAAGGTTTTACTAACGTCCATGGAGACTCTATCAACCACATTACCTTTGCTGACACAGTCACCTCCTTAAAAAGTTTAATTATATTATTTAGACATGATATCCCCTTAACAACACCACACTGATTATCCCTGATTAATCTCTGCTGCTCTAAATGCAGATTAATCCTGCACTTGAGAATTTTTTTCAAATAGCAGTAACAACAATAACAGTAATTCCAATAACAATAATAAAAAAATCCCTACCATTGATGTTAGACTCATCAACCTGTAATTACCTGGCTGTCTCTGCTACCCTTCTTGAATAAAAGTATCACGTTCATTGTCCCCCAGTCATCTGGCACCTCTTCTGTGGCCAGAGAAGATTTCAAAATTTCCCTCAAAGCTCCAGAAATTTCCTCCCTTACCTCCCTTTGCAGCCTGGGATATATTTCATCAGGTTCTGGAATTCATCCATCTTTAAGCCTGCTCATCTAATACCTTCTCGTTCTCAATGGTAACTTGAGGAATTCCACTATCCTCCTGTCTATTTTCTTGCAAAGACTTCAGCCAACAGAGATGATTGTGTGCACCTCTTTAAAAGAGTGATTTCACAGAGACCTTGCCAATTTAAATCAAAATCTTTGGTAAGTTCTTAAAATCAGGCAGCTCACTGGCCACAAACTTCCCTAAATGACCATTCCATTATTGTTCCCCTTCCTGTGGAGGCTGACCAACCTGTTGTCAGTGGTCCTGGTTTTGAAATACAGCCACAATCAGCAAGGGATCAATGAAGGTGGAGAGTTTTTACCTCACAGAGCCGAGGAGAAGGGCATTGGAACTAGTGTGTGTGTGTGTGTGTGTGTAGTAGGATGGTGGTGGGGGTTGGAACCATCATCAGTGAGAAGAAATTATGGTGCAGCAGCTCCTTCTGCTGGCCGTTATGTGTAACACATGCTTAACCCTAGACTATTTTTGAGCCTGCATTTGTTTATCATTAATATTCTATATGTCCATATTTCCTTACTACAGAGATGAAGGCCATTTTTCCCGTGAGTCTATGCCAGCTCTTGGAGGATTCCAGGCCCACTTCTGCCACTTATTTCCTTATCGTCTCTCACTTCCCCATCAACTTTGCGCCACCCCCCACCTGGCTGCAGCAGAAGGCTGTTCTCTGCTGACATTGGGCAGCTTCAGGTGGCAGATGAATATTCTTCTGAGGTTTTCTGGGGGAGAATCCTGGGGGTTCTGGGTTGCAGGCTTTGGTGACATGGCTGCCAAGGTGTGGCCAAGGGGGAGGGTGGAGGCTGGACAATCAGCAATTAGGAAGGGTGAGCTACAGCAGTCCGTGGGCAGCCTCCATCTTAAGAGAGCAAGCAGCGTGCAGCTGGAGAATGGAGAGTGGATGGAGTTGTAATGGGTGTGTAGGAATTCAGAGAGGAGGAGGTGAGCAAGGGGGGTGGGAGCTAAGAGGGACAGAAACCAAGGAAGTTGGGAGACTGAGGGAGGCAGTTGGGGAAAGGGGGTCAGAAGTAAAGAGAATGAGGGGGTGGATCAGGGTGAGGGATGAAGGACAGGGCTGAAGAAAAGAATGTTTGCAAGATTGTTCAAGGTGAGTGGGTGGTCAGAGTACATTTGTACGTATTCTGTGTTTCTGTGTGTGTGTGTGTGTGTGTGTGTGTGTGTGTGTGTGTGTGTGTGTGTGTGTGTGTGTGTGTGTCTGTCTGTCTGCCTGTGAGTGTGCAGTAAAGCCTAGTCTCTAATTGTCTTAGACTCCTTTCTATTGGAGAAATATCTTACTCTGCCAAGACTGTAGCAACAGGGAACTTTGAATATAATAGTAGGAGTGGGTCCATCAATGTGGATCTAAGAAAGGAAAGTCATGTCTAACAAACCTGTTAAAGATTTTTGAGATTGTAACTTGAAGAATAGATAAGACAATGCCAGTATATATAGTTTATTTGGACTTTTAGAAAGTCCAGCAGAAGAAATGATTGGGTGCACAGGATTGTGGTCATTATACTGACATGGATTGAGGATTGGATAATGGATAGAAAATAGAGAATAGGATTGCATGGTCATTCTTGGGTTGGGAGACTGTGATTAGTGGGGTGAATTGGTGGAGGGGCCCCAGCTGTATACAATCTATAGCAAAGATTTGGTTGAGGGGATCAAGTGGAATATATCCAAGTCTGCTTATGATTGAAAGATGGGTAGCAGTGTGGTAAGGATGGAGATAAGCATACAGGAGATATAGACAGGTTAAATGATTGGGCAAGATCATGTCAGATGGAATATAATGTGGATAAATGAGAGGTCATTCATTTTAGTAGAAGAAGGTGTGAGGTAGTTATTAAATAGTGAGAGTTTGAAAGGTTTGGTATTGAATGAGACCTGGTGTCCTTGTATATAAATCACAGAAAGTTACAGTAAGTAATAAGGATGGCAATTAGTACGTTGTTCCTTATTGCAAAAGGAATTGAGTACAAGACATCTTGCTACAATTATATAGGCCCCTGGTGAGATCACACCTGGAACATTGTGTACAGGTCTGGTCTCCCAACCTAAGGAAGGACAAACTTACGACTGAGGGAATACAGCCAAGTTCAACCATTCTTGTAGTGATGGGCTTATTGAACAAAGACAGTCTGGATCTTATGGCACTTTACAGGGTGTCTAAACCAGGGTCACAGTCCCCAGATAAGCAGTCGGCCATTCAAGATATTGATGGGCAGAAATTTATTCACCCAGAAGGTAGTGAATGTTTAGAATTCTCTACCCAAGAAGGGTAAGGAGGCTTAGTCACTGAATGCATTCAAGAAAGAGGTAAATAGGTTTTTACATGGGGATCGAGGGATATCGGATTAATGCAGGAAAGCTGCAACGAGATAAAAGATTAGCCATGATCTAATTGAATAGCAGAGCGGACAGAAGGAGCTGAATAACCTACTCCTGCTTCTGTTTCTCATATTTTTATGCATCTGTGGATAGCAGTTAAGGCCTCTCTTCCCATTTCTTCTTTTTGCCTCTCTGCACGTTCTCTATATGATAAAACCCATTTACCTCCAACATTTTCTATTCTTGATGAAAAATCAGGTATCTGAAACCCATAAACTGGTTCTGCCTAACCTGCCGACGTCTATCAATTTCTGTTCATATTTCTTTTACAATTTATCTATAATTTACAAACTCCTTTTTCCTTGCCACCAGTGATGATTTTTTAGACTGGTCTCCCTCGTGACTGCTGCTCTGGTGATTCTGATTTCAAGGAATTCCATAGATAATTCCAAAAGGCATTTGAAACAGAGTTAGGGTGGTTTACTTCTAGAAACAGGCGAGAACAGGAACTGAGCATCGTCCTCATGGCTGTCAGACACCAGTACCACACGCTAGGGCTGCCAGGGATGACAGAGGCACTGCAAGGAAAGGGGGAGTGCCTAAGGTTTAGTGAAAGAGATCTGGACATTCTCATCAATCAGATAAGTGTTAGGTTGGAGGTGTTGTGTGCCAGGGTCATCAAAAAACCACCATAAGAAGAATCTGGCAGAAGGTGGCAACTATTGTCTCCTTCAGATCTGAGAATTCCCAGACAATCATGCATTGGGTGGGAATCAATCTGATATTCTCACAAAATATACCAGGATGAGTTGTATACCACTGAAAACAAACTTAACAAGCAATTTCATAATTCAATCATCAACTGATTTACTAATGCTGATGGACCCGTAAAACAGCGTCCAAAGGATTATTGCCATCTGGGCTCTCCCACCTGATCTTAGTTTCCCATCTTGACCCCCAGGGTGTATCCCTCAGGGCAGTGGCAGCCACCAAAATGCTCGGCAATGCTAATTCATTCATGATGAACTTGTGTGCGTCCTGGTAACATGGCACAGACCATGAGGAAATTCATCTGGTGATCTACAAGGACACACACACGGGACAGAATGCCTTTCCTGTTGGTGAAAGATGAATAACTGCCTGTACCCTCAGGAAGCCAACAATGCTGGCAAATCCCAGTAGCCAAAGATACCAGTTCCTCTTCACTGAAATTGAAGTAGTTACCAATAAGAATGTTCACAGAATTATAACAAGTTACAGTATAGAAGGCTGCCACTCAGTGTATTGTGTCCATGCTTGACATAAGAGAACTATTGAGACTAATGTCACTTCTAGGTCAACAGCCTTGTAGGTTTCAGCATATCAAATGGTCATCCAGATATTATTTTAAATGTCATATGGGTTTCTGCCCTCCGCTACTCCTTTGGTACAGAGTTCCAGATCCCAACCATTCATTCCGTGAAAGAAAATCCTCAATTCTCCTCCAAATCCACCAGTTACATTATATCCATGCTCCCACTTGTTGCTTCTTCTGCTAAGGAATAGATCCTTCTTGTTCATGCTATCTAGCCTTATAGCTTTACATTGTTTAAAACTCCCCCAATCTTCCTTGTTCCAATAAAACCAATCCAACCTAGCTAGTGTCTCCTCATAACTAAACTTCTCTAGCCCTGGTAACAATCTTGTAAATGATACACAGTCCTCTAGTTGTGGCCTAACTAGTGTTTTCTACAGTTCATATTTGACCTCTGTGTTGGCTGTGGATCTAGAAGTGACATTAGTCTCAATAGTTCTCTTATGTCAACCATGGACACAATACACCGAGTGGCATAGAGGTCAAATGTTTTTTGCAGCTTGACCAGTGAAGGCAAGGATCTTGTATGCGCTCCTACCCAGCTCATCTACCTGTTCTGAAACAAAACCAGGAAATGCTGGAAACACTCAGCAGGTGAGGCAGCACCTGTGGCAAGAGAAATAAAGTTAACATTTCAGGTAAAAGACCCTTTGTCTAAACTGAGACGAGAGAAAACAAGTTAGTTTTAAATTGCAGAGAGGGTGGAGGAATGAATAGGACAAAGGGAATATATTTGATAAGGGAAAGCCATGGGGATAAATAGCAGAGCTCAACCGGTCAATGGGTTAATAAGTCCCGTTAATGAGAGAGAGAAAATGAACATATGTTCTGATATCAGGGTGTTTAGAGAATGAAGAACAAGCAAAAGAACATAAAAGTTTTGAATGCAGGGTGTGCGGCATGCCCCACAGGTTGGGCTGTGCTAATGGAGAGGGAAAAACTGAGCCAGTATCACAGATGGATGACTTAGAGCAGAAATGGCCAGTTCTGGTACGGACAGCAAAAGCAACTTACTTTAAATTGAGGAATTCAATATTAAGTCTGGAAGGCTGCAATGTGCCCAGACAGAAGATGTGGCCAAACCTACGTTGGGCCTCATAACAATAGTGCAAGAGGCCACAGACAGAAAGGTCAGAATGGGAATGCGATGGAGAATTAAATCAGCAAGCCACAGGAAGTTCTAAAATTCTCCTGCTGAGTGAATGCAGGCAGTCTGCAAACAGGTCACCCAGTCTGTGTTTGGTTTCTCCAATGTGCAGCAGACCACATGGTGATGATCAAATATAGTACATGCAAATGGAAGAAGTGCCAGTGCATCATTGCTTACTTGGAAGGACTATTTAAGTCTCTAGCTAGGGAATAGAAGTGTGAAAAGATTGCACCTGTTGCAGTTGCCTATGAAAGTGCTGTAAGGTGAGTGATTGGTGGAGATAGATGAGTGGACGATGAAAGCAGAGGGGAGGGAAAGATGTGTCTGTGTTTGAGAACTTGGGAAGAATGAAATGGGATCAGTGTAAATGGATGATTGGGGCATGGAGTTGATGGGCTGAGGGGCTTGTTTCCATGCTGTATGACTCTATACTGTTGGAGTTTCATTGAAGCCAGTGAAAATTGTGAAGGGTGCCTTGTTGGTGGGGTGGAAGGAGAGGACCAGGAGAATTATGTTTGCTCTGTGGAGGAGGTGAGGGGTGAGAGCTGAGGTGTGGAAAATAGAAAGAGTGGAAAATAGAAAGAGTGCAAAAGAGATTCACTAGGATGTTGCCTGGATTGAAGGGTTTTACTGATAAGGAGATATTTGATAGGGTGGGTTTATTCTCACTGGAACATAGGAGGCTGAGGAGTGAACTTATAGAGACTTATAAAATCATGAAAGGCTTAGATAGGGTAGACAGAGTCTTTTTCCTAAGTGGAGTCTAAAACTAGAGGGCACAGGTTTAAGGTGAGAAGGAAGAAATTTAAAGGAGATCTGAGGGGCAAGCTTTTGACACAGAGTTGGTGGTTATATGGAACAAGCTGCCAAAGAAATGGTAAAGGCAGATACAATAATATCATTGTTCAATAATATCCCACTGCGAGTGTCAGGCTGACTACCTGTAGTTACATGATTTATTACATTTTTTTTTCCTTTTTAAAAAATAGCACCATTATAGCAGTCTCCCTGATGGTCTGGACAATAATGGCACCCAAAAGTAGATTATCTAGTTATTATCAAGATGCTATTTGTGAAAATTGGCACAAATCAACTGATATACTCCCTAATTACGGCAAGAAGAACAATAGAAATAGAAGTAGGGGAGCAGGAGGTCATACGGTATGCCTCTTGGCCACCAAAATTGCATCCTTGGTTGCTTTGGGACATCTAGCTTTGTAAATGCTTCCAGCTTTCTGTGGAATTATAAATCAGAATGCCCGACCCACTGTTCACTGGTTACTCACCTTAGAGTTAAGACTACATTGCACAAACCCTCGCCAGTACTATCGAACTCCTGGTTGACATCACAAGTGCTGGAAGCCAGTAGAGTCGTCATAACCACTGACAATGGCAACATTAAAGGCAAATTCCCAAATAAACAACTTTCCAGTCTGACAGTTAAATTCATTGTTATTAAGGATTGTCAGTCCTTCTAATAAATCAGTTAATTCATTCTGATCTTCCCCGACACACAGTTTAGTGGAACAGTAGCACAGTGATTAAATTACTGGACCAGCAGCCAGAATTCCAGATTATTGATCCAGAGACATGTGTTTGAATCTTATCAAGGCAGCTGGGGAATTTAAATTCAAGTAATTTAACATTGTAAGCTAGCCTTGGTAAAGCTAACTGTGAAGCTACCGGATTGTCGTAAAATCCACCTGTTCACCAATGCCCTACAGATAGGCGGGTCACTGCTAGGTTGGTTTCCACTCATTGAGCTGAGGTGCTTGCAAGGCATTGAAGGGCTGTAGATGTGGGACAGAAGATATATAAATAGAAAGTAGGGTTGCTTTTATTGTTGCAAATATTTTAACCAGCCACAATCAGAAGGATTTTCCTCCACATCCCAAAGACATGCTGGTGGGTTAATTGGCTAATGTAAAATTAACCCTTAGAAAGGTCAAAGACAAAGTGATGGACTTGTGTAAGACAGAATTGGTTGCAGGAGTACAGGGCAAAAAAGATAGGGGCAATGAGACTAATGGGATTGCTCCCCTGGGAGATGGCATGGATCCTGAATAGACCAAATAGCCTCCTGTTGTGCCAATATAAAATATTTAAAAAGAGAAACATCTCAGATGGCCAACATTTCAATATCAAACAATGCATTATTTTTCCTGAATCAATGGGAAATATCTCATTCTATCTTGGAAAATCCTTTAATCCTCTCAGTGGAGTGAAACCACCAAAAAAACAAGAAGATGAGTTTCTGCGCTGTGCTGTGCTGTGCTGTGTATTTTGGGAAATGACTTCCAAATGTGGGAAAAGTAACCTTATTTCATTAACCCAAGTTATTTCATCAAAGTCATTACCCTATATGTTGTGTGCAGTCAGATTGTGTTGAACCCTTGCTCCCAGCTGGCAGACCTTGTAATCAGTTATCTAGCTTCTTCCCATAAGCTCTACTTTAATCAATTCACATTTTTTGTTATTGGATTTCATTTATTTAACATACTCTTTCTTTTGCCATTTTGGTGCTGCGTTCCACGATTCATTGCTGAAAATCAGATCAATTTCAGGACTCTCCCAGAATTGCAGAGTAGTCAGATTGAGGGAACAAACCAGATTCTTTAGGTGTGAGAAGTTCGCTAGGTAATTTTCCTCAGATCTCCTGAAAGCACCCAGTCATGGTAATAGAACTCCACTGCCCAGTGATATGCCAGTATTTGAGATATGAAATCCATCAAATAAATATAATACTCTGAAAGTCTAAGTAGAATGAAACTCATTTTATATTTAAACTCTCATAACCAATCCAACTGGTTGACAAAATGGCCAGCTACTAAACATCAAAATTCTTTAACTGCCTTATAATTATAATTAGTGTTATTGTTTTGAAAATCATAACAGCAATATAGTACCATTATACTAAAATATGTTTTTTAACAGCTGAAATTTGCATTAATTGGTGAACTCTGGGAAAACTATGTTCTTCTATAAAAGTTTTTCTTTCCTCTCTGATCACAATAGGATGAGAGAATTAATATTTAAATAAGCTTTGGATATTCTATGTAATTGTCTAAATTTGATTTTACAGGGCAAGGAAAGTGGGTTGCAGAGGTTTAAGGATGATACCAGGACTGACAGCTAATCAATTTGGAAGTAAATAAATTGAATAAATTGATAATAAATTGAAGGAGCAGCAAATGGTTGGTTGGTATGGCATCAACATGAAGGCAAAAATCCAAAGATTTATAATACTTGAAAATCTTTAAAGTTTGTAATTTTTAAATTTAGTAATATTGAACCTCCTCCAACCCTGATTTCAGACAGCTCCAGAGACCTCCGGTCTCACTCAGCCAGGGGCCATTTGCTACTCAGTGGCAATTAGCTTCCAGGCTAGGTGCACTGATAAATCTCGGTGACGGCCTGGATCTCTGGAAGAGGCCGCCTGCTGATACAAAGGCTGAAATATTCCAGCTCTCCAGTAGTGAAGCAAGTTCCAAAGACATATGGGTTAGGAAAATTGTGGGCATGCTATGTTGGCGCCGGAAGCGTGGCGACACTTGCGGGCTGCCCTCATAACACTACGCAAAAAGATGCATTTCACTGTGTGTTTCGGTGTACATGTGACTAATAAACATATCTTATCTAATGAAGGAGCTATTTTGCCAACAAGCTGGAGGTCAGATGGATACTGGTTCAGTGACTAGCAAGGTACTCTGCCTATATGGCCATGTTATGGCCAGAAAGTAAGGTAGGTACTGGTCATTAGAACAGTAACTGCTCACTGGTAGATCATCAGATTTGGCCCAATCTTGCACACTTCCTGCAACACACTCTCCATTGGCAGGAATTACTTTAGCCACCAGATGGGGCTTGAGTCATGTCCCAGAGCAGTCCACAACATAGCAAATTTCAAATGCTGCTTGTAATTAGAATGTGTATTTAACATGATAAAATCTCCTTTAGTCTTCACTGAAGTTTTATCAAATAATATTTGGAATTGTCTGGGCAGGTGGTCAAAGTTTGCACAAAGAGTTTTAAGTCGGATTAAAGGCAGCACAATGGTGCCAGGAGAGCTGCTGCCTCACAGTTCCAGTGACTCAAGTTTGATCCAGACACTACTCCTGACGATCTTTCTCTCTGTCTCAACTTGCACTGTATCGCTATGTTTATTTTGTTGTTTTATTTTTGTGGTCATGTAAGTTGCATATAATTTATGTTAATTTAAGTTTATTATAACTTATGTTTGTCATGTTTGTAAAGTACTGTGCTGTTGCTGCAAAAAGCTAATTTTCATGGCATTTATACCCTGTGTGTGTATGCCTATGACAATAAAACTGAACTGTGCAATAAACTTGAACTTGTCCTCCCTTGTTGTATGTGTGGAGCTTGCATGTTATCTGCGTGACTACATAAGTTCCCCGCTGGTGCTTCAGTTTCCTTCCAACTCCAAAGACGTGCCAGTTGGTTTATTAATTGGTTGCTGTAAATTGCCTCTATAGTGTAGGTAAGCGGTGGGAAAATCAGGGTGTGTTAATGGGCAAGTAAGAGAGAATCAGTTACAGGGAAGTAGGTGGGGGAATGGGATTGATAGACTGCATAGACTAAATGAGTTGAATGGCTATATTCTATGTTGTAACAAAATATGAGAAGAGGAGAGAGAAGTAGAAAGGTGAAGAGATTTTGGGAGGGTATTCGGAACTTAGGCAACAAACAATCTGCTGGAGTTCCAGATTCCAGCATCTGTAGTCTCTTGTGTCTCCAGAACTTAAGAGGCTTGCCAGCTGAAGGTGTGGCTGTCAATGGGAGAATAAGGGGTGTGCAAGAGTATTGGGGAAGCACAAAGGCCCTGGAAAGTTGCAGGACTGGAGGAGATTACAAAGACAAGGATTGGGAGGAGTGCATGGAGGAATTTATAAACAAAGGTTGGGAATTTTAAAAACATAGAAAATAGGAGCAGAAGTAGGCCATTTGTCCCTTCAGGCTTGCTCCATATTAAGCACAATAATGTCTGATCATCTACTTCGCTACCTTCTTCTCACCCTAATAGCCCTTTAGTTTTAAGAAATATCCATGAGATTCAATATAATCTTGCAGGATGTCAATACTGACTTTGGAAGGCATTTTGGTATTGTGGCAATGGGAGAAACATGATTGGAGTGTTCAATTGGTGTTCTGAGACAATGGGTACACATTAAGGAGATGGCAGCATATTCAAGATCTCTGGGAAGGAAACAAAGGTTAGCAGCGTTCTTTTGAGTTAAGCAGTGATGATGAGGACATTCAATAGAGAGGAAGCAGGATGTGAGGAGAGAAAGCTGTATCAGCTACCATGGGAGCCAGGAAGGGGCTCCAGCAAGTTAGTGCAAGTAGAGTTGACATAGCTGGTGATTGGTCTCATGGACAAGGTGAGCTTGGAGAAGGCATGATAGAGATTGGAAAGAAAATGTAAGTTCATGACTAGTGCAGGGAAGGAACCTTAGAGGAAGTTTGGCCCAGTAAGCTGGGAGAAGGAAGAGAAGAGACAACTGCTCAGAAATTCTCGACATTAGAGAAAAAAATAACCATAAGTTCCTTAGACTTGTTGGAGCGTCCAGAGTTGAGGTGTTTAAGAAGGCAGTGATCTTGTAGTAGAGAAAGGAGGCTAATTATAGTATGGGATTTGGTTGGAGAAGAAACCACTGTGTAGGCATTAGTGTCTGTACAAATAGTGTTTTCTTAATAACAAAAGCTATAAATATAATTAACTAGAAATTGGATCATGTTTCCACACACATTTTATGTGTAAATGTGTTTGCAGCAGCATTAATTTCCAGATGAGCTTGCATCTTTTGAGAAATGAACTGGGTATTTCCATATGGAATTCTGACATGAGTTGTGCAATGAATGAATCACTTGGCAGCATAACGTTAAGCTTTTGGCTGCTGACCTTTGCTAATCAATCAGAGGAGCACATTGCATTACTCTGTTTCACATGTCTATTTACAGAGATATTCTGCTGACATTTGCAGACTTGACTTGGCAGCTCTAGCATTGATTGCAGAGTTGTTCAAGGACCTTCTGAAGTTCTTATATTAACACAAGTGCCTTTTCAGTATTTAGCTGCTGAAATATGTATCTAATGAGAACCTCAGATGTGACACCACTGGCAGCAACCTTACTGGAAGCGTTGTGATGGCATGCAGGGTGGGCTGGGACATTGGGACAGGAGACAAAGACACCCTCCAATAGACTTATTTCCAAGTACTCTGAGAGCCCTATCATACCTGGACCTCCTTAATGGACAATGTGTTCACAGGTTCAGGTCTTCCTAGGCCATCATCACTGAGTTATGTGAAATTCAGCAGGAAATCTTTCGCCAGTCTCTTATATCTGGACTGCTCTCTCTGTGGAGGACAAAGTCACAATTATTCTCAACTTCCTTACCTCAACTTCTTTTCAAGTGGCGGTGCAATGGCACACCATTTGCCACTCATTGCAGCATCAGGTAAGAGGTTTTTGGTGAGGCTAGATCCTAAGTATATAAACCTAGTGACAACCTCTAAAACCTGACTGTTGAAATTGAAGGAGGAGGTTTAGTAATGTCTTGCCTCAATACATTTCTTTTTTATTTCAGGCTAATGGTGAGCTCAAAATTCTGGCATACATGAAAAATCATTCTATTCAATATTCAAGACAAAAATTAAGAGCAGGAGTAGGCTACATGGCCCTCAAGTTACCCACCATTTTATATGATCATGACTGATCTGTCCTCAAGACTCATCTTCCCATAGCCCTGAATTCCTCAACCTTACAAAAATCTGTCTGCCTCCTTTATGAATGCCTCCAATGATCTAGCCTCCACAACCTTCCGGGGTTGAGCATTCCAGAGATTCACTCCCTTCCACAAGAAGTTGTTCCTACGTATCTCAGTTTTAAATGATAGCCCTCTTGTATGTAGGTCCCCTTGTTTGAGACTTTTCTACTAGTGGGATAGTCCTATTATGTGGCCTCAGTATTTGTTTCAATAAGATCACCCCTCATTCTTCTAAACTCCAAAGATGTTCATCTGAGTGCATTTCTGATGCAAACAGTTTCCGTCCTGAGTCAGGAAGGGTTGAACTCTTTTCCAAAGTTATGTCCCTATAGTAGCTGTTTCAAAGGTGTGTTTGAGCTGGAGGGCAAAGAAGATGCTATAAAGGGTTGAAGAAGAAAGCAGCTTTGGTTGTCTCCGCTACTTATGCTGAAAGGATGCAACATTGAACCACTGCCGTGAACATTATGTTTCTTAAATAGATGGACGGACTTGATCATGTTGGGGCCTTGCTGGAGGACAGGTTATCTTTGCCAGCAGCTTAAACAGGCCCCCTATGCACACAAGGTCAAGGATCTTGGTCAGATCAATGAAGGCACAGCATAACAGGTTTTGCTGTCCTTTGCCTTCTTCCTGCAGGTGCCTTAAGGAATAGATTGTGCTTGGTTGACCACTCTGCTCAGAAACTGGACCACAACTGAAGGTAAATGTTCTCTATGAGGGCAACGCGGGCCAGGAATCCTCCAGAGCAAAATGCTGAGAAGTTATTTGCAGTGTTCTGCCATGTTTGTTACTTGATGTGACAATAATAGAGTTCAGGATAACCTGTGGAACTTAATTCCAGGATGGCTTTGCTGAATGAGCTCCTTGACTGTTCTCACACTGTGAAAATCCCATAAGACCAGTGTGACTCTCTCTCTCTTTCTCTCTCTCCTTTCATTTTCTTTCTTTCTCTCTTTCTTTATCTCTCTCTCTATCTCTCTCTCTTTTTCTCTCGCACTCTCTCTCTCTTTTTCTCTCTTTCTTTCTCTCTCTCTCTATATCTCTCTATCTCTCACTCTCTCTTGTTCTCTCTCCATAAATCTGAGTGTCTCTTTTTACTGCAAGGTTCTGGCTATAAACTGAAATAGTGCTTTTTTTTTGCCAATGTCATAATTTTTTAGTTCCATTACATCTGATTGTGCATTAGCACAATTTACAGCACATGCTTAGTACAAGAGAAAAGGGTAAAATTCAGTTTCTAGGCCGACTAACTATTTAGGAAGGAGTAAAGGCCAGAGAGCTAACAAACATAACAAACAGATCAACATTTCATCACAACTCTTAACTTTACATACTCAGGAAGCAGCTAACTGTGCCTTGAATCCCATCTCCAATGTCCTTCTTGGTAAATAATACGCAAACCAAATACCAGCTGAGTGAGTATGTGAGCTTTAGTCTGAGGTGGGACTGAAGCATAAAGAACCTAATCCTGCACTCAAGATGGATACAGTAGTCTTCCACTCATCTATTAAAGGGGGAGAGGACACTTTTCATGTATGCTAAAAATTTACTGTCGTTATATTTTATGCAGGGTGAAGAATAAGTCATAAAACAGTGGTGTGAAGACTTTTTTTGGAAATTATTGTAGGGGTAACACAGAATATAACTGTAGCATAAATGGCTTTCACTGCAGTGCACTCAGAGAATAACAGGAGAACATGATTGGTTATTACCAGAGGAGTGTTGAAGTTAACTATTGTTAAATGCTGGAGGCCAGAGCAAGAGGAAACCACAGCTGCGTCTAATCTTGTTCTAAACTTACTTTCTCAAATATGCACATTCCAACAGGCGTCAATGTTTAGAGATCAAGTACAGAATCCTGGCTGATTATTTCCATCTGGAACGCAAGGCTATCAAGATCACAACTTCTTCCAGCTTGGGTCAGTTTATGTAAAGAGAGGGGACATGGCATCATTTTAATAGGAAAGTGGAATGTGTGCATTATGGCACAAAATAAACTTAAGTGTAACTTTTGAGTAGCTTTCTTGTTACACAATAATTCTTGTAAATGACAAAACTGAGATTCATTCTGAATTCCCATTTCTAAACATTAAATAATTGGGCTGTGGATCATGCTGGATGATGTTTGGTTGAAGTTGTTCTGGTGGAGGAGTGTAGAGAGAGAAGGGCAGGGAATAGATTGATGGGGATTGTGAAGAGGATCCACTCCTCTACATACTGATTTAAAGCTAATGCATGATAGGGCCTGTTCTACACCAATGCATGTATTGGCTTGTCTTATATTAGTACATTTGACAGAATCCCTGGAGTATCCAGTGGCAAATTTATTGGTTTGTGGGTTAACCACATGAGAATAAAAGCCTGCACTTTTAGGTTTGAAAACCTCAGGCAAAAACTCTCAGGCAAAAAAACCTCTGCTTCCAGTTAGTTTGCATTAGTACATTGGGGGACAAGATGCTGCATTCTCGAATGGGAAACTATTTCTATTTGTGGACAAATATTAGAGAAAAGGAAAGCCAATAGAACCATACCATAGAACCATAGAACAATACAGCACAAAACAGGCCCTTCGGCCCACCATGTTGTGCTGTCCATCAAACCACCCTCACACTACCTAACCCCTTCCTCCTGCATATCGCCCCATCCCACACTCCTCCATATGCCTATCCAACAAGCTCTTGAACCTGTTCAATGTATCTGCCTCCACCACCACCCCAGGCAGTGCATTCCATGCACCAACCACTCTCTGGGAGAAAAACCTCCCCCTGACATCTCCCCTGAACCTCCCACCCATAACCTTAAAGCCATGCCCTCTCGTCTTGAGCATTGGTGCCCTGGGAAGGAGGTGCTGACTGTCTACTCTATCTATTCCTCTCAGTATTTTATATACCTCTATCATATCGCCTCTCATCCTCCTCCTTTCCAGTGAATAAAGCCCTAGCACCTTAAGCCTCTCCTCATATTCAATACTCTCTAATCCAGGCAGCATCCTGGTAAATCTCCTCTGCATCCTCTCCAACACCTCCACATCCTTCCTATAATGAGGCGACCAGAACTGAACACAGTACTCTAAATGTGGCCTAACTAGAGTTTTGTAAAGCTGCATCATCACCTCGCGGCTCTTAAACTCAATCCCACGACTTATGAAAGCCAACATCCCATTGGCCTTCTTAACTGCTCTTTCCACCTGTGAGGCAACTTTCAATGAACTGTGAATATGAACTCCCAGATCCCTCTGCTCCTCTACACTGCCAAGTACCTTGCCATTCACCCAGTACTCTGCCCTGGAGTTTGTCCATCCAAAGTGTACCACCTCACACTTCTCCGGATTGAACTCCATCTGCCACTTGTCAGCCCAGCTCTGCATCCTATCAATATCCCTCTGTAAGCTCCGACAGCCCTCCACACTATTCACAACACCGCCTATCTTAGTGTCGTCCACAAACTTACTAACCCAGCCCTCCACCCCCTCATCTAAGTCATCTATAAATATCACAAAAAGTAGAGGTCCCAGAACCGATCCCTGCGGGACACCACTAGTCACTGCCTTCCAATCTGAGGGCACTCCTTCCACCACAACCCTCTGCTCACCTCCTCAAAGAACTAGAATCAATGAAACAAGCATACATGTCTGAGTATTAGAAGAAATAATAAAGTGCTGCGCAACACTTTTGATGTCTCAATACTTTATCCATAATCCTTGGTGATGCAGCAGGTAGTGCTGCTGACATAGTCCCAGTGACTGGGAGCACAGCTGTTTTGCCACTTAGGACATCAAACATGGGCATTGGTGTATTTATTCCATCAAACAATACTTGGGGTGAATGTATATCCAAAGAGCCACCCCCATAATACTCAACAAAATATTTTAAGTATTCAAAGTTGATCTTGTCACTTATGATGTACTCTCACTGTAAATGTATATCTACTTTCCGGTACCTGGTCTGAACTATACATAGTCCTGTGTTTTATCACAAATAGGAAACATGCATCTTGTCTAGTTAAAGTAGAATAAGAATTTTTCTTTGAAATATAATTAAAATTACCATGGGGAAAAATAAACAGAATGTAAGCAGCTTGGAATGTTTGTTATGTGAAAGCTGTTCACCAGTTGTTGTTCCTCTTGCCCACAGGTCTTGGCTAAATACAAAGAATATCACTGCACTCTGCTTAAAATATTGTTCACAAGAAGACTGCAGGGTATAATGAAGTGAATGGTATAAGTTGTTTTTTTAGAATTTGAATGCTTTCTCAGTATCTGCTTACTCATCCAACATGAGATCTTTTCACAATCTGGAAAACTTCTGTGTGGTATTTCCCTATACAGAAATACATCACTTACCCTACCTTAGCAACAAAATATACTTGCAAAATCTGTAGATTTATTCAATAATTGGGCAAAACAGGATTATTCTTTTTATTAGTTACTGTTTCTCAAGCTACATTGAAGGCTACAATGTCTGAACACTAAAATAACTTGCAGTACCTTATGAATGAGTAAGAAAGTGTTAAACTACAAATCAGTTTGTGGAAATACCCACACTCTCAGTTCACTTGCTCTATAATAAAAATAAACTTTTCATCCAACTTTAAATCAGCCTTTTCTCAGCGGGGAATTACAACATTACTCAGAATCTACTTCTGCATACTGCAATCATTTTTACTTTTGCTAGCCGATAATGGCCTTTACCTTGCAATGAGAGCTTTGCCAAATGTGCAACATTTTTCTCTTAAATTGCTTTGGCCAATTTACACTTTCCTCACCTCTTGAAGCTGCTGTGAGCAAGTGGTGATTATTCAGTTGTGGGTCTAAACATATAAGACTAAAAGTTCAGTTATGTGCCGCACACTTTCTTAGTGCTACATGTAAATGTATTTGTGTGAATTTGACTGCAAAAGCTAACTTTCAATTACACATGAGGTCATGCAGCTCAATGCTAAGAGGTTTAAAATAACATGTCCAACAAAGCAAACCGCAGTCAATCCTCAAGCAGAACACATATAGAGATTTTTATCAAAACTATTCCTATCTGATCTGGACAGTGTAGTAGCATCTACAGTCCTTTGTTTCTCTAGTATCACTGCTCCACAGTTTTTCATTTAGATTCCAGCATATGCAGTCCTTTGTTTCTCTTATCTGATCTGGTCTGAATATGGCTCCAGACCACTGATTATCAACCACTGGAAATGAGAGGTGGCTATAAATGCTAGTATTGCCAGTGACATCCACAGTTCATGAAAGAAAGATCATTCTGTTATTAATCATCTGTTTGAGCACAAAAGTAATGGATACAAGAAAAAAACAAGAATCAAAACACTAAACTATGTCATACATTTATACAAAAGCACAAACATACAATGGATGATTCCTACTTTCCATTAGTGCCTATTTTTCTTCTTTTGCATGTCCTGCTACGATTGCACAGAACTCTAGCATTGGATGGTTGCTCACTTCTGGTGGAGGAAGTTTCAGATGGTCATGATGGACAACCCAAACATCCCTGGGCTTAGCTGACCCGGATTCAGACTGCATTATGTCATCATAACTGACAGCAATCTAAGGTCAATGGCTGACAGACAAGTGCAAAGGCATGGTCAGAGTGAGAGTGGTGGGATCACATCCTCCAGGACAAGGAATAAATAGTCCAAGTAACCTGATCACCAATCCTCTGCATCCCCAGGTCTGTGGCAGCCAAATCCAAGACTGGAAGCACCATTACCTCGGAGTAACTCAGTCTACGGGCAACATAGGGCCCTCTCGACTGTTGCAGTCACCTGTTGCTTGCTATCTTCTGTTGCAAGAAAGCAGGAGTCCAAGAGAGAGCACAACCAGCAGGAAGAGAATCAAGAGGAAAAGAGACCATGCCACAGACACTGGAAGGAAAATTCTGCAAAGGTTCCAAGGAACAGTGGCTATAGACTTAAGTATTGCTGCTTAGCACTGGATGCAACTTACAATTTATCATCTGTTGTGATTATGCGGTTTATAGCAGACACAAAAAGGTCTCATCAGTTAAATTAAAGTGAAATAAAACGACAATTGGCAGACTCTGATGACAACCTAGATGGGATTTGTATAACAACAGAAAGCAGTTGTTATTATGTATATGACACCTGAGGTTCTTGGGAGCGGTTAGCGTAACGCTTTACAGAGCCAGTGACCCGGGTTCAAATCCAGCCACAGTCTGTAAGGAGTTTTTATATTCTCCCCATGACTGCATGGGTTTCCTCTGGGTGCTCCGGTTTCCTCCCACATTCCAAAGACGTACGGGTTAGAAAGTTGTGGGCATGCTATGTTGGCACCGGAAGTGTGGCGACACTTGCGGGCTGCCCCCAGAACACTATGCAAAAAGATGTATTTCACTGTGTGTTTCGATGTACATGTGACTAATAAAGATATCTTATGCTGACTGCAAGTGTTTCTTTAAAGTACACCGAGATATTGACCAGGAACCTTTGTGATGATTTTAGAGTTGAGATAAGTAAGAAGCGTATGGATGTGTATATAGAGGCATTGTTAGAAGAGTGTCTGAGTAAACACCCGAACACCTTTTCAGGATGTAGTAACATTCACTAAGGAAAAGGTTCGAGGATAAGAAACGGAAGCCACAGAGGGCAATGATTTTAATTATGTACGTTTTGTGCAATATAGAATAATATTACCCTTGCCTAAAATAGAACACTTTCACAAAATAAAGTCGAGATATATTGTACTGTAGTTCACCAAGTACGGTGAGGTACAGTACAATGAAAAACTTGCTTCCAGCAGCATCACAGAAACATAAGTACAGACAACACTATGAAAATAAATTATACCATACAGTGCAAAAAAGACTGCAAAAACAAGACTCTTGTGCAAAATAAAAGAGCAAAGACACAACTGAAGACAATTTCATGGTAGTGCCAGAGGTGGTCTGTAGAGTTCCATTGCTGAGGTAGGGTTAGGGTTGTACAGGTCAGTTCAAGAACCTTATGGTTGTAGGGAAATAGCTATTCCTAAACCTGGTGGTGTGGGACTTCAGGCCTCTGCACCTCCTGCTTGACAGTAGCAGCGAGAAGAGGGCATGACCCGGATGGTAGGGATATTTGATGATAGATCCACTTTCTTGAGGCAGCACCTCCTGTAGATGCTGTCAATGGTGGTGAGGGCTGTGTCCATAACTCTCTGCAGCTTCTTACATTCCTGTCCATTGGAACTGCTGTACCAGGCTGTGATGCAACCAGTCAAGATACTTTCAACAGTGCATCTGTACAAGTTAGTTAGAGTATTTGGTGACATGCCAAACCTCCTTAAGCTTCTAAGGAAGTAAAGGCACTGACACACCTTCTTTGTGAGGATGAGCTTAGAATTAAAAAGGTTTAAGTTGGCCATGTTAAGAAATTGCCTTTGTTTCTTTTGTTAAGGGCAACTCTCTTTAAAAAGTTTCCACTCTTTTAAAAGAGATATGTGGTGTTTCCTTTTTTATCCCAAGATGCTTCTTCTGCTGAATCTGCTGAGTTATATAAAGGAGAACAGTTGGCTGTACTCTGGGCTGGATCCTGCAGGCAAAGACCAGTTATTCTGAT
Organism: Pristis pectinata; assembly: GCF_009764475.1. Classification (NCBI taxonomy): domain Eukaryota; kingdom Metazoa; phylum Chordata; class Chondrichthyes; order Rhinopristiformes; family Pristidae; genus Pristis; species Pristis pectinata. The sequence continues at coordinate 13,314,373 of NC_067435.1, read as the reverse complement.
CAGAAGTGTCAGGGTTTAGCTATTGAAATTACAGTGAATCTGGGACTTTCACCCTTGGGCTTTGAAACCTGGGTGTGCATGTCTTATTTAAAGATTTGGAGGACTAAGTCTGTTACTTTGCTCCAGTGGTAGGGCTTAATCTTGCCATGGGAAGCTGTCATTTAGATCCTGTGTCAAATCTAATGGTGCAGGATCCCAGACCCCATTGATTTCTATGGGGATTAATGGGAGAATATTCAGGATGCAAGGGGAAATAAAGTTACCTTCTTAAAATTATTCTGTTTTAGTTTGGTGCTTTCAATTTTTAATTTTTAAAAACTGTTAACTTTATAGTTTTAGTTGTTTCTAAATGTCTCTGAATGTCAATTGAAATCAATTACATCTGGAAGCCCTATCACCAGCTTTGCCAGCTATGAAAGAATGTGATGAGCATTTTAGTACTGGGTAGGGGTGTGGGGCTTCCTCGCTGCAGCCAAAATCCCAGAGACTGCTTAGAACAATCTTCTGGGCTTCAGGATACTGAAGACCATTGAGCTAAGTGCTCTGAATCTGAATCTAGATAAGGACATGGGCCGGTGGGGGTTGGGGACAGCAGGATGCAATTCTGGGAAACAGGACGTGTCAGCAAGTCTGGCCACTGAGGCCCATTACATAATTCCTGGAAAACTACAGGAATCACTGAATAAATTTAACATACCTCACTGATTATTCAATTGACCACTGAATAAGTTTAACATACCTCACTGATTATTCAATTGGAAAAAATTGTGGTGATTTCTGAGGAATGGGTGGGTGGCAAATAAAGCATATCACATCTGGACAGCCTTAAATGAAATACACTGTGGGCTCCACTTTAATTCTGGGCTTCTTCTTTTGACCAGCAGGGTGATTAATGTCCTTCTATTGCCAGCTCAAAAGGGAAACAGTAAGAAGGACTGGATAGCTTAGGGTTAATTTCTTTGGAACACAAGAGGCTGAGCAGAAACTTAATTAACATGCACAAAAAGATGAGGAGAGTAGATAGTGTAAATAAAAAGGACCAATTTCCCTTAGCTGAAGAGACATAGATTTAAAGTAATTGGTGGAAGGATTAGAGAGGAGATGAGTTTTTTTTTCACCCAGGGAGTGGCAGGGCCTGGAATGCAAAGCCTGAAAGGGTGGTGGAGACAGAAACACTCAACGCACTTAGGAAGTGCCTGGATGCGTGCTAAAGAGTTGTGGACTACAGGGCTCTGGATCCAGTAGAGGAGGGTAAGATTACGTTGGGTGGCACAGACTCAATGGGTAAAATGACCTCCTTCTGTGATGTAAATTTTTGATGAGTCTATGATTTTTCTGGCTAACCTACAACTACCAGTCAGAGACGTCATCCTAGCTAATGTGCTGCAAATCTTATTTGGAATCATGCAGAGATTTCTGTTGCCTCAAAGCGTGGTGGTGTGAAAGCCAGATGGTCTTCAATCCACTGTAAACAATTCAACATCTGGAGGGCCATGGGCTGTGCTTGAACAACGTAAGCTGGCTGCAGCCATCTCCCTCCCAAATGAAAGAATTGTTCTGCAGTGGTTGTGTTAAAGGTAAACTATCCATCACATACCTGACCACTTGCTAGTGTATGTTTAACTAGGAAGGTGTGGCCAGCAACTTCTGATGTAATTGAATGGAACACTAAATTCATCATTCAGTTAAAGAATTGTCAATTGACATTAAGTTTCCTATGAATTAACAATGGATATGTTCTGTGGAACAAGAAGGGGACAAATCTTCTTCACCAAGTGCAGTTCATCAAGCCACCAAAGGTATTTGATTAATGCTGTAGTGAGGAATTGTGAGGCCGGATATGGAAATTCTGTGAATGAAGCAGTTGCAAATTTGGTATTGATTTCAATGAACTCATATTGATGATATGAAAAAATATTAGCACTGCTTCTGCTGTATCCACAAGGTGCCTGACGTCTATATTAGATATGCTTGAAGCCATCAGCTACAGTTTACTGAAGTTCCCAGTATTTGTTTTAGTAACAAACGTGATCCCAAAATGCATAATCCCATTCTACAAAAGGTCTTTCTTGGTCTCTGCTAAGAATCCTAAGAAACCTTTTAATTTTCAATTACATAAACAGAACATTACAAAATATAAACAACATTTGGTTGGATGACAATCAGCGAACACTTCTAGGAGTCAGTAATGCAAAGTGGACTGCTTCAGAAACTGCAAATACCAGAGCTGATAATGCTAACATGAACAACTCTATGCACCAATGTGGGCTTTTTTGCCATAAAAATGTAGCAGAGCTATTAGTTATCTTTAAGTAGCACCTAGAATCATATTTTCAGAATTACAAGTTATTAATGATGAGAAATCTAAAGTGCCAGCTGAGGATTTCCTAAAGCAGAATAGGAAAGAAATAACAGATTATACATATGGTGCATGACCCCATCTAATGTAAAGTCAACTTGAAAGATATTGCATCCTCTGTTCCATCTCCCATTGCCAGGCTGAAGTTTGTCATGCTAAATGTGGTATATGCTGATATTGACATACTCACTCTGACTACAATTTTGGATTGAAGGAAAAGTGGATGAAATCTTCTCTCCACGGATATGGAGCTTGAGTGACCTCCCTTATGTCAACAGATTTACACATCTGGGGATTATTCCAGCCCCTGATCCTTGTCACCTCTAACAATTGCTACATACTGCTCCATTCGGGAGATTACTCGAGTCCTCATATCAGCTAAGAAGTTTTCCCTACTTTTCCTTCATCCCATTCCAGGTAGAAAAGGCATGAGATGTGAGTGTGATGCAGGCTTTTCCAGAATGCAGGTAATGTTGCTCCTTCCCCTTGGCAATCTGCCTCAGGAGTGCCTGGCTGTAGTACAAGACATTTTCCATACCCACCTTGAATGAAGAGCATGCTTTGTGCAGGTGCTGTTCTGCACCAGTCTATGCAAGTTCCCCTGAATCCACGCTCTCCCAACCCCATCCTATCACTACAGCTGTAGTGCAATCTAGAGCTGGTAATGTGGGTTTGGCCTTTGAAGGGATTGTAGCCATGGTCATAACTGTGGGGCTAAATGCTGGCAGCTCACTGCTTATTGAACATTCAAAAACACTAAATATGATTTTAAACACTGATTTTTGCCCTTGGCAAAATGATGCTGGCCGTGTGGATTTTGCATATTCTCCCTGTAATTGCATTGGTTTATTCCACGTGTTCAGGTCTCCTCCTACATCCCAAAGATGTGCAGATTGGAAGGTTAATTGACCACTTTATACTGGCCCTGGTGTGTAGGTGAGTGATAGAGTCTGGAGAGGGCTAATTGATGGAAATGCGAGGAGATAAATTTAGTGCAGGATTAGAGTAAATAGTGCTTAATGGTAGCACGGAGGTGTTGGGCTGTTGGCCTGTTTCCATGCTGTGTTACTCCATGAAAACAATGTATGAGCTGGTCTGTGTTGTCTTACCATATGGAAATATACATTGGTATGGCCTTTAGGGTGGGGCATTTAGTATAAATCCATTCATCCTCACCCCTATTGTTCTTCAATACCCCACTCCTCCTTCCTTTTTGTGAACAAAACAGTGAAGTGGTGTGCTTATTTTTTTATGCAGTGTTTGAGAAAACAGTTTCAAAGTTAGTTGTGCCGATCACCAGAGCTGTTTTCTTCAAAGATAGTGTAGCGACTCACCGTCCGGTCAGGCGAACCGGCTCGGCAGTCGGGTCGCACGGCGTTGGAGCAACGAGGCCCAAGATGGCGGCGGGCCTCGTCTTTCCCGAGCGACGGGGAGAACCCACGCGTGGGAAAGACTTGATGACGTAGGACTTACGTCATTGCCGGTTGCATTGGGCGGGAACAGTCTCCCTTAAAAGGCTCGCGCAAGGCGGGAAAATAAACCAGTTCTTGTTTGACAATCCTTTGACTAGCATCTTGTTTTATTTCGCGGTAGCAACCACTACATTGGTGACCCCGACGGTCCAAACGGATTTTGGACCCGCGCAATGGACAACAACGCAGCAGCCAACGCAGTGGCCCTCACGCTGCCCGCCTTTTGGACACTTCGGCCCAGTGTCTGGTTTGACCAGGCCGAAGTGCAATTCCACCTTCGGCAGATCACCTCCAACTCCACGAAGTACTACCATGTGGTTAGCTCTCTGGACCAAGAGACAGCTGCCCAGGTTGGGGACTTCATCCAGTCACCTCCGGAGGACGATAAGTACCCGGCTTTCAAAGACCTTTTGATCCGGACCTTCGGCCTCTCCCGTCGTGAGCGCGCCGCCCGCCTGCTTCATCTGGACGGCCTGGGAGACAGATCCCCATCCAACCTCATGAATGAGATGCTGGCATTAGCCAAGGGACACAAGCCATGCCTGATGTTCGAATAGGCCTTCCTCGAACAAATCCCCGATGACATCCACCTGTTGTTAGCTGACGCCGACTTCAGCAACCCCCGTGAGGTAGCCGCCCGGGCAGATGTCCTGTGGAAGGCCAAACGCGAGAGCGGTTCGTCCGTTGACCAAATCACCAGGCCACGAGCCCAACACCCGCCTCGCCCAGTCCCAGCAACCGAGCAGCCACACCCCAGGAGCACAGACGACGACACGGGTGACCAGCTGTGTTTTTACCATCAAAGGTGGGGTGCGGAGGCCCGTCGATGCCGCCCACCCTGCAGGTTTTAGGGAAACGCCAGGGCCAGCCGCCGCTGATGGCTATGGTGGCTGGCCGCCGACAGAGCCTCCTATTCGTTCAGGACAAGAAATCTGGACAGCGTTTCCTCGTTGATACTGGAGCGGAGGTCAGTATTTTGCCCCTGACCGGCCGCGACACTTGTAACAGGCCACCAGGTCCGGTACTCAGTGCCGCCAACGGTACAACGATACGGTCTTTCGGCACCCGTACACTTCAATTACAATTCGGCAGCAGCCGTTTTACCTGGACCTTTACCCTTGCCACCATCGCCCGACCACTCCTAGGAGCTGATTTCCTTCGGGCCCACAACCTGTTAGTCGACCTGCGAGGGAAGCGGTTAGTCCACTCTAGCACTTTCCAGACCTATCCCCTGGGAGAAATCAGCCTACCAGCCCCAAGCCTGGACTCCATTTCCCTTTCTGGCGACGAGTTCACCAAGCTCCTAGCTGAATTCCCATCAATTTTGGCACCTTCGTTTACAAATTTTAGGCCCAAACACGGGGTACGACACCACATCATTACTACAGGGCCATCCCTTCATGCCCGAGCACGATGATTACCTCCAGACAAGTTCCGCCTGGCAAAGGAAGAGTTCCGTCGCATGGAGGAGCTGGGAATTGTTCGCAGGTCAGACAGCCCCTGGGCCTCCCCCCTGCACATGGTCCCCAAAGCCACCGGAGGGTGGAGGCCCTGCGGCAACTACCGCAGGCTGAATGACACCACCACCCCGGACCGTTATCCCATCCCTCACATCCAGGACTTCGCAGCGAACTTACATGGGGCCCGCATCTTTTCCAAAGTGGACCTCGTTCGGGGATACCACCAAATCCCGGTCCATCCGGATGACGTCCCCAAAACTGCGATAATCACCCCATTCGGCCTGTTCGAATTCCCTCGAATGCCGTTCGGCCTTAAGAACGCCGCGCAGACCTTCCAGCGGCTGATGGACGCGGTAGGCCGAGACCTGGACTTCGTGTTCATTTACTTAGGTGACATACTGATTGCCAGCCGTAACCGCCAAGAACACCTTTCCCACCTCCGCCAGCTGTATTCCCGTCTCCGTGATTTCGGCCTCACGATTAACCCGTCCAAGTGCCAATTTGGACTTGACTCTATCGATTTCCTCGGCCACAAAATCACCAGTGACGGGGCAACACCCCTACCTGCCAAGGTAGACGCTATCCGCCATTTTGCCCGCCCCGACACGGTCAAAGGCCTACAGGAGTTCCTTGGGATGGTCAACTTTTACCATCGGTTCATCCCTGCGGCAGCCCATATCATGCGCCCTCTGTTCTCGCTGATGGCTGGTAAGGGCAAGGACATCACCTGGACTGACGAGGCTGCGGCTGCCTTCGTTAAGGCCAAAGACGCCCTGGCGGACGCCACGATGCTTGTACACCCTAGGACAGACGTCCCGACTGCCCTCACGGTGGACGCGTCCAACACCGCGGTGGGTGGGGTACTGGAACAGCTAATCGAAGGCCGCTGGCAACCCTTGGCATTTTTTAGCAAGCACCTTAGACCACCCGAACTGAAATACAGCACTTTTGATCGGGAACTTCTAGCGCTGTATCTGGCGGTCCGGCATTTCCGATACTTTCTAGAAGGCAGGCCTTTCACCGTTTTCACCGATCATAAGCCTTTGTCCTTTGCCTTCTCCAAAGTCTCCGATCCCTGGTCAGCTCATCAGCAGAGGCATTTATCCTACATTTCCGAATTTACAACAGACATCCAACATGTCTCCGGAAAGGATAACGTCGTTGCTGATGCACTTTCCAGACCGACCATCCACAACCTATCCTTGGGTGTCGACTACGCGGCCCTAGCTGACATCACGACTGATTCCTGCGCCTGGGCGCTGCTCACAACTTGGGTCTCACGTTTTGGCGTTCCGGCCCACATCACTTCAGACAGAGGCACCCAATTCACTTCCAGTCTCTGGGCTGCATTAGCGAACCTGCTAGGGACGCAGCTGCACACCACCACGGCCTACCATCCTCAATCAAACGGGTTGGTGGAACGTTTTCACCGCCATCTGAAATCAGCCTTGATGGCCCGCCTCAAGGGTCCTAACTGGGTTGACGAGCTGCCTTGGGTCCTGCTCGGCATACGCACTGCCCCCAAAGAAGACCTCCGCGCTTCGTGAGCTGAGCTTGTGTACGGGGCACCCCTAGTTGTCCCGGGGATTTCATACCTGCCCTTCGAGACCAAGGGAAACAACCCCCAGCAGTCCTACAAAGACTGCGCGAGAAGCTTGGCAACTTGGCCCCGATTCCCACCTCACGGCACGGTCAAGCCCCATCCTGCCAGCCCAAACAACTACGAGACTGTAAGTTCGTTTTCATTCGCAGGGGCACACCTCGGGCGCCGTTGCAACGACCATATGAGGGACCATTCCGAGTCATAAGGAATAATGGATCCACCTTTATTTTGGACGTTGGAGGCAGGGAACAGGTTTTCACGACGGACCGCCTCAAACCGGCCCATTTAGATTTGCAACAACTGGTCGAGGTTTCAATGCCGCGACGCAGAGGCCGGTCCCCTAAGCGGCGGATGGCACAGCCCGCGGACCTTGGGGACTGTATCGCTGGTTCTGGGGGTGGTTGTGTAGCGACTCACCATCCGGTCAGGCGAAACGACTCGGCAGTCGGGTCGCGTGGCGTCGGAGCAACGAGGCCCAAGATGGCGGCGGGCCTCGTCTTTCCCGAGCGACGGGGAGAACCCGTGCGCGGGAAAGACTTGATGACGTAGTACTTACATCATTGCCGGTTGCATAGGGTGGGAACAGTCTCCCTTAAAAGGCCCGCACAAGGCGGGAAAATAAACCAGTTCTTGTTTGACAATCCTTTGACTAGCATCTTGTTTTATTTTGTGGTAGCAACCGCTACAATAGTATGTTTTCACTATTCATCTTTTGCTAAGTTCTCTTTTTCAAGAATGGGCAAAAGATAATGTCTTTCTCAACCCGCTCACCACCCCTCCTGCTTTCCTGAGTCCCAGACAAAGTTAGAGACCCATTCCTGCCTGCCGTCTCTCTCAGCTTGAAGCCTTCTACCACTCCATTTTCAAAAAATTCATGGGTGGGACCAGGGTTGCTGATAAAGGAGGCCACCCACCAATGCAAGAAGCAGGAGAATCAGCTCTCAGTGGTGTGGGGAGGGACACTTCTGTCTAGCTCATGAGTGGTTGGAAAGCCCAGCTTCTGACGAAAGATGTATGTATGTACAGGGAGTTATGCAGGTCGAGTGATCAGCTCCATAACAAACTACAAATTCTGTGTGACAGGATTGTGAATGATGCTGCTGAAGGCCAGGGCAAACATAAATCAGCAAACAGGTAAAGCTCGAGCTGGTAGTGCTCCTCCTGGTTGTTCCAGATCCTGAGCAGCCTAACCATATGCCCTTAAAGGGGGAGGGCATTGCTTATTGAAATAAGTAACAGTAAATGCATAACAATTTTTAATTCATCTTTTATGGCATGGATTGGATGTCACCGCCAAGGCCATTATTTGTTGCCCACCTCAACTATCTTTGGGCGGTTGTGCTGGGGTAGTCAGCATAGATTATACAAGTTAATATCGTGTGGGGGTTTATGGTGAAGGGTCATGGCTGTCATGTGACACCATTGATCACCTGGGTCGAAAGCCACATCACTGTCAATCAAGGTCTGGCTCCACCCACCCATTAGTGCACACCCTTGACCATTGGTCCCTGTAAACACCTTTGTACCTGGCCCTTAACCATTGGCTTGTTTGAATTACCTGGGTTGGACTACCCAGCCCTCCAGCACTATAAAGAATGCCACAGGTGCTTGGTTCTCTCTCTTTTGAATGCTCCAGGAATTGTGAGACAACACTGAAGAGACCATTGGTAAGAGAGTGTACTTCCACAAGGGTTAGGAGCATCTTAAGTAGATTCCCAGGAGCAGAGAACTGATGCTTGCACTGAGTGTTGGGCACTGTATTGTTCCTTCCTTGATTTGTTTGTACCCAGTTTGTTGTGTGTGTGTGTGCATCTCACCCTTGTTGTGATTTCCCCCATGTTTGCGATCGTGTATGTTCCTTCCTGTTCATCCTGTCCTGCATTTGTCTTTGTGAATAAATCATTTTAACTCTGAAGACTGTCCAGAGTTGTTGCCCTTTGAGACCTTACGAACCTGTCTTACAGCAGGGGGTCATTGTGTAACACTTATGTCATGTAGACATTACTTGCCAGTTATCAGCCAATGCCTGTGTTTTGTCTAAGTTTTGCGGTTCCCAATCTGGTGAAGGTACTTATGGAGACAGATGAGATATGACTCAGTAAAATTGTTTCTGCTATTATATCCAAGGGAATGTCAGTTCTAAAGCTTATGAGAATCTGTACTTCATGCAAGCTAGGAACTCTGCCAGTGCCCTCCTGTCTATTAAATAGTACATATTGTTTCAATTAATGTAAACTGAAATTAAAAGGTCAATAACAAGAAACTGGTACTGAGCCATTTCACTAGTTGGGTCTCAACTACGTAATACTGTCGAGTTGCCAGTGCTCAACGAGAACTGACAGAGGTCACTGAGAATGTAGGATCGGCAATCTGACAGTTCCTCTATGGAGCTAAACTGGATGAAGAGAACATGGCAGAGGCCTAGGGACTTTTTTGTTCCTTCTAGTCTCATAAAATCATTTTGCTAACCTCTGGAACAGTCTCCATGGCCCAAAGTGGGCTGCTAATTAGTTCACTCCACAGCCAGTTTTGTGTACATTGATCCCACAAGAATGGAACTCTGAAATGAAGTTTTGTGTTCAGGATAACTGGATACAGAACCAGAAGGAAGATGGAGAGGGTCTTTCCACACAGTAATCAAGATCTGAAATACACTGCCCAATGGGACACTGGGAGCAGATTGAATGAATCTTCAAAAGAAAATTGGGCAAAATGTGTAAATATAATATGTGGAAAAAGGGCAATGGGAAAGAAGAGGACAGTGTGATTAAGTGGATTACTTCACCTACTCAGCAAGTCAGGCTGCATATGTGGGAAGAGAAACTGCTAATGTTTCAGTTCTTTGTCAGACTGGGAAGGAGGAAAAAGCAGCTTGTTAAGCTGCAGGGTGAAGGGGGGAAGGTGCGTGTCTCAGATAGGGTAAAACCAGAATGACCATGGGGATAAACTGTAAAAAAAAATTATCTGGTCAGTGAGTAAATGGGAGCAGTCAGATGGTTAGAACAAAGACAAAAGACGGTAGGAGTTACGAAATACACTGCAGGAGGACATGCCTGGCAGGTTAGGCTCTGTGTCCTCTACTCCCAAAGGACAAATTAGAAAAAAGGAGAAACCAGCTCAGCCTATGTGAGGTAATATCAGGTAACTTATTTTCTGTCTGTATCAGTTGCCCATCTGTGATACCGGCTCATCTGTGATACCTCCCCTTTTTTTCTTATGTTCCAGTTACTCATGACCAGATAGCTTTGTTTACAGCTTACCTCCATGGTCATCCTGGCTTTACCCTATTAGAGACATTCCCCTCCCTCACCTTCCCCACAAGCTTCTTTTGTTTCCTCATTTCTGGCAAAGGGTCTTTGACATGAAACGTTAGCTCTGTTTCTCTTCCCACAGATACAGCCTGACAGTTGAGTGTTTCCGGCATTTGTTTTATTTTAGCAAAGAACTTGCTCGCACACAATGTGCTGAATGGTCATCTTAGGCCAAGATTTGCTAATTCTATGAATGTTTATAAATATTCTCATTTCAAACATTAAGTATTTCAAATAAGTGTCCCCTGGTCAAAACAACTGTTTACTTCACTAAATCCTAATGTATTCAGTGTTACTGCTACAGTTAAATGAAGCTAAGCATGTGCTTTCAACACTGGAACAAATTGTAATATTAAAAGAATGAGCAAATACTGCATGCAAGGAAATTATCAGTGGTTTAGGAAATGACCAACAAAATTCTCATGTGAGCCTTGACCCAAATTGTCTTTTCATTTAAGGCTGCCTCTGCTGGCAGAGATAAACATCCTCCATGGACCTCTTAGTACCCAGATGGTTCAGCAATTAAGAAATGACCATTCCTATCATTGATAGATAACATCCTTTATAAATTCACATCATAAATATACCAAGGCTAAAAATCCAATGATTGCAGACTAAATTGTTTATTTGTTTAAAAAGAATCTCTTTTCCCCTTAACAACAACATAGAACACTCAGAAGTAAGGAGTTGAGTCCAACATTATAACCCTGCAGTTCTTTGCCATATGGAAGCCTTTAAAGTATATCAGCGGGTTATTCTACTACAGAAACTATCACACTGAAATGAAATCCTGTTTTCATTGGACATCAATGCACAAACATTTTGAACAGGAACAACTGGAAGAGATCAGGAATATGATACTGGCTCACTTACTGCTCTCTAAATCAGGAAAACAAACCCCCTGCTCTGAGGACAACAAACTTGATAAATGTATGACTGGACTTTTACCTTCCGTTAGCTATTCACTACATTATCTTTGAGCCACTCAGGAACTGTTGCTCCATAGACTATTCTTATGGTTATCAATCATTTTTTGAATTCCATTTACAATGTGGTAACAGGCCCAACGAGTCGCACTGCCCATTTTAAACCCAAATTAACCTACCCATACGTCTTTGGGAGAATGTACAAACTCCTTACAGACGGCAACTGGAATCGAACCCCGATCGCTGGTGCTGTAATAGCGTCGCGCTAACTGCTACACTATGCCAAATAACATTCCTCAGCAGGATCCTGAGCCAAACTGCTCATTAAAATAGCGACAGAGACTGCAGATGCTGGGATCTTAGCAAAAAACAAGTTGTTGGAGGAACTCAGCAGATCAGGTAGCATCTGTGGAGGCAAAGGGATGGTCGATGTTTTGGGTTGAGACTCTGCATCAGGACTGAGAGGGTAAAGGGGAGATGGCCAATATAAACAGGTGAGGGGGAGAGGTGGGGCAGGAGCTGGCAAGCAATAGGTGGATCCAGGTGAGGAGGGGTTGATAGGCAGATGGAGATAGTGACAGAGGCTGGGGGATGGTTGGTAGAGGCAACAAGGGGCTGCAGATTATGGAACCCCCCCACCTGGCTTCATCTGCCCATCAACTCTCCTCACCTAGACCCATTTATCTCTTGCCAGCTCCTGCCTACCCGTCCCCTTGCCACTTTCTCAGTTCTGATGCAGGGTCTTAACCCGAAACCCTTTACCTCCATGGATGCTGCCAGACCCACTCAGTTTTTCTAGCATCTTGTTTTGTGCTCATTAAAATGATAAGATTGAAATGAGGATGTTCACTGATGATCGCACAGTGTTCTGTTCCATTTGCAGTTCTTCAGATAATCAAACGTGCTCACATCCAGAAAGACTTCAAGAACAACTGTGCTTGGTTTAATAAACAACAAGCAATAACTGTTTCACAAATGCCAGTCAATGCCCAACTCTAAAGAGAGTCTAAAATCCTCTACATTGAGTATAACTAAATCATCCACCATTAATATCCTAATAATTCAACAAATACTGTGGCTACTAAGAGCATTTCAGGGGCTATGTATCCATCATCTGATTCATCAAAATCATCCACAAAGCACAAGCCACAAGTGTGATGAAATACTCTTTAGTTGCATGGATGAGTGCAATTTTGACAATAGTCAAGAAGTTTAATATAATCCAGGTCAAATCAATCTGCTTGACTGATTTCCCATCTAACATCTTAACTATTCACACCCTCCACCACTGGTGCACTCCTGATCCTGTATTATAATTCCCTCCACATTGGCCTGATTGTAGTCCACGATAAGGTTATGAGCTGCAGCACTATTTCCACTCTGCTCCAACAGGCAACCCACAGGATGCTTGAAATACATTTAACCCATATTAGAGCATCAGAATTTCCATTTTCCCTAGTGAGCACCTGAAGTATAAGGATGGAGGGCTTCCACCTCTGAAGATGTGATAGGTTCTGGGCTACTCTCAAGTGTGCTATCTGGTGCATCAACTACCCTAAACAAATTGTTAGGTCTGTGCATCTGCTTCCTGCTTCCTGCTTCCTCACAATTACAAAGCTTAATTATGCTGTACAAATCAGATCTTTAAACTCTCCCCTGAGTACTTTCTGAGGCTTTCATTTCCAAGAAAAACAATAAGCAATCAACATTATTTTGTTCTTATAGAGTCAAGGAAATGGAAAGATATAGACATTGCATTATACATGGTTTACCTTTGGAATCTACTTAAACACGTCAAGTGATGCAATAATTTCTTGTAATGTAAGGCATTCCTGATGAATAACAAATACCTAACCAGTTCAAACAAGCTAACTCAGAATTTGAAACATAGCAAACCACAGAACAAATACAATTACTCTATTTTGCTGAGAGTAAAATCTCTCTACAGCCCAGATCCTCAGTTCCCCAACCATCCTCTATTTGTTCCTATCCAGCTAGGAAATGCATTGGAGTTACTCTCCTAGGCTACCCCAACAGCAAAACCAGTAACATCTACCCCCAAGAAAGACAAGGTTAGCAAATGCATGGAATCACCATACCAGGATCCCCTCCAGGTCACACATATTATCCTACCTGCCCTGAATGTAATGCTTAGAACAACTTCAACATCCTACAAAAATAGTTGCTGATTCTCACACCTTAAGTATACTATTTAACAGGCCATTGGCTTAACCACTTAGAATATCAGCCCCCTATTCTTCCTCCAGACTTCCTGCCATGGGTCATTACTCTTCTGGAAATCAAAACATTGTGGGTTCAAATCCCACTCCAGATAATTGAATATGGGTCTGATCCTTCTGGTGTAGTAGTGAGGAAGCACTGCATTGTTGTTGGTGCCTTCTTTTGGATGCAGCATCAAAATGAGGAGCGATATCCCATTCTCAGGTGGACAAAAAATATTATGGAACAATTAAGGAGCATGGGTATTATCACCAGCATCCAACATTTATTACTCAACTAACCAATTATCTGGTCATTAATGTTTTTCAAATCTTGTATGCAAATTGGCTGCTGCATTTCCTATTTCACAACAGTGACTATATTTCACAATGAGATTCATTGTGAAATACACTATAGAAATCCAGGTCTTTTCTATCATTCAAGACCTTTGATTAATGACATTTTTTTGGTATCTCATTCATAAATCATCAAACCCTTGACGTAAGAAGATCCTCATACCACATTCCTTCTTCCACACCCTGTTGTCCAATTCTAGATTATGCAACTAGGGAAGTAGTCTCAGTATGTACTCTCAGATGATTTCCAAGTCCCTTGAGGCTCTTGAAAGATGGGAGAAGAAGACATTTATTTGCCTTTATTTTTAAGAATAGCTTTCATATGCTAACTCTCCACTTAATTGAGCTTTTTGTTTTTCGTCAATGGCAATTTATTGGCAAGAGTGCAGTGGGGATTGGAGAGCAAAATACTATAGATATTCCCATAGAATCAGCGTTTATTGGAATGTTGGTTTTAAAAGTATAAGATTAATGTACATAAAGAAAGATTAAAACATGCAGTTTTGCGATGGATCTGAGTAAAATGGAAACCAATAATGCTTATGTCAACACCTGAATTTGTTCAAAAGCAGCAATTCTGTGAATAAAGGAAACACTTTTCCTTGTGGAAGGATGTGGAGGCTTTGGTGCAGGAGAGGTTCACTACAATGTTGCTGGTTTGGGGTGTATTAACTATAAGGAGAGGTTGGACAAACTTGGATTGTTTTGTCTGGGGTGTCAGAGGCTGAAGGGTGACCTTATAGAAACATATACAATGATGGGAGGCATAGACAGGATAGATGGTCACAGTCTTTCTCCCAGAGTGCAAATGTCAAATACTGGAGGGCATAGGTTTAAGGTGAGAGGAGTAAAGTTTAAAGAAGATTTGCAAGGAAAGTTTTTTTAAACACAGAGTGGTAGGTGCCTGGAACGTGCTGCTGGGGGGGAGGGGAATAGTAGAAACATACATGATAGCAACGTTTAAGAGGCATTTAGTCAGACATATGAATAGGCAGGAAATGAAGGGATATTTATTATGTGCAGGCATATAAGATTAGTTTAGATTGGCATCATGGTTAGCATAGAGCTGGTGGGCCAAAGGACCTATTCCTGTGCTGTGCTGTTCTGTTTTCTAATCAGGGAATAAGATCAATGTACTTAAACATTAACTGGTAAGGGTAAACAAAACAACACACACAAAATGCTGGAGGAACTCAGCAGGTCAGGCAACATCTATGGAGGGAAATAAACAGCTGACATTTCGGGTCGAGACCATTCATCAGGTCTGTTCATTGAGTCCTAATGAAGTGCCTCGACCCAAAACATCAACCATTTATTTCCCTCCACAGACGCTGCCTGACCTGCTGAGTTCCTCCAGCACTTTGTGTGTGTTGCTCCAGATTCCAGCATTTGCAGAATCTCTTGTGCCTCCGGTAAACAAAACAAGCTTCTTTAAAATAGTTGCCAAACACTTCTTCCAGCTCACAGAGCAATCTTAAACCCAGTCATAAAAGGGACTGAATGGAAAGGCAAAGGATTCAATCAGAAATTTAACAGAGCCAGTTATTGGCATAATGTTGTAAGTCTTTCTCAGGAAAAAAAAAGTGAAAGTGGGAGTTTTGGAAATGGCACCCAGTCCTGCTGACAATCATAGCACAAAAAGACAAAACTTGGCCCAAGTTTGGTCTTTACAGCAGGAGTATGAGGTTAGTACAGGAAAGCGACACTGAGGACATGATCTTATTGAATGGTTCCCACAAACGGGGACTTCCACAGAATTCAGTTTCTGGCTTTTGATCTAATTACTATGCAATCAGTTTCTGCTTACAAAATAACCAGAATTAGTCATGAAAAAGTAATTACTTGACTATGCTGAGCATATGAAAGGAACTAACACGTGTATGTTCCATGCAGGAACATTGTGCTATCAAGTCTGGCACTGGATAGAAATTCTGCAACAAAGGGGCTTGCATGGTTTAACATTCTCAGTGGTTTTAAATAAAAGATAAGTTCTTTTCCTTTTCTCAGACTTACAAAGCACAGAAGAAATCATTTATTTGTTTTGACAGTAACACATTCATCCTATAAGAAATAGGTTTCTTACTTATCATAGTCAATACTTAATATATAACATTCTCTTTATTGCTGAGCTCTGTTGGCTAAAGCTGTTTGGCAATCTTGATTGACATGGCAAATCTTTGATCACTGAATGGATAACACTAATGCTCCTAGTTTGTCAAAGAAGTCTTCTTCTTAAACAATACCTCAAGGATGACTTGTTTCCACTCCAGTTCTGTCGATTCTGAGGTGGTTATGCATGAAATGCAGACACTGCCACTGTTGAGGCAAGAGGTACTTGCAGGGAAGGTGAATGTTTTTTGGGATGTTATGTACTTCTACTGTTTGCAGATGGCCCCCGTATCCTCCCACTGTGTAGAATCCAAGGCATTCAGTATCTTCCCACATGCACCTTCTCCAGTGTTGAGAGGGGCTTCTATGATCCACATTTTTCAGGTTTTCAACAAAGATTGTGATTACTGGAGGAGTGGGGGTAATGTTGTGCAGTGGAATCAACTTTGTCTTCCAGGTGATTAGAATAAGAGCCATACTCTCTTACACTTCAGCAAAAGAGTCAATGTTGACTGGAAGCTCATTCTTCGAATATTCAGATATGCAAGTACCATGTGCATACAGTAAATTGACAACTTCAGTAATCCTAGACTGGATATGATGAAGGATGAGCTGTTTCCTATTTGTTCTGTGGATTAACTTTAATCCCGACAGTAAGCTTTTTGGAGGCATAAAAAGATCAGAAGCTTGGTGCAGTGACACGGCCTTGTTTGACCTTTGTCTGCACTGCGACTGGGCCTGTGGTGAACTCATTGATTTCAACACAGCTTACTTGACATCCTGTTGCAAATGTGGAAATGTTGATAAATCCCTCAGGACATCATATTTGAAAAGAGTGCTCCATTATCCCTTTTGGTGATGGAGTTGAAGTCTTTGTGAGGTTAAGGGTACATAAAGTGGTGGTTTCCACCCTCTACATTTATTCTGGATTTGTCATGCAGTAAAGACCATCTCCATTGTTCCTCTTGATGGACTGATCTTGATGCAACTGAAAGGCGGTCATGGGCCATGGCAAGGGGGCAACTGAAAAGGATCCTTGCAATGACTTTCCTTATGTCAGACAGCATATAGATCCTGCCACAATTTCCACAGGACGACTCTGTGGAAATTGTGGCAGGATCTATATGCTGTCCAGCAAAACCCACAGGCTGAACTTCACCACCAGACAGTATTGGACAGGCAGCTGCAAGGTTTTTCTGGGGATCCATGTTAGGCATCATGGGTTGGACCTACAGGGTAGATGTTCAGCAGTCAGGAACCACCCCAGTGAGAAGAAATGGCAGAGGAAAGGGTAGGGGTTCACCCCACAAGGCAAAGTGGTGCAAGTGCAGCTGGGATGTTGGGAGGGGGTATGGAGTGGAGGGATGGTCAATGGCAGTGGAATGTAGGTAATAGCTGGGGGTGGGAATGGAATGGAAAACAATGGATGCTTGAAGAGAGAAAGAATGAGGATGCTTCAAGGTGAGAAGGGTGACTGACAGAGGAAGGGAATAGGAAAGGGGCACTGATGGAAGGGGGAGATGGAGAAAGGACTGAGGGAGGTTGGGAGTTAGTGGAAAAGAGAATTGACTGTGAGGAAGGAGGTGAGCAGCTCAGGAGGAGGATGTGGGAAAGAGCATATGAGTGTGTACCTTCCTTACCCTTCCTCTGTGTGTGTGTGTGTGTGTGTGTGTGTGTGTGTGTGTTTGTGTGTGTGTGTGCACGCGCGCGCGCTTGGTCAGCATGTCAGGTTGTAAAATGTGTCTGTGTATCCATATGTGTAGACGTTATGTGATAACAGCCTCATCGAATTGGTGAATATCATTACTTATAAACCTAAATATCTACTCAGAGCTGTTTTCCTTAGTGTGTCCTCCACCACTCTCAAGGGAAAACAAACAGCTCTTTGTGCACAGAAGTACATTAAAAGCCAATCAGTTCGAAATAAACAAGGAAACATCCCTGTGTTTACAGCAAATCAGGAAATTGCCCTCTTCAATAAGGATGTTCTCCTGGAGGACTCTGTTAGGACAGGATCTCTTCTCCAGTCCTGTGGGATCAAGGATATCTTGCTGCCACTCTGGTTTTGTGGGTTCTGAGTTGACTGATGAAGCCAATGTGGGAAATGCAGACTCTTTCACTGATGGGGCAGGTGGTGGTTGATGGGACAGGAAGTTGGATAGTTTGAGAGGTATATACTACTCCCATTTACGCAGGACATCCTCCCAATGTATTGGCTTGCGGCTTGCGGTTATCATTACCATCACAGATGCACCTTCTCCACTTTGAGTGGTCATGGGCCACAGATTCCTAAGAGTCAGTGGGAATGTATTTTTTTTAAAGAAGGCTTTAAGAACATCATTGAATCTTTTCCTCTATCCACCTGGTGATCTTTTCCCAAGTTGCAGCTCAGTAAAGAGTGATGGTTTCGGGAGAATGCTGTCAGACACACAAACCATGTGGTCTACACAGTGCAGCCAACTGAGTTTAACTAGGGCCCCAATGCTGGGGATAGTGGCCTGTGAAAGGCACTGACATTGGTTTGTTTATGCTTCAAATAAATTGGAACATTTTATTTTGTGGAGGTAACGTAGGTGGTATTTTTCTAGCACGAAGAGGTGCCTGCTGAGGGCAATCCAGTCCTCAGAAGCATGCGGGAGGGCAGGGATCATAGCTGTCCTGTGCACCATGAGGTCTGTGCTCACTGTTTTGTAACTCATCATTAGTTGTGAAGCATATGTGCACGGTGAAGAAACTTGTCGTGTTTTCACTGTAGCACAAGAAGCCTGGAAAAGTGCAATCAACCTTTCTCTGACTGTTATGAGCAGAAACAAATTTCACATGAAATAGTTAGAATTCCAAACTTTAAAAATAAAGTCAAGGTCTTAGAAATGCTTGAGAAGAGTTTTGCCAATATGGTGCCAAGGATGAGATTATGAAAAGAGTTTAAAAGGCAGAGATTTAATGAAGGTTCTCAAAATCACAATTAGTATAGATACAGTAAATAAGATGATATTGGTTTCAGTAGAAGGTCAGTAATTAAAGGACATAGGTTTATGGTGATTAGTAAAGGAATTGAAATTACTTGGCAAAAAAAAATCATGCAGAGATTTTGTTTTGTGAATTCAAGAATGTGTGTATCACTAACCAGGACATTTCTGAGTATCCCTGAAATGATGCTGATGAGCTGCTTTACTGAACTGCTATAGTCCATGCGGTGAAGGTAGTTCCTCAGATCTGGAATGCACTGCTTATAACAAAGATGAAAGCAAATTCAACAGTAACATTCCAAAATAAATTGGATAAGTTCTTGAAAGGGGAAAAATTACAGGGCCATGGGGAAAGTACTGGTGAGTAAGGTTAATAGGATTGGTGTTTCAAAGACTCAACACAAGCACAGTGGGCCGAATGGCTTTCCTCTGTCAAGTGACATTCTATAAATTCTGTCTTTCACATACAGAAGTCATGGGACCAAATGTGTAAGAAGTACTGTACTCTGAACTGTAATTAAAGCCTGGCCATCTAATGTGAAGGAAGCGTGTAGTGTATGTTCACCAGACAGTGAACCTTTTATTCATTCATTTCCAGGATCGAATGTCACTAGAAATGCCAGCATTTAATGCCCATCCCTAGCTGTTTGTGAGAAGATGGTGGTGGTGAAAGATGTCCAATAGTGTTGCTTGGTAGTTTTTCAAGAATTAGACCCGATGCCAATGAAGAATATTTCCAAGTAGTGCGTGGCCAGGAAGGTACCTTGCAAGTCTGGGCAGGCACGGTAGCGCAGCAGTTAGCATAATGCTATTACAGCACCAGTGACCCGGGTTCAATTCCGGCCACGGTCTATAAGGAGTTTGTACATTTTCCCCGTGTCTGCGTGGGTTTCCTCCGGGTGCTCCAGTTTCCGCCCACATTCCACAGACATAAGGGTTAGGAAGTTGTGGGCATGCTATGTTGGCGCCGGAAGTGTGGCCACACTTGTGGGCTGCCCCCAGAACACTCTAGGCAAAAAGATGTATTTCACTGTGTGTTTCAATGTACATGACTAATAAAGAGATCTAAGATATCTTAAGTAGGTGGCAGTGCTCTCATGCCCTAGCTACCATTGTTCTTCTAAATGGTATAGGTTGTAGGTTTGGGAAGAAATGTCATAGAAATTTTGGCAAGGAACAGCAGTCCATCTTGTGGAAGATGTACATGGTACCCATAATGCACTCAAGAATGAAACAGGTAGGCAGAATGAAGCCTTCCTGGGAATACTGGAAAATGACTATTCTGTATTTTAACTGAGAAATTCTACCATGAACAAGCAATTTTGAACATCAGCAGTGATACTGGGTTTTATCACCTTGTCCAAAGTTAGCTCTCATGTAACTTATATACAAATTAGGATCAGAAGCATCTCACTTGGCTCGTTGAGCCTGTGCTGCCATTCAATAAAATCATAGCTAAAATGACTGCAACTCAACTGCAGATTCCTGCTTAATCCTGATAACTTTTCACTCCCTTGCTCACAAAGATCTATCCGTCTCTGCATAAGAATATTCAAGGACTCGGTTTCCATCAAACTCTGAGGTAAAGAGTTACAAAGACTCAACCTTGTGAAAGAAACAATTTCACCTCACCTGTTTTAAATGAACAACTGCTTACTTTTGAACAGTGACCCACTTATTTGTGCTGATTAAAGATATTACTGAATTGATATTAAAACAGAAAATGCTGGAAGTAGTCAGCAGGCCAGTAAGGATCTGTGTAAAGAGAAAAAGAGGCTTCAGGTCAAAGGCCCTTACTGAAATGGATTGTTTAAAAGACAATCAAAAAGTTTTGTATAGTGAAGGGCACAGATTAACAGCTCTGACTCTTCTCAAACATATTAGAAACATTTTAGATGAGGAGGCTTAGGTTTGTTCATTCTTCAGAGGTAAAACACCTCTACCCGTCACTGTTTCCGACTGCCCGATTCTACTCAATGCATTGCATGAGTGAAGAAATTCTTCCTAATCTGAATTCCTTCCCCACCTTGAACCCAGAAACCCTGAACCCTGAAGTGATGTAGAATTTTTAATAAGTAAAATTTACTTCCAAGGTTAGTTATCAATGCAGAAACTATGTAAACATTCAAAACTGGATGAGCACAGAACAAAACAAAAAGCTAAGCGTGATATCAGATGGAAAATCTAGTGGATCGGTCTCCCAGCCTCCACTACCCAATCTGCGTTATGTGCCGATTATAAAATGTATTGCAAAGACTGCAATAGCTGTTAGGAGCATGATCTCTGCTGCCTAGGTCAAGAGCAGCGTGCACATGGGAGCTAGTACCATCACCCCGGAGAGGCTGGCAAGTCACACGCACTTCCTTTGTGTAATTTTATTAAGAACATAAGAAATAGGAGCAGGAGTCGGCCATCTGGCCTGTCGAGCCTGCTCCGCCATTCAGTAAGGTCATGGCTGACCTGGCCGTGGACTAAACTCCACCTACCTGCCTATTCCCCATAACCCTTAATTCCCCTACTATGCAAAAATCTAACTGTGTCTTAAATATATTTAATGAAGTAGCCTAAACTGCTTCCCTGGGCAGAGAATTCCACAGATTCACTACTCTCTGGGAAAAGCAGTTCCTCATCATCTCCATCCTAAATCTACTCCCCTGAATCTTGAGGCTATGTCCCCTAGTTCTAGTCTCACCTACCAGTGGAAACAACCTTCCTGCCTCTATCTTATCTATCCCTTTCATAATTTTATATATTTCTATAATATCCCTTCTCATTCTTTTGAATTCCAGCAAGTTTCATCTCAGGCGACTCAATCTCTCCTCATAAGCTAACCCCCTCATCTCTGGAATCAACCTGGTGAACCTCTTCTGCACCGCCTCCAAAGCCAGTATATCTTTTCTCAACTACGGAGACCAGAACTGCATGCAGTACTCCAGATGTGGCCTCACCAGTACTCTGTACAGTTGCAGCATAACTTCTCTGCTCTTAAATTCAATTCCTCTAGCAAAGTAGGCCAAAATTCCATTTGCCTTTTTGATAACCTGTTGCACCTGCAAACTAACTTTTTGCAATTCATGCACAAGCCCTCCCAATTCCGTCTGCACAACAGCCTGCTGCAATCTTTCACTACTTAAATAATAATCTGATCTTCTATTTTTCCTTCTTAAGTGGATGACCTCGCATTTACCAACATTGTACTCTATCTGCCTCACTTAACCTATCTATATCTATCTGCAGACTCTCTGAATTTTCTGCACAATTCATTTTTCCACTCTGTTTAGTGTCATCAGCAAACTTAGATATGTTACACTTGGTCCCCTTTTCCAAATCGTTAGTGTGTATCATGAACAGTTGTGGGCCCAGCCTCGATCCCTGCATCACTCCACTCACCACTGATTGCCAACTAGAGAAACACCCACTTATCCCAACTCTGCCTTCTATTGGTTAACCAATCCTCTATCCATGCTAAAACATTACCCCGACTCCATGAATCCTTATCATAAGGATAAATCTTTTATGCAGCACCTTATCTAACGCCTTTTGGAATTCCAAGTATATGACATCCACCTGCTTCCCTCTATCCACTGTGCTCGTTACATCCTCAAAGAACTCCAGTAAGTTTGTCAAACAGAACCTGACCTTCCTGTGTCTGCCTGATGGAACCACTCCTATCCAGACGTCTTGCTATTTCTTCCTTAACAATAGCTTCAAGCATTTTCCCGACTACAGACGTTAAGCCAACTGGCCTTTTTGCCTATATCCTTTTTTAAGTAGTGGCATGACATTCGCTGTCTTCCAATCCACCAGGACCTGCCCAGAGTCCAGAGAATTTTGGTAAATTATCACAAACACCTCTACTATAACTTCCAGAATTTCTTTCAGTACCCTGGGATGCATACCATCAGCACCAGGGGACTTATCTACCTTTAGTTCCACTAGTTTGCTCAGCATTACCTCTTTAATGATTGCAATTGTATCGAGGTCCTCCCATCGCATCCATAACATCTCTCTTTGGCATGTTAGACGTGTCCTCCACTGTGAAGACTGACACAAAATAGTCATTCAAAGCCTTGGCCATTTCTGCATTACCCAATATTAATTGCCCCTTCTCACTTTAGCCACCCTTTTCTGCTTTATATTATTATAAAAGCTTTTACTTACTGTTTTTATAATTTGTGCTAGTTTATTTTCATAATCTATCTTTTTAATATTTGCTTGCTTAGTGGTTCTTTCTTCCTTTTTAAAGCTTCCCCAGTCTTCCAGTTTCCCACTACTCTTGGCGACTGTGGATGCATTGCTTTTAGTTTGATGTCTTCATTTATTTCCTTAGTTATCCAAGGCTGGCTCTCCCAACCCTTACTGTCCTTGCTTTTAACTGGAATATACTTTGTTGAGCAAGTATGAAAAATCTCTTTGAAAGTCTTCCAATGTTCCTCAACTGTCCCACCATATATCCTGTGTTCCCAGTCTACTCTAGCCAACTCCTCCCTCAATGTACTTTCTTTGTTAAGATCGTCTATTACTTTGGATGGATAAGATAAGATATTTATTTATTAGTCACATGTACATCAAAACACACAGTGAAATGTGTCTTTTTGCATCACTGAAAATGTGCTGCGGGCAGCCCGCAAGTGTCGCCACTCTTCCGGCACCAATGTAGCATGCCCACAGCTCCCAAGCAGCACCAACCAGTATAAATGGCAAAGAAGCATAATGTGCTGATAACTGCTACTCTAACTGCCCCATCAACCAATTTGGTCTCACCCTATCAGAAATATTCCATTTGTTTCTCTCTTCTACCTTCTCTGCTACTGAAAACTAACTTATTTTTCTCTTTCCCAGTTCTATCCAAAGATTCCAGACTTGAAACATTAATTCTGTTTGTATTTCCACAGATGCTATTTGACCAGCTGAGTACTTCCAACATTTGCTATTTTTATTTAAGATTTCCCGCACGTACGATTTAACAAAAATCTCAGGAAACTACTGAAGTGTTCTCGGACCCAGCTGTTTGGCAAGCCCTCATTTACGGATTGTGCGCAAATTTCGTTTTAAATATGCCACAAATCCATGCCTTTTTTATGGACCAAGTGGGAAATGACACATGCGGATTACGGGCAGGGGCAGGGCAAAACAAAAGTTGTCAGCGCAATCAATGAGGACATCTCAAACAGCTCTTTAAGAAAGGCAGTGTTCATCTTCCCTTCCAGTCTCTCTGAAAGCTCTGATGTTTGCATCTCAATTCAAGACGTGGAGAGCCCGGGGCACTTCCGAATCAGGAAACTGAAGAAGCATCTTTCAGGATTTTGTACTTGAAATCTTTCAATTATGGATTTCGGACTCACTCCGTGGATTGGATATGTTTGCCTTTTTGCCTCGTTATTTACTGTAGCAGGTATTTGCGGCGATTTTACGATCGTAATTAACTGCGGTGCCGAGTTTCCCGTCCAATAACACTGAACATTTTGCAGCGAGGTCTTAACGGTACCCAACGATCGGCAGTCTGGGGTAAAACAGAACTGCAGCCCGGTGAAAATGTCTCCATTGGATACCTGACACCCCAGTTCTCCTTCACTCTTGGCAAATTCACGCCCTGAGCTCACCCGAGGTCTGGAACTCACTGGGGGGAGGGGAGGGAGGGTGGGTGCGGTGGCGGATAGGGACTGACTCGCTGGGGCTCAGTTTTAATATATCAACTGCGGAATTACCTAGGACTCATCTTTTATTACCAGTGTCTCCGCTGCACGGTTCGGCATGGTGGAAAGTCATTGTGCAGTAAGTCGGGGCATTGAATTTTCCATCGAGCACATCAATAGGGAGATAATCAAACTGTAATCAATTAAGTATTTACAAAATAAATCAAATAGGGGAAATAAACGAATGGAGAGTCACGTTGTGATCTGTAACACAATGTCCTAAAGGGTGTTGAGAAATGGATTCAGCTGGAATGTTTAAAGGAAATTTGGATAAATATTGGAAGCGAACTGAGGAGAGGGCAGAAGGGCTAAGAGAATGGCGGTGGTGTAAGATTTATGACTATATATTGTATGTAGTATGAACGGATGATGAACCCAACGAAATGGCACGAGCAGAGCCGGGTCTTCGTTCGTATGTTGTATTCAGTATTTTTGTTAGTGAAACGACCTGCTTATTTATTTGTATTGGCACCGAACCAAAGTTTTGCAATAATAAGGAAAATCGAGCATCTTCCTCGCCTTCCCATTTTCGTGCATTGTTTGCCCCCTGGTGATCCAATCACCCCGTGCAGAAATTAAACAATTGTCTTAAATCATCGAAATGTCAACGTGTCTCGGTATATGAAGAATTTATGGTCTGGATTGTCGTCTTAGCTCCAGCGTTCCCCCACAGAGCTTTCATCAGCAAATATGTGAATGTGCTATAGAAACCTTTGCTTCCTGGGAACATGAGACAGTGAACGTTGTATACGCTGACCGGAGCCTGGAACCATGTACGGGCCGCTGTGCTGAGCCCACACATGTATGTGTGTTGGTGTGCCTTTACCAGGTGGCTCCTATACCGTGTGCCCACTATTGTGTGAGCATTAATATCATGCAGCAGTGCGGGGTTCCAGTCCCGACAATGGGTCTAGGCCTTGCTTTGTGAAGCCCATGTAGTGGCTGGTTTAACAGAAACCACACAGAGGAAGTTGCCCTCCACGCCACACACCATCCTGACTTGGAAATCTATCGCTGTTCCTTCACAGTCGCTGGGTCAAAATCCTGGAACTCTCTCCCTAATAGCGTTGTAGGTACACCAACACTTCAAGGACTGCAGTGGTTCAAGACGGTAGCTCACCACCAGCTTTTCAAGGGCAACTAGAGATGGGTAACTAAATGATGGCTCAGCCTGTGAGGGGCACATCCCTTGAATGAGGAATATATAAAGGATAAATATAAGGCAACTTCGAATCTATAATATGAAGTACAGGACTTGGAATATCAGGGATCTCATGGCTAATCTCACCAGCGACTGAGTCATGACAGTGAGGAGATGGCCAGTTTAAACAGCAAGGTGATGGGCACACCCTCTTTGGGCAGGGCAAAGCAGAAGAGGTACTGTATGCTGTCTTCAGGAAGTGTGCTTTACCTTCAAGAATGAGTGAGTTTACTGACTCAGCAAGTCACCCTGTAGAATTAGTGAACAACTTATGACCCTTTGGCTCAATTCAACGTGGAACCAACATGCTTAGGTCATAGGTACAGACACCCCAACCTTGAAGCATCAGAGGCTAAGGAGGACTTCTACTCTGACCTTGAAAAATATCCTGGTTCACATTACAAAGGGAACAACTAATCCAAATAAAACAGAGAATGGTGGAAACACTTAGCAGGCTAGGCAGCATCTGTGGAGAAACAGTTAACATTTCAAGTTTAGGACCGTTCACCGGAACAACTGATCTTCCTGAGCAGCATCAATGCCTGGGTAGGAAGGGACACAAGCCCCCCTTGCAAGGAGTGATTGTCAAGGAAGGAGTGGAGAAGTCTAACTCTAACAGGATCCTTCTCCTTACAAAATAATTGGAGCACAGTAATGTCCTAATGAGTACCTGTTTGTCAGAAAGACAAGAACAAGACATCATGGCAACACTCCTGGTCCAAGCACTGGAACCTGTTATCTGTTGTCATCACCTGTTATCATTATCTGAGTGAGGGAGCACAAAGATGTCCACATCATCTGCACCACCAACTACAGGATTGGAAGATCCTCTTTTAATTACAGGAAAAGAGCTCTACAGGCACCTGAAAGTAGAGGTCCAGCAGAAAATCCATGACCAAATCAACAAACAGTAGATGGAGAAAGCTCAGGGAGGCTTAGCTACTTGCAGACAGCCATGACACATGTGGGCTCTTCAGTGCTGTAAAAGCCATCTACATTCCAAATCTCCACAACCCCACTCATTGAGAGCCATAAACTGGGGTGAACTCATCAGCAACAGAGATGCAGTAAACAGCTGCTGGAATTAACATTTCAAAGACCTCTCCAAAGGTGCTTCCTTAACGTGAATATCCTGAACTCCATCCTACAGCTGTCTATTACAGATAGCCTTATTGCCTATCCTTGCTAGAGGGTTGCATCCCTTCCCACCCTGGCACTGATGCCACCCAGGAAGATGAATTGTTCTGATGAAGGGTCCCTGACCTGAATCTTTCTCTTTACACAGATGCTGCCCGACCTGCTGAGTGCTTCCTTCATTTTCTGTTTTTATTTCAGATTTCCAGCAGCTGAAAAACTGAAGTTTTAATTTCAGTTTTTTAAAATTCAAATTTGTTTATTGTCATATGCACATATACACAAGGTATAAATGCCATGAAAATGAGCTTATTGCAACAGCAGCACAGTATATTACAAACATAAGTTAACACAAACATAAAATAACATAAATGATACATAACTTACACTTAAAAATAAATACAATGACATTAGTGCAAGTTGAGAGAGAATAAAAGAAATATAGTCTGAGGTAGTGTTAGGGTTTTTCAGGTCTGTTCAAGAACCTGATGGCAGTGTGGAAGAAGCTGTTGTTGAACCTTGAGGTGTGGGTCTTCAGGCTCCTGTACCTCCTGCCTGATGGCAACATCAAGAAGAGGGCATGGCCCAGATGGTGGGAGTCCCAAATGATGTACGTTGCCTTCCTGAAACATCGCCTCTTGTAGATGTCCTTGATGGTGGGGAGAGCTGTACCCGTGATGGGACTTGCTGAGTCCACCACTCTCTGTAGCCTCTTTATGGAGTTTCCATACCAGGCATGATCAGCGAATTTGTAGATGGCATTGGAGCTATGCTAAGCCAGAGTAGAGGAGCGGGCTAAGCACACAGCCCTGATTTGCACCTATGTTGATGGTCGGTGAGGAGATGACGACATTTCTGATATGAACTGATTGTGGTCTCCCAGTGAGGAAGTTGAGGATCCAATTGCAGGTGGAGGTACAGAGGCCCAGGTCTTGGAGCTGATGACAAGTTTTGAGAGGATAATGGTGTTGAATGCTGAACTATAGTCAATGAACAATAGCCTGACATACATGTTCTGGTTGTCCAGGAGGTCCAGAGCAGAGTGGAGATCCAGTGAGATAGCATCTGCTGTAGACCTTGTTACGGACTCGGTGAAAGTCCCTTTAAGATAGAGTGTGTGTGTGGCGTGCTTACGTCAACAGAAGATAAAGGACGTAATGATGTTGTTGAAGAGGTCAGAAGAAGAAAGAAAAAGAGAGAGAGAGAGAGAAAGAAGGGAGAGAGACACCAGCCTGCTAGTTTCTGTATCGATGGATGAGAAACAATAACTGTGTCTGCCACAGAAATCCATGTATGGAAATTGGAAGTAATCCAGTGGAGTTCACCTTGTTGCTGACCTGTAGAAGGAAACAGGTATTTGTGTGGACGACCACGATTCGGATGCTTTTCGGGGTGAGGAAGTCACTACCGAGTAAACACTGAAGTGTTGTTTGGGTTCCATCGTGGAACATTTGGATTTCGTAATTACTCTCTATGTTTCTCTACATCTACGTCTTATCTTCAGACAACGGTGGTTGTTGAAGAAGCCTTTGCTCATGTTTCACCTTATGGCTTGCGGAACTGAACTTTAAGAACCATTCCTGGACTTGGAGTTTGGGACTTTGCCACACACACACACACACGAAGAGTTTAGTTTAGGGGTTAATGTTCAAGGTTTAATATTTTTGAATTTCTAACATGCTAACATTTTTACTTCTATTTTTCATATTATCATAAGTAGTGATTAATAAAATAGTTTTTAACACTGAATCATGACTCAGTGTGTTTCTTTTGTTCTAATAGGGTGGATATTTTGTCACGAACCAGCAACAACACACACACACACACACACACACTCTATCTTAAAGGGACTTTCACCAAGTCCATAACAACCTATTGTGGCGATAGGCAAACTGAAGAAGGTCCAGGTCCTTACTGAGGCAGGAGTTGATTTGAGCCATAACCAACCTCTTGAATCACTTCATTAAGGTGGGTGTAAATGCTACAGTAGTCACTGAGGCAGGTCACCCTGATCTTCTTGGGCACTGGTACAATTGATACCATTTTGAAACAGGTGGAAACCTCAGACTGCAGAAGCAAGAGATCGAACATGTCCCTGGACAGTCCAGCCAGTTGGTCAGC
Source organism: Pristis pectinata (assembly GCF_009764475.1). Lineage (NCBI taxonomy): Eukaryota > Metazoa > Chordata > Chondrichthyes > Rhinopristiformes > Pristidae > Pristis > Pristis pectinata. The sequence continues at coordinate 13,285,436 of NC_067435.1, read as the reverse complement.
ATGGGTTTTTAGCACTCGACTAGGTATGCTGTCAGGGCCTAACACTTTGTGGAGGTTCACCCTCCTGAAGGATGTTCTGATGTTAGCCACTGAGATTGAGATCACAAGGTCATTGGGTGCTGTGGCGATTCATGCAGGTGTGTCATTATTCTCCCTCTCAAATTAAAATTCTTAAATGTTGTTTGCCTAACCAGAAAAAAATATGCAAAAATGAAAAGATCTGTATTTATATAACACTATATGGCTGTGCGCACTAAAACTGGTCACATAATTAGTTGTCTCAAAGCTTAGTGACTGTTGCTATTCCAGTGTATGTAGCAATTATTTTGAACATTGGCAAATAGAATTTTGACCAATTAGTCATTTCTTGGTGACATTTGTTGAATGAGAACTGCCTTTCAGGAAAAGGACTGCCTATATTTTTCAAACTTTAGGGTACCTTAGACATCCATTTAGAACACAATGAGAGAGAGATATCTCATTCTAATGGCAGTATATACAAGTCCACAATTCCCTCATCACTGATATAATAAAGATACCTTATCTTAAATCTGGCCAAGAAATCCTGGAATGTGCACTTGACTGTTAAATGAAAACAAACAGAATTTTTTATTGGTGAAAGCCTGCTCAGATGGAGTTGATGAAAACTTCAACATTATTCTCACTGTAAAAGCCATTGAAAATATAACTTCCTGGACTATCTGTATCAATGTGCAGGTAATATTTGCTGCCTTTTATATAATGGCCTAACTTTGGTTAGTACATTCACAAATAGAATAATAGATACAGACTGATGAGTAAGGTGACCATTGAAGTGCCTAAGGTGCAATTTTCTGAGTGCCTTGGCACCATTCCCTCCCAGGAATTAGTTCATCCAGCCTGGTTGGAATAAGTGCTGAACATTGTTCTCCTCAGGTTTGGTGTACTAAATCATCATTATCCGTTGACCTACCATCTGTGGATCAATGAGAAGAGGTCCTATATTACTGGGAACATTGCTATGTGGTGTGCAGCCAGAGTCAGGTCTGAAGCCATGTATACGAAGGTAAAATTGGTTTATTATTGTCACATGTACTGAGATACAGTGAAACATTTTGGTTTGCATGACATCCATATGGATCATTTCATCACAGTGCATGGAGGTAGTTCAACGGAAAACAATAACCGAATGGAGAATAAAGTGTTACAGTTACAGAGAAAGTGCAGGGCAGGCAGACAATAAGGTACAAGGCCATAATGAGGTAGATTGTGAGGTCAAGAGTCCATCCTTATTGTGCTAGGGGATCATTCAATAGTCTTATAACAGTGGGATAGAAACTGTCCTTGAGCCTGGTGGTATATGCTTTTAGGCTTCAGTGTCTTCTGTTCAATGGGAGCAGAGAGAATGTCGGGGTGGGTGGGGTCTTTGATTATGTTGGCTGCTTTACCAAAGCAGTAAGAAGTGTAGATGGAGTCCATGGAGGGGAGGCTGGTTTCTGTGATGTGCTGACCTGTGTCCACAACTCTGCAATTTCTTGCAGTCCCAGGCAGAGCATACTAAGCCATATTTCATCCTGATAGGATACTTTCAATGGTGCATCTATAAAAATTGGTGAGTGTCGAAGGGGACATGCCAAATTTCTGTAGCCTCCTGAGGAAGTAGAGGCACTGGTGTGTTTTCTTAGCCACAGCATCTACATGGTTGGACCAGGACAAGCTATTGGTGATGTTCACTCCTGGGAACTTGAAGCTCTCAACCCTCCCAACCTCAGTGCTATTGATGTAGACAGGATTATGTGAACTGCCCCCATTCCTGTAGTCAATGACCAGCTCTTTTGTTTTGCTGACATTGAGGGAAAGGTTGTTGTCATGACTCCATGCCACTAGGCCCTCTATCTCCTTCCTATACTCCTACTCATTGTTATTTGAGATTTGGCTCACTACAGTAGTGTCATCTACAAATTGATAGATGGAGTTAGAGCAGAATCTGGCTATGCAGTCATGAGTGTTTTGGGAGTACGGTAGGAGGCTGACGACATAGCCTTGTGGGGCACCAGTGTTGAGGATAATTGTGGCAAGGCGGATAATCAGGCCTATCCTGCTGATTGCAGTCTGTTGGTCAGGAAGTCAATGATCTAGCTGCAAAAGGAGGTGTTGAGTCCCAGGCCTAGGAGTTTGCAGATGAGTTTGTTTGAAATTATAGTATTGAAGGCGGAGCTGTAGTCAATAAGCAATAGTCTAACATAGGTGCCTTTACTGTCCAGGTGCTCCAGAGATGAATGTAGGGCCAGGGAGATGGTATCCGCCATGGACCTGTTTCGGCAGTAGGCGAATTGCAGTGGGTTGAAGTTGTTTGGAAGGCTGGAGTTGATGTGTGCCATGACCAGCCTCTTAAAGCACTTCATGATGGTGGACGTCAGAGCCATTGGGTGCTAGTCATTAAGACACGATACCTTATTTTTCTTAGGTGTCAGGATGATAGTGGTCTTCCTGAAGCAGGTCAGGGTCTCAGATTGAAGTAGGGAGAGGTTAAAAATGTCTGCAAATACCCCTTCTGTTCAAAACATGCATTGAATGCGTTGAGCTCATTAGGAAAGCATGCACTGTTGTCAGCGAGGCTGCCTGACATCGTTTTGTAGCCCGTTATAGCACATAAGCCCTGCTACAACTGATAGCTAGTCTGGAACTTGATTTTGGACTGGTTTTGTCTCTTGGCATCCCTGATAGCTTTATGAAGGTCGTATATCGATTTCTTATATAGGTCAGGCTTACCTGATTTCACAAGATCACAAGATAAGGGAGCAGAAGCAGGCCATTCGGCCCATCGAGTCTGCTCCAAGGAAAAGGGAAAAAGAAATGGGGTGGGAAAAAAAGAGAGAAAAGAAAAAAAAAACTATTCTAATCCCATTTGCCAGCCTTATCCCCATATCCCTTGATACCCTGACTATTTAGATATCTGTCTATCTCCTCCTTGAATACCCCCACTGATCTGGCCTCCACTGCTGTGCGTGGCAAGGAGTTCCACAATTTCACCACCCTCTGGGTAAAGAAACTTCTCCTCATCTCTGTCTTGAAACTGTACCCTCTAATTCTAAGATTGTGCCCTCTGGTCCTGGACACGCCCACCAAGGGAAACAGCCTAGCCACATCTACTCTATCCTTACCTGTCAACATTTTAAATGTCGCTACGAGGTCCCCTCTCATCCTTCTGTACTCCAGTGAGTACAGTCCAAGAGCCGACAAACGCTCATCATACTTAAGCCCTTTCATTCCTGGAATCATTCTCGTAAATCTCCTCTGAACCCTCTCCAACATCAGCACATCCTTCCTAAGATGCGGGGCCCAAAACTGCGCACAGTATTCCAAATGAGGCCTCACTAGCGCCCTGTAGAGCCTCATCAACACTTCCTTACTTTTATACACTATACCTCTCGAGATGAATGCCAACATAGCATTCGCTTTCTTAACCACCGATCCAATCTGGTGGTTAACTTTTAAGGTATCTTGTATGAGTACCCCCAAGTCCCTTTGTACTACCGCACTATCAATCTTCTCTCCTTCTAGATAATAATCTACCCGCTTATTTCTACTTCCAAAGTGTACAACTGCACATTTCTCAACATTGAATCTCATCTGCCATTTCCTTGCCCATTCTCCTAAACTGTCTAGGTCCCTCTGCATTCTTTCTATTTCCTCTATGCTCCCTACTCCTCCACTTATCTTGGTGTCATCCGCAAACTTAGCCACACAACCATTTATTCCATCATCCAAATCATTGATGTACAAGGTAAAAAGGAAAGGCCCCAACACCGACCCTTGCGGCACACCACTAGTAACCGGTAACCAACCAGAACGAGATCCTTTTATTTCCACCCTTTGCTTCCTGCCAACCAGCCAATTCTCCACCCATTTTGCTACCCTGCCCATAATTCCATGACCTCTCATCTTATTAATCAGTCTCTTGTGAGGCACCTTATCGAAGGCCTTTTGAAAGTCTAAATACACAACATCTACCACCTCTCCCTTATCTACCCTACCTGTGATTTCTTCAAAAAACTCCAATAGGTTGGTCAGACAGGACCTCCCCTTCACAAAACCATGTTGACTAGGTCCTATCTTGCCTTGCGCCTCTAGGTATTCGGTAACCTCCTCCTTGAGGATAGACTCCAATAATTTTCCCACCACTGACGTCAGACTAATAGGTCTGTAATTGCCTTTGTGCTGCCTCCCACCTTTCTTATACAACGGAACTACATTCGCTACCCTCCAGTCCTCCGGAACCATGCCAGAATCTATCGATTCCTGAAAAATAATCGCCAACGCCTCCGCTATCTCCACAGCCACCTCCTTCAGAACCCGGGGATGCACCTCATCCGGTCCGGGAGACTTATCAGCCTTAAGCCCCTTTAGTTTTCCAAGCACCTTCTCCCTATTAATCTCAATTGAACTCAGCTCCAATTCGTGAGACTCCTGACTAACGGGCACATTGCTTATGTCCTCCACGGTGAAGACCGATGCAAAATATTCATTCAATTCCCTTGCCATCTCACTATCATCCATTATAATACCTCCTGCACCGTTATCAATTGGTCCTATGTCAACCCGTGTCTCTCTTTTATTCCTTATGTATTTAAAAAAACTCTTAGAATCCTTCCGAATGTTGTCCGCCAGCTTCCTTTCGTAACTCATCTTTGCTTTCCTAATGACCTTCTTAGTTTCTCTCTGCAGATTTTTAAAATCGTTCCAATCTTCTGTTTTCCCACTAATTTTTGCTACTTTGTACGCCGCCCCTTTTGCTTTTATTTTATCCTTCACCTCCCTCGTTATCCACATTCAAAACCTTTTTTCTTGGAATATATCTGTCCTGCATTGTCCTTATTTCCTGTAGAAATTTCTTCCATTTTTCCTCTGCCGTCCCTCCAGCTAACTTACTCCTCCAATCAATTTGGGCCAACTCATCTCTCATACCTTTGTAATTTCCCTTATTCCACTGAAATATCGATACACCAGTTATCAGCTTCTCCTTCTCAAACTTGAAACTAAACTCAATCATATTGTGATCACTTGTTCCCAGTGGTTCCTTTACCTTTAGTTCCCTAATCACCTCGGGTTCACTACACAGCACCCAATCCAAAACAGCCGATCCCCTGGTGGGCTCCTCAATAAGTTGCTCCAGAAAAACATCCCTTAGACATTCCACAAACTCACTCTCCTGAGTACTACCGCCTTGCTGCATTTCCCAGTCCACCTTCATGTTAAAATCCCCCATAATTATCTTCACATTGTCACTCTGACATGCTTTTTCTATCTCAATCTGCAACTTATGGTCCACTTCCTGACTGCTGTTTGGGGGCCTATATATGACTGCTATTATTGTTCTTTTACCCTTGCTATTTCTCAGCTCCACCCATAAGGATTCCACCTCCTCTGACCCAATGTCCTTCCTTTCTATTGATTTTATATCGCTACTAACCATCATGGCCACACCTCCCCCTCTGCCTACCCTCCTATCCTTCCTATATACTGTATACCCCTTGACATTCAGTTCCCAATCACATCCATCATGAAGCCACGACTCAGTGATTGCAACGATGTCATATTTATTAACCTGTAGTTGTGCCACTAGGTCATCTACTTTATTCCTGATGCTACGTGCATTTAAATATAGTATGTTTAGACTGGTATCTGCTATTGATTTTATTGTACCTCTATTGATCAGCAGATTATCCTGACTTTCTACCTGTCCATCCTTCTTACTATCTTCGCTACCTACTATCTTAGACATGTTCGTGTAGACCTCATCCCCTATCCTAACATTCGGTATCCGAACATCCTCATCCCCGATCCTAACATTCTGTATCCTAACATCCGGATTTGTTGTACTTCTATTATTCAGTAAATTATCCTGACTTATCACCTGCCTGTCATTCTTGCCATCCTCAATGGATTCGTTTCTATACACTTTCTCCCTCACCTTAGCATCTGAACACCACACTTCTGGACTTCTGGACTTCAGTAGTCCAGGGTCTCTGGTTCATCCATAGTTTCCGATTCGGGAATACCTGGATTGACCTCTTCGGTACACAGTCCTCGGCACACACTAATAAACTCCATGACGGTGGTGCAGAGTATGGGCCAAGTGTGTGGCAATGCCAGAGACCAGAATGTGCGGCTGGAGCCAGGGTTTGGAGCGTGGGTTCAATGTGCAGACAACACCAGGGTCTTGAATGACTGTACTTTTTCAGCTTGTTTTGACAATCCTGACCTCAGGTGCTGTCTCTGTGGAGTTTGCTCGTTCTCTCTGTGACCACTTGGATATTCTCTGAGAGCTCTGGTTTCTCCCACATCCTATAGACCTGCCAGTTGGTAGATTAATTGGCTTCTGTAAATTGCCTCTAGTGAATTGGTACATGGTAGAATCATTGGAGGGAATTGATGGGAATATCGGACTAATGTAGGATTAGCATAAATGGGTGGTTGATGGTCAGCGTAGGCTTGATGGACCCAAGGCCTTTTTCCACACTGATTCCTTCTATGGCACTAAATTGAAACTTTAAGTTGTTACTTCAGTGGAGAGAGTGACTTATGTAATGTCATTTCAGCCTTAGTGTCATTGATAATATCCTTAGTGGTATCTGTGTTGCTGTTATCTGCAGGAAGTCTTTGCCCCTATCCTTCATGAATAATGAGGAAAACCACTAAGCCCTCAGGCACAATGATTCTTGATTACTCATAATTGTATCCAAATGTAACAAAATTCTTATGAGGTATGCAGTGGAGGGACTTGCACAAGAAATAGAAGAATCAAGCTTGTCCAGCTCTGATAAAAGGTTTTCAATATTAAACATAACTCTGTTTCTTTCTCCACGTGCTGCCTGTCATGCTGTATATTTCTATCATTCTGGTTTTATTTCAGATTTCCAGCAGCTGCTTTGTTGGTTTTTTTTAAATGGGCTTGGATTTTGATTATTCATCAACTCAAAGCATTGTATCTCTAATGTGATTTGTTCTCTTGTCTGAAATTGTGGCTGCAGATATGGTATTGATCAATGCAGATCCTCCAGCTGTGGAATTTGGACAGCCTTTGGTGGTGAATTGCAGTGCAACTTGTTTAGCGCAATCAATAGTAATGGAAGGAATAAAAGATAAAAATCCCAAAAAACAAAATCAATGGCTGGTACACTCTTCCCCAACAATTCAGTCATGGTCTGTTTCAGTGACATGTCAGGTGAAATGCTCATCTGGACAAGTGAATATCAGCACGAAAATGGTAACCGTCTACAGTAAGTAAAACAAGTTTTTTTTTACACAAAAGGAAAATGTAATTGATGGAAAAACAGTTTAGCAATGTGCTGAAAATGCCTACTTTAAATCTGATTAGAGCTGGTGTTGATAAATTGCTGCAGTATGGTAGAAAGGACAAAAAGTAACCCCGATTTCAGCTGGGGTTATAGAATGTCATCAACTAAAGGAGAAACAAAGTAGGTAGAGCTTTCAAATGTGCAATTTTACTGCCTACATTGATGTAGAATTTAGTATAGAGATGCACGTTGTAACTGAGCTGGCTTTAAAATCCTTCATATTAAGGAACATGCTTGGCCTCAATCCAATCAAGCAATTTGGCTTATAATTATAATTAAAAAAGTACACAAGATTTTTTTTCAAGTTATGCATTACAAGATACAGTGTAAATGTGTATCTATCAGCCATCCTTCTGTTAGACTATAAAGTCGGTCGCCATCCTTCCTACTGGCTCAAGAGCTCTAATCAATGCATGGGAGGAAGGACAGAATCTATCTATTCCACCCACCACCCACAGCCAATCTCCAGGTTTCCAGGTAATACAACCCTTGGTTTGGATTCCAGCTACCATTTGATCTGCTGGTGCCTGTGGGAGAGAAAAAAGGAGAAAGGCAAAATGAAGAGATGGGAAGAGGGTGTGAGAAAAAAGATGGGGTGACAGGGTGGCAGGATGGAGAAGGGAAGAGAGAGGAAAAAGGAGAGAAACAGATGGAGGGGGCTAAGGGGGAAGATAGCATAGGACCCGACTGCAGGACTAGTGGAAAGTTCTGTCTACCTCCCTCCAATAACCTTGCTCCATGAAATGACTGAACTATTTTTTAATGGCCCAGCCCCTAACCTTTTCCCATCTTTCACATTACATTGAAGAAGAGCTGACTGAGACTTATACGCAAGAGAGCCATGGAATCCCAGTCACTGAATATATTCAAAGCAGAAATTGATGGATTATTGGACGTTAAGGGAATAAAGGGATATGGGTTTTGTACAGGAAATACAAGGAGTTCTCCACACCAGCTATGCTAAAGATTGTTTGAGTATTAAATTGAAGACAATCTCAGAGATTGAATTTCAAATATTTCCCCACAGACTTAGCCTGTCCAAGAGTGAAACAAGTTTATGCATAGGCTGTTAAGCACAGCTTTACAAGAAAACAGAAAATGCTGGAAACAATCAGCAGTCAGAGAAGAACAACAGTTAACATTTCAGGTTGAGGACATATCTCCCTGAAACATTAACTCTCTTTTTCCACCCAAGTATTGAGACTTTCCAGCCTTTGTTTTATTTCAGATTTAGAGTATTTGCATTTTGTTTTGAAATTCTCAGCTTTACAAGTATCTGCTTTATTATGGGGTGGTGAGGAAATGCAACCAAAGATGTAATTCGAAAGAAGAGTTCAACTGAAAACATTGAAAGCCACTGAGTAACATAAATAAATGGGAGGAAACCATGGAGGGATTTGAAAGGGTTTTATTCGGCCAACAATGTGACTCACTGAGCATCAGGAAGATTTTCAAATTTTCATCATCACTTGCCACATTATTGTACAATGTGATGGAAATTCATGAGAATTTCCATCTTTAAATACCGGTGGATTTTTAAAACTTTTGAACAATATAGTTCAAATTAAAGATGGATCTAACCCAGGTCAAATTAAAGCTCATCCACTAAGGGTTCAATAATAGATATTGTCAACGCATTGACTAAGGACCAGATTCTCTATAAATGGAGTGTATATTGTAAACTATTTCAGTAATCTTCAGTGGGAAACAGATTACTATGAGAGGTAGCTTTATTAATATTCTTAATGATAGCAATGATTTCAGTTGTTCTAAGATTTGATTTGGGGAAACAGTTTAAAGTTTCCCCAAATCAAACTTTAACGCTAATTCTCAATGCAGGTGAATGAAGCACAAAACACATGTGACCACTGCATTCCAGGGAGGGCTGTGTTTCTAGAGAACAATATGTCATGAAGCCACATTATCTGCACATACATCATGAAATGAGTGTTGAAAAAAAGTTGTGTTATTTTACTCCCACCACCCCCCCCCCAACATAAATTCTGTTAGAACAAGTTTTATTCTGTATCTCAAATTTTTGAGTGGTGATTTATGAATTCTGTTAAGGGCAAATTACCATTACCCAAATGGCCATAACACGTTCAAAGTCTGCTTCCACTGCCCTCTGAAGAAGAGGTCCAAAGACTCACGACACTCAGAGCAAAAAAAATTCTCCTCGTCTCTGTCTTGTAGGTGTCTCACTATTTTTAAATCAGTGACCCCTTAACTTTTTATTCTCCCGTAAGAGCAAACTTTCAACCTGTCAAGATCCCTCAGGATTTTCTGCGCTTCAATCATACCCCCTCACTCACCTTAACTCCAGCAGATACAAGCCTAACCTATCCAACTGTTTCATCATAAAACAACATGCCCATGTCAGGTATATCTAGGCACAATTCTTAATGATACAATAATGAATTCAACAATTTCAGATAACCAGCATTTTCTGTCTGTATTAGAAGTGGCCAGTTCCGATGGAAAGTCATCCACCTGTAACATTAACTCAGGTTTCTTGCTCTTCACAGATGTTACCTGACCTGCTGGGTTTTTTCAGTATTCTTATATTTCAGGTTTTCACCAACTGCTGTGTCCTGCCCTCATCTCATCCACTTCCCACTATTTACATCTGTTCCAGCCATGATTAACAAGGATATATCACCCTCTCTTACACGCCACTTACAGAATTTGTGTAATCTGGATTCTCTTCATCTCCACCCTCGCACAGACATTCACTCTGTTCTCTCCATCTTCCACTTTCTCTGGAACTTAAAGCACATCTGTGTTCTTACTTTTCTAGTTCTGATGAAAGACCTGAAGCATTAATTCTGTTCCTCAATCAACAGATCCTGCCTGAATATTGCAAGCACTTTCTATTTTTAATCAGCATCTAACACTTCCTGAACCTCATGTCACGAACAAGCAACAAAAGAAACACACTGAGCATGATTCAGTGTTAAAAACTATTTTATTAATCACTACTTATGATAATAAGTAAAATAAAAGTAAAAATGTTAGTATGTTAGAATTCAAAAATGTTAAACCTGGAACGTTAACCCCAAAACTAAACTCTTCGTGTGTGTGTGTGACAAAGTCCCAAACTCCAAGTTCCGGAATGGTTCTTAAAGTTCAGTTCCGCAAGCCATAAGGTGAAACATGAGCAAGGGCTTCTTCAACAACCACCGTTGTCTGAAGATAAGATGTAGACGTAGAGAAACATAGAGAGAGTAAATACGAAATCCAAATGTTCCATGATGGAACCCAAGCGACACTTCAGTGTTTACTCGGTGGTGACTTCCTCACCCCGAAAAGCATCCGAATCGTGGTCGTCCACACACAAATACCTGTGTCCTTCTACAGGTCAGCAACAAAGTGAACTCCATCGGATTACTTCCAACTTCCATACATGGATTTCTGCGGCAGACACAGTTATTGTTTCTCATCCATCGATAGAGAAAACTAGCAGGCTGGTGTCTCTCTCCCTTCTCTCTCTCTCTTCTTCTAACTTCTACAACAACGTCATTACATCCTTTATCTTCTATTGACGTAAGCACGCCCCACACACACATACACACACACTCTCTATCTTAAAGGGACTTTCACTGAGTCCGTAACACTCAGAACTCTGCATTATCAACAAATCTGAGTACCCACTCAGCTTCATATTCTTTATTAAAGGAAAAGGGTGATCTCCTACTTTGAGTAGATGGAATCAATGACCTACCCAATGCTGTAGTAAGCACCAAATTGAAAAATTGTTTAGATCAACTGCTATAAGGTAGAGCTTCACCAATAGAATACCACAGACCTCCATGCCATAAACTTCTACGATTCTGTTACTGACTTGAAAAAGCTAAACCTCTTAAGATATTGTCCTTGAAGAGATTGAGATAGGAGGATGGATCCCTGTACACTCTGCAGGTGTGAACTCTTGCCTCAACTCTATCACTAGGCCCCAACGTTACAATGACCCTAATATTTCAATATGATCCTGATTGCTTGAATTCTACCACTCCCCACTGTATCCCCAAAACACCACTCTCCTTCAACTGCATCCAGCTACCCTATCCTACTTGTTTTCCTCTGCTATCTTCATAAAATAATAAAGGGCCTCATCTGCAATTATAAACTCTTTCTGAAATGCACAAAGGCTGAACTTCGTGCACCATAGACAGCATAAAACATCCTTCACCAACCCTACTCCTGTCTCAAGTAGTGCCAGTTATTAAATCCTGTGTGGTATTAAAGAGCTTCCAGGCCACTTTATGTCATTGTTATCAGTACTGATTTCAGTACTTGTGGTCAGGGTGTCAGGTTGGTGCATTCAGTACAGTTTGAAGAAAGTAACTGAAATAGAACACATAGTAGAGTACATTTGATAATAGACTTTTGTGGATGGAAATTCTATTGCACACAGAGACCATTAGCATGCTGAGTATTGTTTTGAAGGAACAGTAAAACTAGTTGTGTTCAAATACAGACTGTTCCAATGATTACTGTCAACTGTGATTCTCCTTTAACAGGTCGAGACTTAAATATTAATTCCCCTCCTGAAGCACTGGAAATTAATAAAACATATAGCCTTGAATGTATCGGTCCCAGGGTCTATCCTAATAATAAGCTCATACTAAAATGGCTAAGAGGAAGTGAGATTGTTCAGTATAATTCCACAGAAGAAGAAGGTATTTCGAATCAGGATAAACGATTAAGGAACGTCTTTCATTTTACTGCAAGATCTTCAGATGACGGACAGGTGTATACCTGTTTAGCAGAAGTGAACTTGGGCTCTAACACCACGTTACCAATCACAAACTCCTCGGTGACAATGCAAACTTACCGTAAGTTCCATTTGAACAATTATTTATTGGTTCATTTTCTATATTATTCTTAGATTAGTAAAGGAATTTATCACCGAGGTCTTGAATGTGGCTGTAATCTGTTCTACAGCAGTAATTAGTAGGTGGTACAATGTAGAGATGAACAATTAAAACTGACAGTAGGACAGAAAAGGGTTGTAGACCAACTCTTCTGTGATGTGATCTTTGACTAAATTGCAGAGGATAAAAAATAGGATGCTATATCTGCCAACCAATAATATAAACAGATCCTATTGATTTATATCAATTAAACTTCAAAGGTAAACCCCAAAGAAACAGTGAGATTTCTCAATTCAAAACAGAACATTAGGCAGGAATGTGGATTTACTTTCATATAGAGTTGAAAGGGAAAAAAATAAATCTATGTAAGGAGGTTGTTACAATTATGTTGTTGTTAAATGAGGTAACGGGAGAGGATGCTCTGTATAGCATAAAGACTGCCATGGATCCACTGGGCTGAAAGAGCTGTTTCTGCACTAAGTTCTGCATAATTTAAAGTACAAAGACTAAAACTGAAAAAGGAACTACAGACAATCTCCAAGTTAAGAACACCTGACTTATGGACACCCCTACATACGGACAAGCTCCCATAATTTTATTAAACTCAGAAGTCCAACGTACAAACATACGTTCATCTCTACGACTGGCAGAACTACATTCCTCTCTCTCTCTCTCCCCCTACTTTTAGTAATTGTTCCTTCTTATCTTACCCATGGTCCTATCCCCTCCCCAGCTACAGGAAACATTCTCACTGCATCCAGCCTGTCAAACCAAGTCAGAGTTTTGTACGTTTCAGTTAGATCTCCTTTCTTTCTACCAAACTCTAATGACTACAGGCCTCACTGACCTAATCTGTCCTCACATGACAGTCATGCCATCAGGTTGATGAATCTTTGCTCTACTGCCCATATGGCAAGTACATTTTTTCTTAGGTAAGACATCCAAAATTGTACTTATTACCCCAGGCGTGGTTTCACCATTGTATCAAGACTTCTTTGCTCCTGTATCCAAAATGTCTTGTAATAAAAAGCCAACAAACCATTTGCCTTTTTCACTACTTGCCATACATGAATTTGATTGAGGACAATATGCTGATAAGAAACTCCTCTGAATCTTTGTGAATAATATTGTGGTATCTTTTCCTTCCATTTGAGAAGGTAAATAGTGTCTCATTTTAAGATACCAACCATTGACTAAAACCTTATCTTAACCAGAGTGATTTTGAAACTACTTAAGGAACAGAAAGGACAAGTGACCTGCATGACTCCTTTTCCGACCTCTTCTAGTCATTGAATTTTTTGATGGTACTGCTCTACTGTCTTTGAAATTAGAATGATCATATTCAGCAGTGGCATGTTCCTACACATGGTATGAGAGATCTTTTGAGAAGATTTCAAACCATAAACTCTCATCAACATTGTCACTCCTTTGCAGAAGCACAATTAAAGCACTCCAAATACTTATTGAATGCCTTTTTGCTGACAACCAATTCAAACATTGTAAAAACACTAAAGATTGATAAAATTCTAAATCTTCAAACACATCTCTTTTCCACTATCCTCATTATGCACCACTTCTGTGCTCTCCACAGCAAAACAAAACCTTTCCTACAGTATTATCTCCAAGCCATCACAGATTTTCCTTAAGTCACCATAGTTGATTACTTTGAAAAGCAGGGTTGAGATGTAATGTGTGCTAGAACATAAGACCATAGGAACAGGAGTAAGCCACTTGTCTTCTCAAGCCTACCCCACCATTAAATATGATCATGGCCGATCTGCCCTAAACCTCATCTCCTCTTCTGTGCATATTGCCAATTACCCTCGATTTCCTTTAATGCACATAATAATTTTGAATTATTTGTTAAAAAAATAATCTGGTGTAAATAAATTGACTTTTTATGGAGGGGGCATCTTTAAAAGCATACATCGTCAAGGTCCTGCAGTAATTATATCAATATGCTGCCTAGCTTTGGAAGAATGGTAAGCCCTAATTATAGGTGGTCATAATGATACAGGCAATTTTCACAAAAAACACCAATTTCCATATTTACAATGGTACCTCCAGGCACGGAAGTTAAAACCAGAGATAATTATTACAAAATCAACTGAAAGACATTTCTCATTTCCATTTACTTAACTTTAATCCATTTTCTTTTCTTTCACAGATAAACCTAGAAGCATAATTATATTAGCAAATAACCAAACCATCTCAGAGTCACCAATACATTTGAGTGATGGTGATAGCATCACATTAGTTTGTGATGCACAAGGAAACCCGAAACCAACATTAAAATGGGAATACTCAAAAAAACATAATACAGTGAACAATTCTTCTGCAGTCCTCCATATTTCTAATGCCACAACAGAAAATAATGGAATATACAAATGTATTGCTACTAATAAATTTGGAACTGAAGAAAAGAAGGTGGACATCAAAGTTACAGGTCAGTTTGAAAACATGACGTTTGTTGATTAAAACATTTACCATCATCCCTGAAATTTAAACTTCTGCCAAAAAAAATTAAACCTAAGCACTGGTTTCTATATTACTTTTTAAAAAAATTCCCTGTATAAGGGGACCCTGCAACACCCTGAGCTGAAAGATCAGACATAAAATGCTCCCATGCCTCTCACTTCCAGTTTGCATACCAACATATGTGGTTCATTACCCTTCCCTTCACTTGGGGGAACATTTTGGCCCTACTATACATTTTAACCAACTTGGTTGCATCAACTCTAGAATAGTGTGTATGCAATGCCTTGATGCTTACTGTATATCCACCATTTTAAGACATATTCCCAGTTTCTGTTGATTCATAATTTAGTTTCATAACTAACAACACTATTAATGCACATTTTAAAAAATTGAACACTAGCTACTTGTGCGGCTAATTAAAGGATGTGTGGACCCAGTGACCAGTATAGCTCAACAAATTCAACACAAGATTATGAATGGATCTGGATCAGTGTTCTGACACAAATATTCATGTGGTTGGGCACATAATACAATAGCTCAGAACATTAAAACACAGGTAAAAATAGAATGCTGGATCTGGACTCATGGCAATTTTCACTGTTAATGTTATTATGTTGAATTGGCTGTAATCTAGAAGTATGAGCGAATCCATATCAGTCCCCTTCAAACTCATTGGGTTTCAGCTGAATTACATTGAGTCATGATTACAAGGTATTAGTAGTAATGGTAGAGCCTAAAGTAGAGATGGGCTTCATCCCCATTTTGAAAGTATGCGGGCTTAGTGATGACAAAGTATTATATTTGCACACCAGTAAATTATGCAGGATGATGAGGTTATTTACAACCTGGTTCAGCCCCAGCAAGAGAATAGAGTCAGGCCCAATGAAATGGTGTTTCTGGCTTTGTCCAAATGTAGAAACTTCAATTAAACAATTTCCAACTCACCCTTAATTAAATGACAAAAATACAGGCAAACAATAGATACATTTGAGGAAAGTAGGGAAGAGATAGAAATAGGGTGTCAATTTCATATATAAAGAGGCTGATCCTTAGGGATATTACTGAGGAGAAACACACAGAAGATGGATTTATGACATTGCTGGAGAAGGGCTGGAATAGGCAGAATAGAACCATATAAAAAGTACAATAAAGTTGGATTCCACTGTACTGGTACAGAAGGTAAACTGGGTTGAGCACTAAAGTGATTGAGGAGGATGAAGAAAAACAAAACATCATGGTCATTATTCCTTGTGATAAGAGCAAGAATATCTCAGTATTCTGAGAAGCCTGGGAACAGAACTAAATATTCAAGCAAGTATTTGAGGGTTATGTGGAGGAAATTACATCTTGGAAAGGAAGTTTGATGTTGAACCTGTAATTAGGAAAGATGAGCAGGCAGGTGTATACTTTTTGACAAGGGAGATAATGGAGTTCTGAACAGGAATAGGGAAAAGTGGCTGATTGCAATAACAGATATCACATGGATCAATAAAGGTATTTTGAGATTCGTTATTTAGCGGTAAGGGTAATTAAGGCAGGCACAGTTGGTCGCAAGAGGAAGCTACAATGTCTCTAGATCAGGGCTTTGAGTATATGTGTGGTGAATAACATGGTCATCTAATTATATTCTGAGTGTGCTAAAGTTTGAAGCCTTCAGGTCTTATACAAAGGTGAATCCATATAGACATCTAGAAGGATCTAGGTGGTGAGGTAGAAGGACATCAAAGGGATAATTAATCAATAGGATGCCAGAACATCTATCACAATTAGTTTGCTTTTTAAGCTGGGTTGAATGCTGGGGACTCTATAGAGGCTGTATTTCCAACAGAGAAAGTGAAGAGAGAGCTGATGTTATTCCACACTGAGCAGCAACCGACCAAAGCAGTGGAGGGGAAACAAACTGTATTAAACCCAGAGAGATACAGCAGGATTACGAATGTAAAATGATCCCTTTATGAATTAGAGGAAGTAGCGCACAGTTGGATGATCTGCCCCAGGCCTCAACTCCTCTTCTATGCCAGCTCCCCATTGCTCTGAATTCCCCAATCTTTCAAAAATGTATCTGCCATCAAGAGTCACAGATCTTGAATCAACCATATAGCAGAAAGTTTGCCACAGTTATTAAATGATAAATGAAATGCTGACAATAGTCAGATTTGCCTCACAAATGCTTCTATAGACACCTCAACTATCTATAAATTAACAGGCTGGTTGTTAAGATCAAGTTCTAGAAAAACAGAAATATTTTAAACTAAATATTTAGAAAACCAGACAAGTGACTTCACTTGCCATCTTAAATTCAGTTCCCGTGTCACTGCTCTCATTCCTTACCCTGGCTTCATTCTGAAACTAACCAAAGAGGAGCTTTGGATCACCTATCCATGCCACACTTTCACCAACCTAACACTGCCTGATTCTGCTACTAAAATCCTTGTCCTTTTTTTTAAACTGCTATTTTTGTCTATTCCAAGTCTCCTGGCCAGTCTCTCTCATTTCACTCTCTATACGTTTCATATCATCCAAATCTATGACACACTTGTCTTAACTTGCTCCAAATTCCATTCACCCATCACCTGTGCCTCCTAACTTTGGCTCCTGGCAAAGCATTGTCTCAATTTTAAAATCCTCACCCTTGCCTCCATTGCCCCACTCCTCTATTCCTTTGCAATACTGTCCAAACCCATAACCCTCTGAGGCACCCACATTCTTCCTGCTATGACTCCTTCTCAGGATCTGGCAACCCTAAACAAGCCTGATGGGATACGATCAGGGCAGGTGTCTACAGTAAAATTCTGATTATCCAGCACACTCAGGTCTTTGGTGGTGCCAGTCTAGCCGATTTTCTAGACTGTTGCCAAATTTAATTTTATTAATACCCCAATGCAATTTTAAAATCACTTTTTTAAAAATGTTACACAGTACCATGATAAATTTCCCAGTGAACCTGGGAAAGAGACCTTGGTCAGTTTAAAGAGAGCAAGAAAAAATGGGGCCATGGCAAGTTGATTGAGAGCATGGGAACCAAGGCCAAGATGAGTCAAAAGGGGGTATGGGAACCAGGGCCCTGGCAACTTTGAGTGCAGGAACTGGGCATCGGTGAGTGGGAAGGAAAGTGTAGGAATTAGGGGGCCCTGATGAGTCAGAAGAGAGAGTGGCAAAAAAAATTATTACCTAGTGAACCAGATGCCAAGCCATTGGGATTCCTAAATGGTTGAGTAGTGGATTATTGGAGTTTTACTGAATTTTATTAAAACTAGATTGGTCCTTTATCTAATTAGGTTTGATTGCGTAGTAGGAAAACAACTCTGGAATTCTTGACGTAAACCCTTTCCATCCCTTATTCCTCTTTTAAAATAGGACTTAAAGCATCAAGTTAACATCTCATGAATATTCTGTGAGAAATATTGATGCCCTGTAAGGCATCTTGGGACATCTTGCCACTCTGATCTTGGTACAATTACTTATTTATTACGACACAGAAGGAGGCCATTGAGTCCATGAGGTCCAATCCAGTTCCCAACAGAACAACTTCATTAGTCCCATTCCCTTCTCAGTATTTCCCTGTCGCCCTGCACCTTATTCTCTCTTACATGTCCATTGCTCCCCTTTGATCCTTTCTGATACATACCTCCATTGGATGTGGAAGGAAACCAGAGGACCTAGTGGAAGCCCATGCAGCCACAGGGAGAACATACAAACTCCACACAGAAAGCACCTTGAAGTCAGGATCAAACTCAGTCGTTTCCTCACAGCTCCAATGATCTAACTGTTGTCTCACTGTGTTTCATGTTATTATTGTTATTAACTGCTCTCTGTCAAGTGCTTCTGCAACTGCCAATGACTTTCAGAATGCAGTTCTGTTAGCAGCACATGGAACAAAACGTCTACCCAACATGAAATTAACATTATTATACAGTGCAGTTAACTTTACAAATAATCTTCTAATTTTCTCCACAGATAAAACTGCTATCATAGTGGCAGCAAGTATATCAGCAGTGGCCATAGCAACCCTTGCAACTGGTGCCATCATTTATTATTTGTACCAAAAAGCTCAGAAAACACAAGAATACAAATTACAAAAGGCACAGCCTCACAGTAATCCACAAGTGCCTAGTGGATAGTAAAATCTGAAAATTACTAGAAATCGTAATCTAACAAAAGAACAAAAGGGGAAAACAATTTGCATGAATTTAAAAACAGGAATTGCTGAACATGCTGGAAAAAATTATGGTGGATTTGCCCAATTCTTCTACCTGTCTGATTTAATAGCCATGGAGACACCTTATAATGAAGAACAACACATTCAGATGTTTTGAAGCTTGTAGCTTGCTTGCCTCCCCTCAGTTATTATTGGTGTATATTGCAAGATGGTTGGAGCGAGTAATTGTTTTACTGCTTTCAGTTATAGGAACAAGTTAATAAGTGGTGCATCTGTAGGATCTAATTCTGGAAATATAACATTTTGAGAGCTCTCTAATAAATGGAATAGGAAAGAGGTAGTTAACATTCCCTATAAGTATTTCTCAAATATGTACTCTACTTTTGAAGACTTCCATCTTCATATGGGGATCAAAGATTATTTACTTCCATTCCAGTGTTGTGGACTTGGAAGTGGCTAATGATACTATCCCAAATGCTCCTCCTCCAATTTGAGAGCCAAGAGGATCAAGAGAAACGAAGGAGTCAGTGGGATGTTGCATTTCTTCAAGAAGATTTTGAATCTTTCTCTGTCCACCCGGTAAACTCTTCCTGTGACAGAGTAATAAAGAGACTGTTTCAAAATGTTGGCCAGGCAAATGACATGGTCTGCCCAACATAGCTAAATGAATGTAACTGGGTCCACAAGACTGGGGATGATGGCATGGGAGAAAATGCTGATCTTCTTAGTTCACTTGGAGACTCATTTCATCATTCACAAGCAACAAGTGTCTGGAATAAACATCCGAATCAATAGTATCTATAACTTTTTCCCCCACTTGTCAGCAAACAAGTATTTTGATATGGGGTTTTAACAGATGTTCAGGAGAAGCAGTGCATGAAATCACCGTCAATTTTCTGAATGACTTATTCCTTCCTCAAATCTGTAACTTTTTTCCAACCCCACAATACCACAAGAATCCTTTGGGCTCTTCCATTTGAACTTCCCTGATTTTAATCTATTGTTGCCTTGCCTCCAGCTGTTCAAACTATAATCCCTAGAAATCCTTCCTTTAAGCTCTCCATTTCTCCTTCCTCCTTTAAAATGTTTCTTCAAAACTATTCTGTGACCTCTTTTGGCCAATCCTATCTTAACAGCATTAGGATGGGATTGGCCACCCTCCCTTTCCACCACATGAAGCCCTGAATTCATCTTTGTGGTGAAAAAGCAATTTATATACATTTCTTTCAACTGTTTACCATTTCATTATTCATAATTCTTTATCCTTTCCAGACCAAATATAGATGCAGTCTAAAAATACAAGCCTGAGCTTCCAGTAACCTGTCACTTTAATTCTCCACCACAGTCCCTCTCTAAAGCAACTCTTGTGCATTGTTCCAATACAGTTCAATGTAAACTTGGGGAGTAGCAATTCATCTTTTAATTAAGCACAAACAGCAATCTGGAATCAGAATTGAACAATTTTGGGTAATCATTCCAGGATTTTGCATTTACACCTCTTGAGACCCATCTTTTGCTCCTTTATTTGTCCCACAGTTATTTCTTCATGCCTTAGATTTTCATCTTTTTTGTTCAGGACTGCCCAACTCCAAGCATGGAGTGCTAGTTTCTGGTTGGAGTAGAAAGCCACAAAACAAAATTGTTGCCAGCATTTCCATTTGTGCCAAGAACCAACACACAGACTAACAGGATATGTGCAGTGACACCAAACACACACAACAATTAACTGAAATTACTTGCACAAAGGAATATTTGGGATGTTGGGCAAGGGATTAAACAGAAGGTCACTTAAGAGAACATGGAAGTAGGTCTTAACTGGAGGACTGAGGCTTTCTTTGCCATCAGTTAAATGCCCCATCCCGCCAGAGTACAAGATTTCCATCTTCCTTACTTGGGTGTTTTCTTTAACTTTCCATTGATACCAGTAACCCTACTGTCATAACCCATTCATGCACACCCACCATCTGCCTACTTGCCCAACTCCAGAGAGACCTTCTGTTTGATCCCTTGCCTAATATCCCAAGTGATCCTTTCCCCAACCTGCTTAACCCACAATGGCCAAAGACCATCCATTTTTATCTTTTCTTCCCTTCCTACTTTCTCTTCTCCTATACTTTGCAACCTGTTACATATCAAACTTCTGGCAGATCTGTTGAAAGATCATTGACTTGAAATGTTAATTCTGTTTCTCTTTCACAGATGCTGCCTGATCTGTTGTGTATTTGCAACATTTTCTAGTTTATTTCTAATATTTATTTGTGGCTCATTGTTAAGTTTTGTTTTATAGTGCTATTTTGATCTGACTTAGGCTGTTTTAATTCATTAAAGGCACCTCCCAAATTCAAGTTGTTGTTATTGAATTTTTAATTTGCCATTTGGCTGACAACCATTAAAATGATAAGATCATAAGAAATAGGTGCAAGTGTAGGCCAGTCATAAAGATCACAGCTGAACTTCTACCCCATGCCATTTTCCCACATTATCACTATTTCCTTTGATATCCAGAAATCTTTTGATTCCTCAAATGAGTTCAATAACTGAACAGGGTAGAGAATCTCAAAGAGTCCTCATTGCAATCCTAAATGGACTACCCTTTATTCTGAGACTGTGATCTTGGGTGCTAGATTTCCCACCCAGGAGAAACATCTTGCCTGCATTCAACTTGTTGAGCTCTGTAAGGAATGTATAAGTTCGATTAAGATCTCCCATCTTTCTTCCAAATGTTAGAGAATACAAACCTAGTCTACTTAATGTCTCATGAGGAGACCTTCCATCCTTGGAATTGCTCTAATGAATCTTGCCTGCACTCCATCTGTAGCATATTTCTCTTTTTTAAGCTAAACTGTACACATTGCACCAAATGTGGCTTCACTAAGGTCCTATATAATTGTTTTACTCCTGTACTAAACCCTCTTACAGTAAAGGTCAACATACAATTTACCTTCCTAAACACTTGCTATACCTGCATATTGGCTTTCAGTGATTTGTGTACAATGACACACAATGAAACAACAAATTTCATGACATACGTCAGTGATGATAAATCTGATTCTGAGGTCCCAACAATGCCAAATCTTTCACTATTAAAAAAAACCTCCACTTTTCTGTTTGTGCACCATGTAATGTTCTTAACCAATCACTTAGACACATGTAGTGTTCTTACCCAATCACTTAGCTTGTCCATATCCCTATCAAACCTCTTTACTACCTCCTCCCTACCTAGAATCTCACCTAGTTCTGCATCATCAGTATAGTTGTATTTATGACACTTGGTCCCCTCAGACAAATTATTGATACTGTATAGATCATGAATAGTTGGTACTCAAGTACCAATCCCTGCAGTACCCCATTAGTCACAGCCCGAGAAAAATCTGTTTACTCCCACTCTTTGCTTACTGTCCAACAATTAACTCAATTCTTATGCAACTCGGTCATTATTTTAGCCCCAATTCCATATGCTCTAATCTTGTTGACCAACTTCCTGTGTAGGACCTATTGAAAGTTTTCTGAAAATCCAAATACAAAAAAACTTGCAGCATTCATTATGCGAATGTCTTGTTAATCTGTAAATGATTATTTTTTTCTTATTCACTTTTCATTTAACTTTAAAAGGAACACAATTACTGCTTGGATATTTGATTGCTTGAAAGCCTGTATGTCAGGGGCCTTATTTTGTTTCTCAGTAATAAACTGGGGATGAGATTTGAGGCTTCAACAATCATTTGTGTGATTGCTGATGAATAGCTAGCTTTTATAACGTTGACATGATTCATTTACATAATACCCTTTTAGGGATACGTTTTGAGTTGAGTTGTGTTGTGTTACCCAACATATGCTCTCTGGTTTGTTTAATCGAATGAATTGCAATTGATTTAATTTTCACATACTTGCATAAACTGATTGTACAAACATGGAAATTCTTTGTAAATACTGAAAAAAATAAACTTTTATATAAAAAAAGTCAGAGCGATGACAAAAAATAGTAAGTTTTGTTGTCAGTACAGTTAATGGCGATTTTGCCAAACAGCTTTTACTTTGAAAAAAAAGTTATGAACAGTTCGTTCAACCTTCTAAAGATAAGGTGGCGACAATTTCCAATCTGCCTGACACCCAGAGAATCCAACCGTAACATCCTCAGCCACGGCATATGCTGTGGTAGTCATAAAATAGCAGCAGCGGGGAAACTAAAGCTCTCTGCCGGTACAAGAATAATATTTCTCATCAACAATAACCTCAAGGTGAAACTCAACCTACTCACTAGAAGCACTAATACACCACTACTGTTAACTGAATTCTTTAGTTACCGACCAGTTGGCCTTTTTCCCGGCGCTTTTAAATTTCGAATTTCCACGCGACGCACCCAAACGTTGAATGTCGCGCATGCTTGGTGAGTTTTGACGGGTGGCTGGAGTGAGCTTGCGCCCTCTCCTCGTGCTGCGTTTCCCCGCCCGTCAACTGATTAACATCAAACCGTGTCCCACTCCTCGACTCTTTAACTCCAACATCCCACTCCCCAGTACTTGAACCCTAGACCCCACAGTCCTAATCCCACAGTCTAATGACTCCTGGGCCCTACCCGCCTCCCCCACTGTCCAACACCCTAACCTGACACTCCAGTGCCTCATTCCCCACTCCTCAAATCCTACCCCCACAACTAACCCTTAAATAACCAGGTCTCCCCAACTCTGATACTGCAACCCAAACCCCATTTCCTGTGAACGACATCCCAATCTTCCAACCCATTTTGTGATTTAAAGACTCACTCCTTCCAAAACCCTCTCAGATAAACATCACCTTAATCCCATACTAGAAACCAATTTACATGTCCTTCATACTCATTTTCTTCATAGCTTGCTCCCTTCCAATCCTAATTCCTCTACTCCACTTCTCAATCCACATTCCACCACTTCCCACACACATTTGATCACTCTACTCCCTAACAACTGTATTCCCTAAATCCCATTCCCACATTCCAACACCCCATCATACTCCTCTAAATCCCAATCCCCATTCTCATCTAGTCTGTTTCCTTTCTGAAATCACAGTTGAGGCTCAGTGGGCATCATCCCCTCTTGCTTAGGAGACAGGGGTTGTCACATCCGATAGCAAAAAGTTGAGTTCAAACCAGGCTGAGACTCTAGTGCAATACTGTGAGATCTTCGGTACTGTCTACCAAAGAGATTTTAATCACAGGACCATCTGCTTTCTCAGGTGGATGTGAAAGATTTCTATGTACTATTTTGATAAAAAGCACTGGAGTTATTCCTATGAGCCAGCAAGAGAATGGCCACAAATAACATTCTTAAGAAGAGACATCTTAAACAGGGTGTAAAATTGAGAATTGGATCGGCGAGGAAATCTTTGGTAAGTAGTGAGTAGCAAGTTTCAAACTGAACTTTGGTTTAACTTTTCAAAACAGTAAAGGGAATATAGGACCATAAGACACAGGAGCCAAATTAGGGCTTTCAGCCCATCGAGTCTGCTCTGTCATTCGATCATGGCTGATTTATTTTTCCCTCTCAACCCCATTCTCCTGCCTTCTCCCCATAACCTTTGACTCCCTTATTAATCAAGAACCTATCAACCTCCGCTTTAAATATACCCAATGACTTGGTCTCCACAGCCGTCTGTGGCAATGAATTCCACAGATTCACCACACTAGCTAAAGAAATTCCTCCTCATCTCTGTTCTAAAGGGACATCCTTCTATTCTGAGGCTGTGCCCTCTGGTCCTAGACTCTCTCATGACTGGAAACATCCTCTCCATGTCCACTCTATTCAGGTCTTTCAATATTCAGTAATTTCAATGAGATCCCCCCTAATTTTTCTAAACTCCAGCGAGTACAGGACAAGAGCCATTAAATATTTCTCATACATTAACCCTTTCATCGCCACGATCATTCTCATAAACCTCCTCTGGAACTTCTGCAACGCCAGTATATCCTTCCTTAGATATGGGGCCCAAAACTGCTCTCAATGTGGTCTTACCAATGCCTTATAAAGCCTCAGCATTACATCCTTCCTTTTATATTCTAGACTTCTCAAAATAAATGCTAACATTGCATTTGCCTTCCTTACTACCGACTCAACCTTAAAGTTAACCTTTAGGGAATCCTGCACTAGGACTCCCAAGTTCCTTTGCCCCTCAGATTTCTGAATTTGCCTCCCATTTAGAAAATAGTCTACGCCTTTATTCCTTCTACCAAAGTGCATGAACATACACTTCCCCACGCTGTATTCCATCTGCCACTTCTTTGCCCATTCTCCCAACCTATCCAAGTCCTTCTTCAGACTCTCTGCTTCCTCAACACTACCTACTCTCCACTTATCTTTGACTCATCTACAAACTTGGCCACAAAGCCATCAATTCCATCATCCAGATCACTGGCAGCCGACCAGAAAAGGCTCACTTTATTCCCACTCTTGGTCTTCTGCCAGTCAGCCAATCTCCTATCCATGCTGGTGCCTTTCCTGTAATACCATGGGCTCCTATCTTGTTTAGCAGCCTCATGTGTAGCACCTTGTCAAAGACCTTCTGAAAATCAAGAGTCAGTGGCAGTGAATTGTTAAATTGGAAGTCTGTCAAAATTAGAAAGTAATTTTTGCAAGGATCCAAGTAATGTGAGTGTATCACACAAAGATGGTTGTAAGTAAACAGTTTTTTGCTGATGTGTATAGTCACAGAGCATGCAAACAGGCCATTTGGCCCACCACGACCACTCCAACTGGTGGACCCTTTCCGTATTAATCCCATTTTCCAGCACTTGGCCTATTATCTTCTATGCCTATGTGCTTATCTAGACACTTCTTAGATTCTGTCAGTGACTCTACCCTACCTACAACTCTTACAATTTTATATACCACAATAATATTCCCTCTTAACATCCTCCACTCTGGGGAAAACAGACTTAGCCTCTCCAGTCTCTCCTCATAACTGAAATGCTCCAATGCGCCACAGGTAGTGGTCTCAATTAGAATACTTCTTAAACGGAGTAAAGTTTAGAAACTGATCAGAGGGAAATTTGGGGCAACTAAAGAAGGAGGTTTCACCTCTTGTCTTCAATACTTGGAGCGGTCCATATAAGCGTGAGGCAGAAAGTAAGTGTTAGTGTTACTTAAGTTAACTGTTAAGTGTTAGTGTTAATTAAGGAAAATAGTCAATAAATAAAATATTAATGTTATAGACTAAGTTACAAAAGAGCAGTTTATGCATCTAAAGTACAGGAAACATCACTGGCACTGAGAATTTTCTGTGTAAATATATATGCAATCTTGAATTCTTTCCAGCTCAGAGTCATGACACAGGATGAATTGAAGATAACTTGACATAACAAGTAAGGAAGGAGTATCTGGGCAATTTCTAGGCTACATCTGGTCAAAAATACAGCATTTTAGAACAGAAGGCTTTCCAGAAGGAAAAAGAGGAATGTTTGGGATATCTTATTTTTACAGAGATGAAATGTTACTAGAATGGTATTATCTTGAAAATGATGAGGTATTAAATTAATACTTCTCAGCTATATTCATTGTTGAGAAGGACAATGTAGTTGGAGAATTTAGTGAAGTGAATAGTGGAATTTAGAACAAGCTACCAATTAAA